>NT_176452.1:873341-878884 GCF_000188095.3 Bombus impatiens
TTGGGCAGGGGATATCAAGTATAATCATAATAATAAACGCCCGTGCGGGGCGCCATTGCTGGCTCTGCCACCCTCTCCCTATCCACATCTTCCTCCCATCCCTCCTTCTCATGCCACCCTCATCACGCGCACATACACACGCGTATAACGTACTCTTAGCCTCACACGTGTGAGCACGAGTAAACCTCTCTCAGGTATTACACAAACGTCTCCTCCTCCTCCTCCTTCTTACTTCTCATCCTTCTCCACTTTCCGTGTCTCCTCCGTGTATACACACACATACGCACCTACACAGAGGTTGATGCGCGTTCGAGTGCACGACGCGTTCGTGTGTCTCGATGCACGACGTTCTGTGTCTACGCTGAGCCGACTATACACTCGAGGATTAGATTAGCTTCCACTGGCTTCGCTGCAAAGGCTTATATCCACGGGAGGAATAAGCGGCAAACAAAAATGGTTCTTCCGCCGAAAAACTGCGAGGAAAATCGCGAGGAATTTTTCACGTTTTCACGGCGTTGACCGTGCCAGGGCATGGTTGTATCCCGCGAGCGGGTGTCGCGACGTTAGAGATTTATACCGGGGATCAGAGTGCGAAAGCGACGGTGATTGTTGAATCTTTGGACTCGGATTGCTTTCCAGCGTGGCCGCCTGTATCGCCTTGGAACTTACGTATTGTCGAAACGTATATTGATTTATGCGCGGAATTGCTTCTCGCCGTGGAAATAAACGATACCTTCTACGCCGATATCGGCCCGAATTTATCAAAATTTATCAGAAATATTCCGATGAAGAATGTCTTCTTCGAAGTGTGCGACCTTCTCCATTAATATTAATTTACTAAAGTGGAAAGTAAAGCGTGATTGTCGGTCGCTGAGACTTTATTTTTAGAGCTAACTATGCATAATTATTTAGAAAAGGAAAAACGCTTTCCTTAATCCCAATCAGTCGATATTCAAAATAACGAGCTTTCACACGATCTTTCTATATTAATTCCCAGCCTATCCGCCGAGTAAATGGAATTGCTGTTTCTGTGGATGATAAGACCCGTAATCCCTAAACCCCCTAATTAATCCGTACAGCGGATAGATGGACCCTTGATCGAAGAGACGTCCTCCGATCTCTCTCTAATTCCCGTTCGTGTATCTCTCTATCGTTTCTCCGCCTTCGTTCTCTCGTCTCTTCGTACGATTTGTGAAGGTTACGATCAGCGCAGATGCATTTATATCGAATTGCAGCACGCTCGTATATTGGCTCTGCCGAAATGGAGGCTTTTGTCTTGGCGTGCCTCATAAGCGTGGATTTGCCCTTATCCCTGCCGTCTTCCCTCTTTGTTTCTCCCTTGTAGCGAGCCTCTACTCATTCCGTGGACCACGCTCGACCACCCCTGAAGTCAACTCCCCACGTCGAGTTGGCAGAAAAAGGGGAAGGTTGCCGCTATCTACCTTCTTCTTTCCTCGTTCTCCTTTATCCCGCTTTCCGCTCTTTTTCTACTTTTCCTGTGGCCCGCTTGTTTCGGAGGAAGCGAGTTAACGCGCGCGCACGTGCACGCACGCCGGACTACATTTTTTTCATTATCATACCGTTATTTTTTTGCCCCACCTCATAAATTGCCTTTTTCCGTAGATTTCCCGTGCTTTATGCGTCCCACTTCTGCCATTAATGTCATAGCCTCCGATCCCTCCCCTTCACCTGCCCACCTCTTCCTGACCATTTATTCGCTATACGTGACTTTTCTTGCCAAAAACACATTTCGCCCTGGCCAGTTATTAATGAACGCGGACCCTGCAGGATTCCCTTCTTCTACCTCGATGCTCTGCTTTCTTTTTTTTCGTTGTTTCAGGAACGAGGGAGTTATCAGGATCAAGCAAAATGCGTCGATTGGTCGTTACGAGGACGAGAGATCGATTCGGAGATTGATTCATGTAGAGAGGCGGAAAGCGACAGATGTATGGGCGCTATTGAGGAAAATTGCGTTCGAGGATGTTTCCGATGGAAAACATGGTGAAAAATGATAGGAAGTATAGTTCGATTTTGTGTTACATGGAATTGTGTCACAGTGATTTAATAATTATTGGTAATATTGATATAATCGTAGTTTAAAGCGAACGACAGCATTCTGATTTCTTTTCATGTATTTTATCCGGAATTTTTTTTTAAATATATTCTATGTTCTTCTCACCGATACTTCTTTTTTTCCTAAGAATTCTTAAACGAATTTTATCAACTCGATATGATACATAAGCTTCATAATTCCATATGATACATAAGCTTAATAATTTCATATGATATCTAAGTACGTTGGAAGAATATTAAATTTAGAAGAAAATCATTTGTAGCATCTGCTTTCACAAGACCACATGGTCAAATTTGTACGATCGTCGCTAACTATCGCGCTTATTTCAACAAATACTTTTATATCTTCGATAAAAATACAATAAATATTCTATGAAATTTTCAGGTATCTTCCAAATCGTAATTTAAGCTACATTGCTAGATTTAATGTAAACATCGCCATCAACAAATGCTCAGTACCTTTGCCAACGCTGAAATTAAGTCCATTGTCCGAGCTCGTCTAAAAACCAGTACAATCTTCTCGAGCGATTCTAAAGAAACAAAACGTACAAAATCGCTGAAGATGGCAGAGTCGGAATAATCCGTCAGAAAGCATCCACGAGTAGAGTGAACTTAACGAGTCAAAGAGGCTCGCGGAATAATTGACCCGCGGCGGTGGTTGTGCATTCTAAGGATCTCCATCGACAAATGAAGACGCGGATGGCATCTTATAGAGACAAAGGTGCACGAAACCGTCTCAAGCTCAAGGCACTTTCATATTTCCCCGAAGGAGTAAACGGCATATTGAGTAACGGAGGACCGAGTGGCGCACTTCCTTCTTTTCTTTATATTTTCTTTTTTTGTCTCGAGAAGAATTCGCGCGACAGGGGTGAGTTCCCGGGGACAAAATAACGTCGGATGGGTTACCGAGCACTTGACCCGAACGAGGATGGACTAGAGAAGACGAGAGAGGGCCCGCACTCCTGGTGATTAAAGTAAAGCCGGGAATTAGAGCGAAGGAAACTCCGGTGGAACGGAGAGGCGAGCGAAGGAGGAGCGATGGTGTGGCAATCAGTGAAATGGCGGTGAAAATAAATGAATGGAAATCGAGTCTATCTTTCTCTGGCGTACAGGAGCAAGGACAAACCGTGTGGCACCGGCCACGCCAGCGCAGTCGACGAACCCGAGTCGGTCTGCTTGCTCGAACAATAAGAACGAATCGCCGAGTTAACTCGGGCTACATTTGTGATTGTAAGAAGCCCATCTCGCAAATCCTGTTCCACTCGGGACGGCTCCTTCGCCGCGACGCGAATTCGTCGCCGAGCGATGATTGAAAAGCCACGGAATCGTCCTTCTGGCTTGGGATAAGCGGCTGGCGAACGAAGTATGTATTCGGCGCCGGATGAAGACGATAGAAAAATTAGACTGTCATATTTTCCTATTTCTTTTGCAGATAAAGCTATGTGGTAAGAGGTAAAAATACGTGAAAATGGTATATTACGTTAATGGTTCGAATACTTTAAATAGAGTAGGTGTTAAACGATGGCATTCCTTGAATTTTTATTTATATTATTTTGGAATGATCTCACTCTAATTATAGAAACTACTTAAGCAAAAGTTAAATGTTCATTGGTGCAACACTCTCAAACGCAAAAGATCAGTAGATTCATCTTCTGTTCCGTATAGAGTATCCAAGCTAAATAGCATTTTTACCAACAACCATCGTTCCCGATTACGGAGTGTTTTCGATTTGGGAGAGAGCAAAGATATTACGTTACTTATAGAGCATAGTAATATACACTAAGCAAGCAAGGACAGGATCAGAATCGACGTCAAAGCTTCGGGGCATCGTTCGATATTTTAACGAGGACAAGCTCGGTCGTTTAACGCGACCGAATCCCATGACAAATCTGTCGACGTTGGAGAGCGTCGCGAAGCGTATTACAGAAGCAGAGTCCTTGACTGTGTTTCGCGTGGAATCCCTAAACTAAACTATACCTCATCCCTATCGGAGAACAAGCATCCCTACCCTCAGGAAAGCAAGCTTAATGCCTCGGAAAAAATAACACACGCACACACACATACGCGTGTTTCGTTCGCTCTCGTTTTCGTGTGCATCCCCCACGAGCGTCGAGGAGCCGTGCGTGTCTCCCGTGTCCTTTTTTTGCCGGCGAAGAGGGTGGACATTTAGGGTGACAAAAAAGGACACTCTGTCTGCCGCAGGAAGCCCCGGAACACGCTGGAATTTCGACCTCCCGCGCGATCGATCGAATCTGCATGTTTTTCTTCCTCGGGGAAAACGATATTGCCTTCGTACTATTGCTGAAGCGGCAATTGTTCAGGGGTTCGACGAGACCTCGCCAATCCCCATACCTTCGTTCTCTCCTTCTCTTTCCCAGCTCCCTGCTCCTCGTGTCGTCCGAAACGAAACTTCTTTCGCATCCATCGAGTTCGAGGAAAACGCGATTTAAGTTTGGCCGCGCTGTTTGTTACTGACAGTCCGCCAAGTACGTCTGGAAAGGATTTTCATTATGTAAACCGATGAATCGGTTTATTTCTCGTTTCCTTTTCGTTTCGTTAATGATCGTGCGATATGATATATTCTTTTGGCATGGAAAAACCAGGTACAGGTTAAGCATTCGTTAATAGGCATATGCGAAAACGAAAGGGACTGAGAACGTTGGCTATTTTTGAATTATCCAAAATACAAGTAAGCTATCGTCTCTTTGTAATTAACGCCCTCCTATCGATCGTATTCCTATTCATCCTACAACTGCGATAAAATAAACGAAATACTAATTCCAAATCGAAGAATTTTACGCAAAACACCGTGAAACAAATGGGAAAGCCATTTTAGAACACCGATGACATTTATGAAAATTATTCCAGCTTCAATTAACGCGTAATTAATTAAGCAACCTAATTAACCGGCTTAATTGGCCCGGTAACCGAGCCACACCTTTCGAGTGGCGCATAGGTATGCCCAGGTCTGTATCCTCCCACCCGGTATCCCCGGGGTTACATCGTGACCGAAGTGTATCGCGCACCGATGTCTCTTTTCTTCTCTCTCGCTGTCTCCCTCTCTCACGTACACATGCGCGCGCGTACACATGGTTCATCGTCCGCACACACTTTGGTTCACCCGCATCAGCCAGCCGGTGCACGTGTGTCCGTCGTGTGTAATCCCCCACCAGGTCTGATTCCCCTGAATCGCCCCCACCCGCGGGTTGTGGGTGCGGCCTCGGCCATTTTGGTACCACCTACCCCTCACGCGCAGGTCCTCCACCCTTCTAGGGGATTTGATACACGTACGATGGCACACGTATACACACGAACGCGAATGTCGCGGGCTAGGCAGCACGAGGGCTCGATTGTGTCTGTGAACGCACGCGTGTGCGCGCGCTCTCGCGTGGAAAGGTGCTCGAAGTCGCGTTGGAAGCTGGAAGGGAGATCGAGGAGGTGGAAGGTGGAAGGTTCGTATAGGCGGTCGA
>NT_176452.1:878993-905233 GCF_000188095.3 Bombus impatiens
GAATCCAACGCACGAGGAGGAGAAGAGGAAGAAGAAGTAGTGGAAGAAGAAGAGGAGGAAAAAGAGGTGTCGTTTCGAGAAACGTCGAGGGTGGGGAACCGACTTAATTTCTGCCACCCCCTCCGACACATTTCCCTCCTCAGTCACCTTCCACCGTCACCACTCTCTTCCACCCCTCTCCACCCCCTTGTGTCCCCACGTCGCCGCCTCCCGTACCCTCGGGCCCGCTCGTTACACGTTCCTCGCCCGGTACGGGGTAACTTCTTCTTGGTAGAGCTCTTTGAAAGGGATTCAAAGGACTCAAGAGTTTGCTGATTATTTCTCCCGTTAATTTCTCGAGAGGCGGGCGAAGAGAATCGTTTCAGAGAATATTGTTAGAAAAGGATGATTCTCTTAGGAGAATGCCTTGTACTTTAACCGGCAGAATTATGTATAATGTTCTTCGGTTGCTACCTCGTTGGGTTTCATGGAATCCAGATGGCTGGTCCGAGTTTGTTCGAAGGGTAGGTTTTTGGTATTGATCAGTGGGTCGGGGTTTATTAACTCGTGGATGGTATCGAGTGTTGAAAACTGACCGTGGCGGCAATCAACGGTGGAGAACGGTCGTCGTACTTGAAGAAACTGGGAGAAACCTACGCAACGTTCTTGTTCATAGATGGCGACACTTGTATTCCTTCAGGTTCCTTCGATATTATTTCTCCTCGATTATCACGAATTTGTATCTGTTTCGTAAAATACAGTAAACTCTCTTTGTATTTAATTGAAACTTATTATCAAACGTGTCCGTCATTAAAGCTTATGCTAATGTTAATCTCTAAACAGATAACATCAATATCTAAAATTGAATAAAAATTTTATCAAAATGGGAAGATTTCAAATTTTCTAATCGAATTCGATTCATTCGTTCTATCCGCATTTTCGATATTTTACTCGATTTTAAAACCATTTTTCTCGAACGAGGAGAAAAATTTGTAAAACCAATTGTCAGAGGCACTGCTCGGTGAACACGCTTTCGAGAGCAATACGAGCTTAAAACTGTTTTCCTGCGAAGGAAACAACGATTCGCCAAACTTAAGCAGCGAACATGTCACGAAGCTCGCAAAATTTTACACGGAATTCGATATAAATTCCCTTCCTTTCTTCGAGACTTTCTGTCCTCGTCCAGCTTGCAACGTGTTTCCAAGAGGGTGTATAGGTTATAGCAAGGGACGAGGAAGCGTAAGTGCTTTTTGTCAGAAAAATTATATGATAGCTGGGAACGCGAGCTTTTTCCGCCTTCGTCCGCCATTCTCTCCACTTTCAGCGCTGGATTAGAAAATATGATTAGCTTCGTGCCGGGAGTTTATTCAGGCTACGAAACTGCACGGCGAAGGAGTGGCTGTCGCTCGTACCCTTCGGGTTTTATGGATGACCGTGGTCCCCTACGTGTCTCGACACGGGAAGTTTCTCGAAAACCGTTTCTCCATCCCTCTCCTCGCTAATTCCTACAATGTGTTGCTATTTTGTACTTACTGCGCTAACTTTTTTTTGTGGGAAAAACTTTTTTACGCAAAACAAGCTTTTATCTATACAACTATTTTACCAAATTGACTTTGGTAAGTTGATAATTGACTTTTACCAAATTCCGAACGGCACATCGTTGTGTATCTACAAAATTTCTGTAAGAAAAACTACAGTAAAAGTTGTTCTTAACACAGAAATAATTAGTTCCTCTTTTATATCATGTTGTCCAAAATATTTAGAAAGAAATAATATAGGAATAATTTTAGAAGATGATGTTAGGAGTGACAGACGTTAAATTCGAAACAAAGGGATACCGTGAGTTCACTCGGGGTAATATAGGCAACGCACGTCTCTATATTTTTGCTTTCATTTTGCTTTCATAAACCTCTCTACTTTTGCCTGCTTCGTTTCATTCCTCTTACTGGGGACTCACTTTGCTTTGCTCTCCATCTTTCTAACCCTCGCGAAAACTACCCCCTTTTTCCTTCTTGTTCGAAACGAATGACTTTGCAATGTAGCGTCGTGTGCTTGAATGGAGCAGCTAACGCAGTTCTCCGAATCGAAAGTTACCGTGCTCGTAAATGATGTTGCATGCATGCGCAAAATTTAGGAGAATGTTAACTACGGAAATAAAAAGGGTAGGCTTCTTAATATCAGAGAAAAAGAATAATAGGTTATTAAATTTAGACTCTTTTAGAAAGATCACGTACTATTCGTAGAAATGGTAACTGTGACTTTTATTTTCTAATACACCTCGAAAAATAATTCCACATAAAGCCACAAAATCGAATTTTTTATATAACAGCTAAAAATAATTTTATAAAAGTAATCTATTACCTACTGAATCAAATCGTGCGTATTTCGTAAAATTGTAAGCGTTAAACATTGCTATGTGCAAACAGGCACGTGAAGATAAGTCAATCGTAGCACTAAAAAAAGGGCCAGTCTATCATGGGAGAGACAAGTAACATAACAGTATGGGGAAACGCGGGGGTGAAGATGAGTATTTCCCAGAGGAGGATCCTTGGCTCGCCTCATCAGACGATCTCGCAGAGTGGCTCGAGCCCTTGGACTGCATAATAAAACCATGGCAATTTTTATCGAGCATCGTGATGTTCTGCTCAACCATTGTTCTGCTCACGACTATTGGATTCCCGGTATTCGGAGTTCATGCGATTTCTAGTATTCTTGTCGCGATGCCTCGCGACAGCTCGATGAAAACTTTCGAAATGCCACGAACCGTGGACGTGCGTGGAAAAAACTACAGGTTTTAGCGCGCCAAACTATAAAAGACTCGCTGAAATCGCTGAATCGGCTGCAGAAGTGTAGCAGCCGTTACACTGTGGTCGAATGAATCACGCAGAATCAGTCCGAAACATGTTTCCTGGGAAATCTCTGTGCCCGTGTGTAAATTAAACGTGAAAAATCGGTTCCACTAATCAATTACGAAATTGCAAATGGAACGATAAATAGAAATTTAACGATTGAATTAGTAGAGGCTTAAAAGTGTGAGGTGCCTAGCAACTGTAAAAAGCTCGTGATTGTTCACTGTTACTTATTCTTATTAAAACTTGTGATCGAACATAACTTATGTATATACCAAAAATGTTGATAAAACGATTTATTCCACGTGCATACGACTTGCGACTCGACCTTAAAATACAATGACGTTGAAAAAGCAGCACATAGCCTCGGTTTCTTAACACGGCCGATTCCAAAGTCATCCAGCTAAGCAATAATAACGGACAAGGCTCGCACAGAGGGTGAAACAGAAATTATTAAGCGCGAAGTATCGACGTTACGTCACATTTTCTCGATATACTTTCAACGTGCCGCCGCTAAAATTAGATTCCAGAGACGCGAGTGGCAAGCGATGCATCGAGCGGGAAGAGTGATCGATGAAAAAAAAAAAGGGCGATCGGTTTCAACCCCATCCATGAAGCGTGTTTGCGACCCCAGCGCATGAGAAACGATCCCCTCCCCCATCGTCGAATTTATATCGAGATCGAATTATTGATCTTTGCCAACGACGACCGATTGCTACGAATCCCATGTGTCGATTTTACGGTTTTAACGATCACCGACCCCGCAGCCGCTGCTCCTTTTTTTCTTGCCTCTCCTCTCTTTTTTTACGAGGTCCTGACTGCTGTAACGGTTTCGGTAGTCAGTCGCGATTTATCTACCTTCTGTCCTAGGGACACGCGAACACCGAGTAATTAATCTGGATCTAGAGATCTCGTTGAGTCCGAGCTACCAGATGCCTCGACCGTCTACCAACGATCGGTCAGTGTCCAGTTCTGTTTTAACTGCGGATTAAGGCAAACCTAGCCTAACTAGCTACGACGGGCGCGTTTGTTGACAGAAAGCATTAACAATTAATGTTCTTGTTTGGAATAGGTGACGTTTGTAGTCCGGTTTGCAAGTAACTGTTCTGACATTTGCCGCGTAGGATAATTCGATTATTTTGGGAAAATGTTTTATCCTTTAAAGTGAAATTCTTCGATATCTTAGTTGCTTTTTTAGATTTACGTGTTTATTCGATGTAAACGCGTGCGTTAATTAAATAAGCGGAAACAGCTATTCCTCTCTGTTCCAATAATTATATTTTTCATGTACACTTTTAATTGTGTACCTTTAATGTACAATACTAGAAATGGATATCAAGATACTTGCTGTTATTACTATTCTTTTCCGACTTCCATCTCTTCTCTGGCTCTTTTTCAACGATTCCGTGAGTGTCATACATCTAGTGGCATTTCCAAACAATTTAAAAATAAGGAAAACCATAGCCGAGTTACACCAGAGATTCTATATTAGAATATCGAACTCTGTCTTTATCATAAATTGATTATGATTGTCTGTACATACTTTAAACCTACATCGCTAAAACGATATCTATATTAGACTTATATAGACGATATCTGAATAATTATAGAACAAGGTATATACCGTCTATAATAGTACGATTCCAACTTCATTCTTTCAGTTCTTATCCTTCGCATCCTCCTAGTTTCCTTCATCTAACGAAAGCTCGTTTTTACTAGTAACTTCTACTCCCTTCAAACCACTGTCACGTTGGCGTATTTTACGCGTTTCGAAATGATAATTCTCTGACGACGATTCCTTTGTAAGGGACTCCATCCTTAGCCTCTGTAAATAGAGCGACTGCGTAACATTTTACACTACATTGGCCCGGGTATCCAAAGTTATAGCTGGGTCTATAGAAGGCTGACTATATAACATCAGCATCAGAGAGACACGGTGATCTCAATTACTCGCAGTCACGTTTTCCAACGTCTCCGAAGGCACATTTCCAAACTTCGTCGGCAATATCGGCCGCATGAAATTCCATAAATTACACGCCATCCCCCGCCGCTGATCTTCTTGATGCTCGCCTCGATATTACAACGCTTCCCGTCATTATTGCCTGCGACGAGGAGAGAGGGGAAGAAAGGAACACGAATGGAGGGAGGAGAGAGGAGAAAAAAAAATGGTTCGGTGACGAGCGTGTCCGGTCGAAGACACGGCCCGAACCCCTTTTGAACGAGTGGACTCTAAACCCCACCCCGAGTTTCGAGCGGGCGCGTGATCTTTAAGGGGATGTATGTAAGTTGTGGGCGGGTGGAGGTGTCGGTGAGGGAGCAGAAGAGAGGTCGGCGGGCTAGCGAAACAAGCGAAGGCGTCGTGACGGTGTTGGTGGCACTGCTGATGTCCGTAGTGGTGGTGCTGATGGTGGGGCTGAGATGAAGCTACCGGTGGTGGTGGTGTAAAATATGGATTTACTTCTCCTCCAGGGCCGAGGCTTTTCCTTCGGGCTCTATGTTCGCGAACGCGAATGTTCGCCTCTCTGTATGCGTTTACATACACTTCTTATATGTGTAAATACGTATGTACGAGCATGTGTGTGTGTGTGTGTGTGTGTGTGTGTGTGTGTTTCTGGGCTCGTGTGACGTCACACGCACCGCTATCAGCCCCATTATGCGAGCTAGCGAAGGAAGAAAACGACGGTGAGTGGAGAGGGTGCCAGGACTCGTTTGTTAGACGGGGCTTGGAAATCCAGGGGGTGTTTTGTTACTGTTTTCTTTGCACTGTCACACGAGACGCCAGTGTTTTGTCTTCCTACGAGGAAAGAAGTTGCACCGTTAACAGGAAGCTCGTGGAAAGGGTGAAGTTGAAACCAGTCGGAGGCAATGCTTTGGTTAAGAGCGAATCCGGACTGCGCGGCTCTTCTTGCACCCATCGACGGTTTTCTCGATTCGCTACTCGCGACAGGTCGCGGGATAAATCGTATCATCGCGACACGGAATCCACCATCGTTGGAAGGGAAAGATTTCCTCACGAACATGCTCAGAAACAACTTTACTATCTTTACTTTAATCGCACTTATTTATAATCGTTATTAAACGACAATGTCTATGAAGTTTCCTCTCTGCGTATCCATCAATTTACATACGAAATTAGCTTTCATTGAAATAGGAAGGGACCTCCAGCGAAGCTTTAACGAAGCTCGATGTATTCGCGGCTCGTGATAGCCGAGCCGGTTATATCCGAGGTACATCCCGACATGTACATCGACCCCTGCGTACACTGACATTCGATCTTCCGTCGACTATTTCCATCTTACATAGAGCCGGAGTATATAGAACCATGTAAAGCTCGTATACCTACGCGGGTAATTTAAAATGCGATTACTCGAAGGGTGTCCTTCGTAGGGGTAGCATTCGTTGGTGGACATAAGAATAGCTAATACGGAAATGGCGAAGGAAAGCCGGGGGTGGGAAAGAGGTGACCGACGGAGGAGAAGAAGGAGGGGGAGCGGTTGGATGGCTGCCATTAAAAGATTTCATCCCTTCCCTCTCTCGCCCGCGGCACCCATATATAAGGGTGAGTAATCTGAGAGCCACCCCTCCTTTCTTATTTTCCTTCCTTCTTTTTCTCACTCTCCTCCTTCCCCTACGAGCCCGCGACTGGTCCTCGTGGTGTACGTTCACGAATACACGGAACACGGTCGACCACTCGCAGAAAAGCACCGGCTTCGCTGTATATAAGAGTTAGAATAGAGGGCCGGGTGTAAATTGTGAGAAACTGTGCATAGCTTCTATTTTCATGTTTTCGCGCGCAGCTTGTATTATTTCTTTATGCGAGGTCTGATTTTAGAAGAAGGATACGTAACGAAGTTCGCTCATGGGGTGGACTTCTTTTCCAATAATCGTTAATACCGTTAGAGTTTCAGAGTCGGTGTCACGAGATTTTCCACGTGGAATGGATATTTATTTACATTTTACACATATTTCGACAGAGAATCGTGTTAATTGTCGTCAGCTTTGCTGGTTTCGCAGCAGTTAGAAACTGTTTAACGTACAACTGAATGAAACAATGAAACATATCGTTCTTTAACGTTCGTTAACAAACATGTTTAAAAGAACATTGCCAAACGATAATTACTCGACCAATTTTCGTCTACGTGTATCTACATGATACATTTAATTATCTACGTGTATCTATATTTTTACGAGCTTCTGGCACGAACCAAACATTTTGAGAGCATAGTAAAACTGTACTCGACGTTATTGCCAATAAAATATTTTCAACAAGTTCCTGCATCTCCCCATGCAGCGGGTTTAATTTTCCAAAAAATATGATTTACGTCCCGCATCTGTCCAATTATGCTTGCCGAGGGTAACGGGCGTTAGTTAAAATCGCAATGAAAGCCACCTGACGGAGGGGCAGTATACATAGCCGCGACATTCAGTTTTGAGATCGTATCCCCGGTACGCACACCAGCGCAAGAAGATGACACAGGCTCGCATAAGTTGAAGGAACGAGAACGGGAGAGAGCGCAGACACTGGCTGCACCTAAGGGATATGTAAGACCGACACACACGTACGGATTACAGAGGGTAGGATTGGCAGCTCTGATCAATATTCGATTTTTGAAATATCTTCCCCACCCCTCGGCCCATCGACGTCCTCGCCCTTGCCTGAGCGCGCCACCCGCCTCCAGCCGCCACCGAACACCGCCACCCCTCGCGGAACGTTCCTCGAAAGCTCGATACTCCATTTGTATTTTTAAACTGGAATCCCTATACACACACGGGCAGCGTGTGCACGTACACGTATACACGTGCAAGGCTACGTATACAGCGACAGAGGAAAGCGTCCTGCCACCACCATCGCCATTCGCCATCACCATTACCACCGCCGCCGGCGTCGTCCTACGTTACTCTCGTCTCCTCAACCCTCTTTCTTCTTCCTCTTCTTCTTCGTCTTCTTCCTCTTCGTCCGCTTCTTCTTGCTCTTCCCCGAGGTTCGTTCTCCTCCTCCCGTGGCTTTCCTCCTCTTCGTACTCTCCTCGCGAGAGACCTCCTCTCTTTCTTTTTTCCCTTGTGTGCGCCACCCACACACGCTTAACGAGCTGAACGCGTGGATGGGGATTCGTGTGATCGCATGTACGTCCCTGCTCTCGCGAGTGTGTACACCTATACGTGTGCGAGCAGAGTACACTCGGTGGAGGCCGGGGGCATACGATCCATCGGAATTTTAAGGAAATAGAAGGACACTCGATGCATACCATCGGTATGTAGTAATGCGCCGGTGTTAGTATGCGTGTCCGTTAACGTACGTATACGTGTACGTGTTACAGGGCCGGCAATACCGGCTCGAAATGTTTCGAGGTGACAGAATCCTCTTTAGCTTGGCGGCCGGAGGGTTTGTATCGTTCCTCGGAAGAATCTGTATGCGCAATTGGTTTACAGACGGGTCTTAAATGCAAAAATTTCGCCAATCAGTCATGTTGATCTAAGATTCGTCTCTTGGTAAACGGTGTTTGTGCGTAAGGCAACCCGATTCGATATACGACTGGAGGACGATCGCAAACTCGAGGCGTCGTAGAGTCGTAAACCGGCGGAGTCATCGACGGGGCTCCTGGGAATGCGCGAGCATTACCGAGCGGATATTAATTTATTTTATCGTGGAATGCAATTTCAGGCATCGAGTTTTATAAGGGTTACTGGTGTATCGCAAATATGGGGGTGTCGTTGGATCAATTTTCAGTTTGCCCGAGACAGGAAAGTAGATTCTACCGGTCCTGTGTATCTTTATACACGTCAAGTCGACACAAACTCGGATACACTCGTGTGGACACACACGTACATACACAGGCTATCGTTGGTTCGCGTGTGCTCGCGTTTCATCGGGAATAGAGGGATGCAGGTACCTGTACTTGTAGTCGTAGGTACCTATACTCGTTCCTCTTTGCTCGGCGAATTGGAATTTCTCGCTGCGGATAGAATTCTTTTGCGAGAATCACGCGACGCCCACGACATACAAGACGTAGGTGTCAGGTTGCATGAGCTTATGCGCACTCACATACATGCGTCGGCTAGTGCCGGTTAAATGAATGCGATGACACTTCCGAATATTAGCTGCACAGCGGTTCGTGTAGAGTAAAACGACTCGCAGTTGCAGCGCGGATAAATCTTGGCGAATGATCAATAAGTTCGAGTGGAGAACTTTGTTACGAGATTGGAAGGGGGTGGTTTTAGAAGAGTGTTAAATGTATTGAAAATATGGTATGCGATATTTGTGAAAATAGATCGTCTGGAATTAGTAGATGTATATGATATTTTGATATCTACGTTGTTCAAAATACAGAAAGGCTCTTTGTTTTTCTATTTACTTTTATAATGAGCCTCAGATGCCAAACCGAACAACTCTACTTCTTGCTAATTTCTCAACAATTAATGTTTAACACTCAAGAGACGAATGACTCGCGTAAAATCATTTATTGGAAAAAGATGGCATAAATAATAGTAAGAAAGTTCTAACGTATTCGCGCAATCATCGTATTCCTGCATTTTTCAATCTACGGGGTTGAGCAATGTGATTTATGAACAGCTCAGTTGCAAGATACATAATTTAAAAAGCGCGACATAGTCTACGCTTATTTACGCATTACCCTAAGTTCAACATTTTTCTAAAAAGCTTGACAATCCTGATTAATCCATAAATCTGTTAAAAAAGCAAATTCCATACTTAATTCGCAATCAAACCGCATTTGCTCCTATTTAACATCTAACAACCATCCACCTCAATTGCCTTTATATCTTTGCCACAAATAATCGACCCATTACCACTCATCAAGTATCGATAGACGTTTCGAAATTTCGTAACAGACCCGAGCGAGTCCCATGGAAAAGCCATAGGTTTGAGCGCGCTGCCCCTCTGCCGGTATGGGATGCACTTTGCGCAACTGCGGATCGAGCCTACCGGTGCAGCAGCGCGTGCAATTAATTAAACGTCGGCGCAGCGTTGCTCATTAGTGGGCGTCGATTGGCTGTCGGCCGGTCACGTGACATCCACGCCGATGGAACGAACGAACGCCACCGGATGACACTTCCGAATATTAGCTGCACAGCGGTTCGTGTAGAGTAAAACGACTCGCAGTTGCAGCGCGGATAAATCTTGGCGAATGATCAATAAGTTCGAGTGGAGAACTTTGTTACGAGATTGGAAGGGGGTGGTTTTAGAAGAGTGTTAAATGTATTGAAAATATGGTATGCGATATTTGTGAAAATAGATCGTCTGGAATTAGTAGATGTATATGATATTTTGATATCTACGTTGTTCAAAATACAGAAAGGCTCTTTGTTTTTCTATTTACTTTTATAATGAGCCTCAGATGCCAAACCGAACAACTCTACTTCTTGCTAATTTCTCAACAATTAATGTTTAACACTCAAGAGACGAATGACTCGCGTAAAATCATTTATTGGAAAAAGATGGCATAAATAATAGTAAGAAAGTTCTAACGTATTCGCGCAATCATCGTATTCCTGCATTTTTCAATCTACGGGGTTGAGCAATGTGATTTATGAACAGCTCAGTTGCAAGATACATAATTTAAAAAGCGCGACATAGTCTACGCTTATTTACGCATTACCCTAAGTTCAACATTTTTCTAAAAAGCTTGACAATCCTGATTAATCCATAAATCTGTTAAAAAAGCAAATTCCATACTTAATTCGCAATCAAACCGCATTTGCTCCTATTTAACATCTAACAACCATCCACCTCAATTGCCTTTATATCTTTGCCACAAATAATCGACCCATTACCACTCATCAAGTATCGATAGACGTTTCGAAATTTCGTAACAGACCCGAGCGAGTCCCATGGAAAAGCCATAGGTTTGAGCGCGCTGCCCCTCTGCCGGTATGGGATGCACTTTGCGCAACTGCGGATCGAGCCTACCGGTGCAGCAGCGCGTGCAATTAATTAAACGTCGGCGCAGCGTTGCTCATTAGTGGGCGTCGATTGGCTGTCGGCCGGTCACGTGACATCCACGCCGATGGAACGAACGAACGCCACCGAAGGGTAGGAGGACGCGAAAGGGGGGTGTTGGTTCGTCGGCTTACGGGGGGAGAAAGGGGACCAGGCCGGCCGCGGAGCGCGGACAGGGGGGTCAGTGGGGCAGAGAAGGCAGCACTGCACTCGCTCAGTTGTTTCTACTGGAGAGCCACGCCCTGCCCCTTTCGCGCCGAGCCACCAAAGGCGGATACTCGGGGATTAATTAAGACGCCCACCAACAAATGATATCACGCCGTTTCCTCGGACTCACTTCACCCCTGTACCGACGACCAAGATATTAATTAGAAGAACTAAGGGCGAACCGTCTGATTGGAGGCTCCGTTGGGGTTTCCTCCATCGTTGCCTCCGCTCCGAGACTTCCGGCAACGATGTAGATTGGTTCTTTTTCGACCGTTCAACCCTTGCTTAAGCAATGCGTTCGATTTTTGATATTTTCGTTCAGGTTTTTGGTTGATTAGGAAATTTGAACGATCTTGGGCGTATCTCGTTGGATTAGGGTAGTATCGAAGGGTGGAGGTAGTACTCGTCGCTGCGTCTTGCACTGATATTAGGGTTAGAGTATAGAAATTCTATTAGATCGTTACGCTGAATATTTTGATCTATATTTGATGCGTAATTTTTAAAGTAGTACATATGGCTATTTTTATGAAGCCGAATTTAAAGTATTTCTGTTAGTTGTATTCTAAAATAACTTTGAACTTACATCGAGTGATTCACAGGAGAATGTTCCAAATCGAAGATTTCATTGGGATCGAGACTAAAAACAGAAATTTACTTCTTCTGTTTTATGTAACAAATCATGGTATAGAGTATCGAAACGAAGTGAAAGATAGATGGAAAAAGGAAATAATACGTTTATTGGCGTCAATGGTCACAATTGGGCACCGATCTGTACGCGATAAGAAAGTCATTTGATATCTTTGAATCATTGCATTATCGGATTGCATCATCGTGTTATAAGAAGTAATTGGATCAATTTTGCAAATAATGCTTTACATGAAAATCAAAATACGTATTTAAATAGTATTACTTATCGTACGATCTTTAATAAATTACATATCATCATGTTTATTAGATAACGTCAAATTAGATAAAGATTTGAAATAATTTTCGTTATACCAACAACTCTAAAATTTATCCTTAGAAGATATCAGTAATTAGTAACATCAGAACTAAGTGAAATAAGTTCTCAAGTATTTTCAACAGAGATACAGATAACGATTGAGTGATAAAAGATACAAATCACGAAAGTATGTTCATTAAAAGTTTTAAAATTCTCTGTACACGTGTAAGTTGTTCGGCATGAAAATCTCGCCACTAATAATATCTCAGTGGTATCTCCTTTGATGCAAACGAATGGACATGTAGATTCCATGCAAATTGCTCGAATGCGTCTTCGAGTGGAGGCCTCGATTGGCCATACGGCGGATCTCTAGATTGGATTGCCGCTCTCTACAGCTAATCACGCAATTACTCTGGCGGGCTTTAATTTTATCCTTAATTAAATCCAATCTCGCGTAATAAACGTGTACGTGTTTTCCAGGTCGCTGAAGATTGAAATTTTAAAAAGAATCATCCGAGGGACGATAAACTGGCCGATAAAGTGGGTTAGCTGAATTTCATTACGCCTATTAATTTCTCCAATAAAATGTAGGATGGAAACTTTCGCTTGGTTGAACATCCGGTGAAAATACTATTTCGAAATCGTTCAGCTTTGAGACCAACGATTAACGTAAAGATTAAATTTTATTATAACTAATTGCTATCGTCGTAAATTCTTATAGGTATAAACATTTTTATAAAAATAACTCTATCGGAAAAAGATAAAAGTTATCGCGATTCATTGAACATTTTCGATACAAGATAACTTATACGACGAAATATTTTTCAATCATGGAAAAGTGAAGCTCATTTGACAAAGTATCACATCTGTCCCGTAATGCTGTTGTGTTTTTTTCTCTAATAACCAATATAATCCGTTTCTCCCTTGTCAGACTAGCAGTTCTCTCACAGTTGACGAACGACCTTGTTGACGTTCGCCCTTTCCACCGACGGAATAAAACGAAAAGAACGAAACCCCTCGTCGCCGTTGCCACTATATTTCACATTTCGAACACCTACGAACTGGTATCTTTTTTATTTCCTCTTTTCCCGGCAGATAGACGCGCTCCACGAAACACTAGGGAAGATTAATTTCTGAACTACGCCGCCTGGTGCAGTCGGACACGACACCCAGTGAAAAAAGAGAGTTTTGAACAGACTGCTCGCGTGACAGCCACTGCAAGTGGAATTTTCGGTGGCTCGTGGAATATTCATCTCTTTGACTTAGTCGAGTGGTTTAATCGTTGAATACTTTTTTTTATTAAGGCTTTATGCATTTAAATATGGAATAATTAATAAAAATTAGTAAAAATTGAAACAATGAGTCTCATAGTGTACTGGTATAGTGTACTTAATGTATTACGTGTACCTACAAAAATTTACATTTGTGTATAATTATTGCGATCGTTTATCTACCACGACATATGAAATTTTTAAATTTTGCTTTAGTTTTGTTTTAATAGACAAAGAAATTGTTAGTGGTTTAAGGATAGTTTAAAACGAAAAATAACTGGTTTCTAATTACCTAGCCAATACATAACAAAGATACATGCATCGTTCTTTACAACAGACTACCCTTTCCCGCCTCGACTGTTATAAGCTGTTCCAAAAAATCATTTTAAAAGTCGATTCTTCGATTCTAAAAGGGCCCAATGCCAAATCTAATTATTCCTAGCGAAGCAGGGATTCGTTAAAACGTTGGAACGACAGATACGCGGCGATATCATAAAATCTGTCCCGTGTAGCTGTCCTGGAGGGGAACGGATTCCCGGTATAATATCACGGACAATCGCCCTGATTCGAAAATTAGGTGGAGATTCATGCGTCCGCGGTGCGCAAGCGAGCGGAGAAAAGGAACAGCCTCGTTCCTTCCCGGCTTAATTTATCCAACCGCGGCGCGCGAAGGTAATTTTGTTTAAATTATTAAAAGCTAGGGTGGGCCACGTCTGGCTGCTGTCGGGCTAATGACGTAATCCTCTAAAAAGTTATAAAGTTACCGTGGGTTCATTTATAAGTACGCGCGGCCCTCCGGTTTCTGTCGGCCAACCCCGGAACAGCCCCACTGAAAATGCTTACGCCACCTTTTTATTACATCGTATTTCACGCCACGCACCACTTACCTCTGCATATTTATACAGGTGAATAACTAGCCGTGTGTCGCCGTTCTATAGGCCAGCACAGCAACGAACGAACCGAGAGAAACGTAATGTATGGAAGAAACGGCCACGCTTAATGGGAATAGATGAATGGGCTCGTTGAGGGTAAGTAAACGCGATAAATTGTTCGTTTCCTTCTGTTTTTGTAATATCCACGAATTAGATAGATTTATTCCAGTGTCGAGAGTTGACATTTTTATGCACTTGGGAAAGTTTACGTTTGAAGAATGACCAATGTTTGGATTAACATATGGATATTTTATGCAAAAGTTAATAGAGTTTCGGCCGAATATTAAAAGCAACATACTATTTTACTTTGGAATATTTGATGATGGGAAAAGGGAGTTGGATTTTGAATAGTTTTCTTTTTTCTCTCAATGATTATTCCTATTTGCTGAATGATGAAACTTTTCCGACGTGTCTAATAATGTATTTTCTGTCAATGAATAATAACGATATTTTGGTCATTTGAATAGTAATTTAACGGAACACGGTTATTTTGGATTTTTGAGAGAAATCATACGAATCGAGAACGAGAGAGAGAGAGAGAGAGAGAGAGAGAGAGAGAGAGAGAGAGAGAGAGAGAGAGAGAGAGAGAGAGAGAGAGAGAGAGAGAGAGAGAGAGAGAGAGAGAGAGAGAGAGAGAGAGAGAGAGAGAGAGAGAGAGAGAGAGAGAGAGAGAGAGAGAGAGAGAGAGAGAGAGAGAGAGAGAGAGAGAGAGAGAGAGAGAGAGAGAGAGAGAGAGAGAGAGAGAGAGAGAGAGAGAGAGAGAGAGAGAGAGAGAGAGAGAGAGAGAGAGAGAGAGAGAGAGAGAGAGAGAGAGAGAGAGAGAGAGAGAGAGAGAGAGAGAGAGAGAGAGAGAGAGAGAGAGAGAGAGAGAGAGAGAGAGAGAGAGAGAGAGAGAGAGCAACAACGACATAGGGAGAAACAGTTTTTCCAGCCGAAATACGTAGTATAATTTTCGAATTTATGGAACGCTCACTTTTCATGGAAATGCTAACATCGTTCGCCGCCATGGTGCACAGTTACAAAATCGCATCCTTTTTTCCACCCATCCCCTCCCACTTTGGTGGGAATCCGAAGCGTTCGTTGAAATTTTACTACCAAATTGGCCTTTTCACATTTCAAAAAATATTGACTCTGCGAACGGCCGCGGTGAAAAATCATTCGTCCAATCGACGCATCGTGACCTCGCAATGGGATTTCAAATTCAAATTTCCCTGCAATCGAATTAGCCGGCAAAAGAGCCGTTTGATCCGTCCCATCGAGCGTAGAACACCGCACAAAGTGCCGGCTCCAATTATGAATAATTCGGAACACAAATTCGCTTAATTTCTCCGGCCGAATCAAAAGAGGTTCCACGCGGTCAAACGCGCAAGCAGAAACTGCCAACAGCCGCTAGATATTCCCTTGGTCTTTTATCTTTCTCGCGTTACGACGAAATGCGTGAAGATTGTAGTTACTAACGATCGCAAGATCTTATTTTTGCTACCGATTTACAACCTACAGACAGTACGATAGAAAGTAATCACGTTATGTAGCGTACTGACGGAAAGCATACGATTACATATTTTTGCCAAATTTTTTACATAAATAGTTGTTACGCTTCAACAATGCGAAATTCATCCCGATCGTCTAAGTGTTTTAATACGTGATCCACAATCGAAACTAGTTGAATCCCTATAATCGCAAAATAATTAACAGTACCTATACCTTCAAACGTCCTATTGCTACACGCAAAGTATTCTATCGAACGTAATAAACGGGTGATGATAATGGATATGCATGGAATCAGGTTCGTTTAAGCGTTCCTAATTAACCACCCGATGGAGATGTAACAGATGCGTGCGCTTGAATTTAAATTTATTCGAATGGAACGGGGAAAAGAGAGACGGGGGCGAAAAGGAAAAGAGGAAGGGACGAGCTAGGCAGACAGCGTCACCTGCTACCCGTGCCACCAAGATTCTGCCGATCTCGATCTCCACCTTTCGCCATTCCGCCATTATTCCATTATTCCGGGGTGGACGCCGGTATAAAGCCCGGTTGGACGGCCGACGAGCGATCAAACTTTAATTCAATTAGGAAGAACCGAAGCAGCGGCTCGTCATGCCGCTCTTCTGTTTCTTTTCTTTCTACATGGTAAGTAGATAAAAGCGAGATCTCCTGAAAAATTGCCTCAACGAGATTCCAGGCCCCGGATACTCCTTCACCCCCGCCACATCCGTTTTGCATCTCATCAGGTTTCTATCTAGTAATTACCGTAATAAAATTATCATAAGTCGAGGTTTCAGCCGACGTACCATCGTCCGACTGATCTCTCTCTGCATCTGCGAGCCGCGCACGAGACGAGAACGAGTGAGATTCGCGCGGATATCGAGTTTCTGCGGCATGTCTTAATGACGCTCGAATTTTAATGTTAATCCTTGGAGGAGGCCGTGTGCGACCGCCACAGAATACAAAGTATCGATTCTGACGAGGGTGCCGTGACTGGAGCACCGCTGGCAGGAATTCACCGGAGCATCCGCCAAGGTGAGCATTTTTTCTCCGGTTTGATTGACTAACGTCAGTCAGCGAGATCTTGCGACTCGCCATGGTGAATCCCCATTTGGTATGCCATGTAGATAAGTACAGTCCGGCGAGAAGCCCTCGCGATGCAGGAGGGCTGGTCATCGCGCGGAAACCAAGACCACTGGCGTGACGAACGAGCGGACTGTACTGGCCCCGACTTCGTTCTATTCCTTTCTTGGACCCGATTTTTTTTTCTCTCGACCAGACAACGAGCGCGCAGTATTCCTGTTCGACGGCTCGAGTGAGAAAAGGATTTTGTAACGCATTTTATCCATTATTTATCGAACGACTCGCGCGCACGTGAAAATTCGATGTGAGTCGAAAAAGTCTCGATGTACGCACACGGACGCGTTAGTCGCAACGACATCATACGATTTGTAACGTAATTACTGGTTATTGCCTCTTCGTGACGTCTTTTAACGAGTTGTTCAGCATTTCGTTACTCGGTAAAGATACGTTGTATAAAATTCTGTTTCGTTCTATGTGAAATAACGAAATATTGGGAATGCCAGGAATTTTTTGAGCAAATCTTGAGCAATATTTTATAAATTTAACACATATATAAGTCTATAGATTCTAAGAGTAATAAAAGATATCTAATGACTAAAGATACACTAGAGGAACTAGAGGAATTAGACTCTTAAAACGAAGAATCGTGTACTATCCCCTCTAAATAAAGATGGAATTCTTACCAAAGAATCGATATTACTATTCAGCTCTCTTCTTTTTCTTCGCGTCTCTTATCGAACGGTCCTCTCGGAAAATATTCAGAACGGTGTTATCTATTAATTTACCATATTCCAATTCTTATCGAGTCTTTCCTTAACACGTATCAGCGCATTTTTCGATTTACGACGAAAGAGGACATAAAGCGTAAAAAGTTAGAGCGCGCGTTCATGAGCAGACACGTCGAATCCGAAGTATAACGAATCAAAAGTATACGTCGATGTACATATGTCTGTATATACGGGGCAAATGTGCACATAAGCATAGACGAATGGAGGAAAGAGAAGAGCGGAGAGCGAAAAAGAGAAGGTCCAAGGGAGGAAAGCAGTCTTTCGAGAGGAGAGACGGAGGGGATAGGTATAGGAAGGCGAGCTGGCGACCATCACCAAGTCAAATCGTCTCGCAACGCGCCAGCGAATAATCTTAAATTCAAATTAAGAGTGGGTCTACAAATTTAAACAATAAACGATCAGATTCCCCGCGATTCAAATTTAAACGCAGCGGACAATGGGCCCCAAAGAGCACGCATTTGTGGCATTCTCCGTCTTTACCTCGAACTTGCACCACGTGCACGATCGCTTGTATATCTCGATCCTGGTATTTATGGCTTCGTTAGGTGTAAAGCTTCCACGAGTGTCTGCGCTGTTCGCGAAACGAATGTAGCGCGTCGTCGATAATGGCATCGATAATAATTCATCGAAGCATACTCGACCCGCCCTATCTTCTAATGATAATCAACGATGTCACACTGAAATCGTACGGTATTTATTGGCCACGAGGCGAAATCAGAAAGTCGATAGTTCGGAAAAAAAACCTGACGAATGGTGAATTAGGAGGAGAAGAAAATAGCAACCAAGTCTAATTTGTCGATCGGTATTACGGATTGAATTTAATACCATTAAGATTTATATTTTGCCGTTTATAATATTTTGTACGATAGATCCACGAGATGTTATTTTATTATATATTTTCTTCTCTAAAAGATTCCTACTTTCTACAGAGTCCTTGGTTCATAACAACCAGGCGATGATCGATCGGCGTTAAAGCCAGGACCCTTAAAGAAGCTTTCCGCGGCAGGAGGATCGACGTATGCGTACAGCCTGGAAAATTCCGGCTTATTACGAGGCGGTACACGGTAGCGATAGAAGGCGGCAGGAGAGAAAAAAATTGAGCCAGCCGACCACCAAAAAGCGAGCTCCTAATTCGGTGGACCGAATCGAAGGCAGTCGGTGACGTTGGAGCGGCAAGTTGGAACGGTGTCGAGAGAAAAACTCGACGACGATGGAGCGACGACGACGACGATGGCGACGGCGACGACGACAGCGAGGACGAAGAGGATCCGGATGAAGCGAGACATGATATAAAAGGGCGAAAAGAAGAGGCAGAGAGGGAGCTAGACGAGCGAGACGAGCCGGCGAAAGAGAGAAAGAGGAGCTGGAGGACAAGAAGCGATCGGGATGTCAGATCGGATCTCGTTGGTGAATCAAATTTGGCCAAATAAACGAAGAGACGAAGGGGAAACCGGGAGGAACGCAAGAGAGAACGGAGGGCCGCGAGAACAGTTGCGCTTCGTGCGTGCATTAGCATGCTGGAGGGCAGTGAAAAAGAGTGTAAGAGCGAAAGAGGCAGAGACGAAAGGATGTGGAAAGAGGGAGGAAACGGGACGGAGGACAAACCTTCGCTCCTTCGAGAGCAGCCAACTCGAGGAGCAAGCTGAACGGGGGGAGGGCAAAAAGGTTGGCAAGAAGGGACTTTTCGAACTTTCTTTGTGTGCTAAGCAGCCTCCCGGCTTCTCCGGTACGCGGCAGACTTGGTTTCCTTTCCTTCTTCTTCGTAGTCGTGTCCTTCTTCGGATGTTGCGACCGACGAAGCCCACAACCAAGACCATAGAACCAAGCGGTATCTCTTTCGCCGATTCCACGGATTAGTAATCGGTCGCAGCGCTCGGCGCGAATTGGAACGCGAGAGCATCTAATCAATTTGTCGATATATTGATCATAGATTGTAGAGCTGTCTTTTAGAATTTTACATCTTTAACTGTTTGAAATACGTTCCAAGGAAACTACGCCAATGGGTCAACGGAGAACGTTTGATTCATTAGATGCTGTATAATAAAGGGAATAGTGTCGTAAGAAAGAATGGATGTAACCGTAGTTAAGTGAGAAATGTTTTCGTTTTAAAATTTAAATCGTGAAATTAAAAGTTTAAATCCAACGTAAATTTGACAATTTTATTCTTATCATCTTAATAAATAAGTTTCTTAAGATTAAATTTAACTGTATATTTTCTGTTGGTAAAATACTACAACACCAGCGCCTGGCTGCAGGCAGCCATAATGACGCAGACGCGTACAGTGTAGCGCAGTACTGCTGAAAGGGTTGACTCTGTTTGAGACGAATGCAGCAAGAATGCCAATAACAATGTAGACCCGCGATGTTCGAACAATATAAAATGTTGTTGTCTCATAAAAAGAGATAAGTATAATGCATGTAACAGTAGATGATAACTCTTATCTCTTTAGGGTATGCATGCGAATCCATTTTTGTCGGCGAGGTAGTGCGAGATCGAGTAGAATTCTTCAATATTTTCTCTGAAGCTGAGGGGGGTGGGGGAAGCTACATAAAACGCGCGCTGCGAAAGCTGATACGGATGTACATACATATGTCGCATGGGAGAATAAGTTATCAGACGCTGTACCGTGAGTTTCTGCTTATTTTAAAGTAAAAACCACTTTAATATTAAATATCAATGATAATAATGCAGTTTTACCGTTGCGAAATCGAAGTGTGTCGCATAAGGTATTTTACTCTATAAAGACAAACTCGAAAACAATTACCTAAATTGTAAAAAAAAAAAATATCTTCTTTGAATAATCATGTACTATTGATCATATCACGTACTAATCATTTCTACCTTAAATTCTTTTACTTCTGAAATTTTCAAAAAAATGTATTTTTCCTAGTTGCGTTATTCCTCTAGCAAACCAACGATTTGTATACACGTTATTGTAGGATAACTCCGTTTCCATACTCGACGACACGCAAAGCCATATAAACTGCTAATTACCAATTCTTCGAGCAAATCGCTTTCGCAACGGTAACCGCTAATTTATGAGAGTAGCGGCGGTAAACAGGAAAGCCTCGTACAAACGTACGAATTCACGAAAGATAATAACGACGCGAGACCGGCGTCATTCAAACGACATATTTATCGTAAACGAGCCCGTCCTCGTGAATGACACTCAGGCAATCGCGTCTTCGTTCGTTCTACGAGGGAAACCGTTTTGGGTCGCTTTTAGCCCAGAGTGCCGGTGGTGCTGGCTGCTGGCTGCTGGTGCCGCCGTCGTTTCTGTACACGTAACCATACCAACAGCCGAGTCCACAAGTTCCTCGAGAGAAACGTGTCCGAGTACGTGAGCGAGATCCTCCCGCTAGACAACCGGCGCCCGCGCTTAACAGGACAATTTAAATTCACGCGGCGTCCACCTTACTCGGCATTCCGCCGGCTTGGACACATGCGTTTCCGCGCATTAATAAGATCTTTGTAAATTAGTTCGCGACTAACCCGTAGCGTCTATCGTCGCGCGAATGTTACACCTCGTCATCTCGCATGCCACTTTCGTGATGTCGCGTCATTTCGTCCCTCGCATCGGATTCACCTGGTCTGTAAAAGCAGGATAGGGTTTCGCTTTACGGGGAAATTCTCATGATATTTTTTATTTCAATTCTGACGATGGTATAGGACGCGAAGGTCTGTTGAAAGTATTTATTATTTGGGAGGATGTTTAGGAGGTAGAGTCGATAGTCTGGCAATCATCGTTTGTTTCCACTTAAGGAATCTTGTTTGTGATATAAAATGTATTCTTCGTTTGGGGCATTTTTTCTCTGAAGAACAAATAAATATGAAAATAACAACAACGTTTGAACGAAATTAGATTCTTGTTTAAGGTGTCTAAGCGCTTTTTTTTATTTGTATTTTATTTTCGAACATGTTGTGTAATTGTAACAGTTATATAAAAGATATTCTTCATTTAAGTAACTTTTATTTAGAAGAACGAATAAATATGAAAATAGCTTAGATTTCCACTTAAAACGCATTGGATAAGGGAGAACCTTCTAGAATCACCTAGAAACCTAATATCTTGACTGCAAACTATACTTTAATAGTTCGGGATACATCTGCCTCTAACCTCAGCAAATTGATCTATCTTTCATTACATCTTCTCCAAAGATATAATTCCTAAAATTCTCTTTTTAAGGCTTTCATACACATGTTTCGCTATGATAATAATGAGAATAATCGAGACAAAAGTAAAGTAAATCGACATTCTCGAGTAGCAGGCGAGTTAAACAAAACGCATCGTTGGTGTGGCAGTGTGCCAGTTGTGTTATTAATGCACGAGAGAAGAGAAACGGAGCGAGATCTTCATCGCTGCTCGGACGACGACCGACCATGGCAACCAATTATTACGGGGGCGAGAATGTTACAGGCAAGGTGTGTTATTAGCGTAAGGCGTTCGCTCCTCTCCTTTTCGGCCAGTACCGGATTCAGGATATCGTCGGTGTCGATCATCGCTCTCGATAAACGTGTACCACCCTTTTCTTAACGCTGGTGTCACATCGAGCGATCATTAGCATGCATCGGCACCGCAGGGTATCACTGTTCATTTAACCAATGCTGCCCGATAATAAGAGATGTGTTCCCAACATGGTGATTAACATTTTTGCTTAAATAATGTCTCACCTGCCTGTCTAAAAGGCTTACCAACGCAGACGAATTTAATTCTTGCGCAACTCGGCCAAGGAAATAAATGATTATATAGCGGGATATATATAATGGCATGTTGTTGCGTAAGGAAAGATAAATATGAAGTAAGATTATATATTGACTTGAATTTTATTCCAATTGCAATAAATCGGTAAGACTTATTAGAACAGTAATTGTGTACCTTTCTACTCTGGTGAAAGTCGCGATGAACTGTAATAAACTGACAATACGTAAAGATATAAATTGATGCACGTCAATATGCAGATATCATTTGAGAAATGAAAGGTAGGTTCGAACGAGCGTATACAACATGCCAAATACATCTCGAAAAAAAAAAAGAAAGAAAGAGTATAAAAATGTTTGTAGATGATTCTCATTATTGACGTTCGAACTTAGAAGCACTCTATCGGTGACTTATTTCCAATCGTGCTTCTTACGTGACCATGTACGACAAAGGTACCATCGTACGAAGAAAAGTGTATCGCCCACGCCGAATTAGAGATGACCGCGTCGATAGAAAACGAAACATGGTGCTTAACGGGTACCACCGCTAACCGACGCGTACCAGTCTCATTTATTATGCATACCCCACCGATACGTGTTGGAGATTGTTGCACGTGGAGGACTCCCCATAGCCGCGCACGGTAGTTACACGGCACACGTGTGTAACGAGACGTAAGATCTCCCCGAGAGTAGCGGCTCGGCTGACGAGAAGGCCTTCAAGAAAACACCATCTCCTATTACTCCTTTTTCAAACTGTTATCGATTATCCCCTATTGAATTGTATTGAAAATAATGATACCTTGGCTTGTCGGGAAAATAGTTGAACGTTTAAAGGTTTAAAGATGGTCACGAAAGAGGTTAAAGCTAATTGATTTTAGCGATATATGGATAGTGTTTTGTTATTTTAGGATTTTGATTGATGATTTTTTAAAAGAATGGAGTTTCGTTGGTATACTCAGATGGTAAAAATTCTAAAGATTCCAGGCAATGTCGAGAGATTCATTCGTCGTTGTAATGTATCTTCTCTCTAAAGAAGATTCTTAACGAATCTTGTGTCACCAAAACAATGTTTTCGATTTCCTTCGGAAACAGCACTGAGCTGCGCTTTGATGTAATCTAGATAATGGATTGGACAACTTCTATATGACAGCTTTTCACCTATCGTGTGCAAGCGTGCCCGTACATTTCAAAATAACAGGGAAACTACGTAAATTATAATCTGTAAGAGCATAGTTATAGACGTAGTCGAGGAAATGCGGGTATGCTGGCCCGCTGGTGTTTGTAGCGTATAAGTTATGGAATATTCAATGAAAATTCGATTCATCTTTGCGTCCGGCTATAGCATCGGGGAGTATCCGTCAATCGGCATTAACATCTTCATGAAGAGCCTACTTTCAGGTCGAACATTCATCATGGTCCTACACCATGGTACGAAGTCTGTCACAAAACGCAGGTGGATCGAGAGGATCGATGTCGACAGAATAGCGACAGGGTGGAAGAACGACACACGATCTGTTTTCTGAAGCAGTCAGACCGACAATGGCCAAAATATTCATGCGAACATATATTCCGGACAAACGTTTACTTTAAACAATTGCAAATGCCTCGGAATCAGAATCGACACGATATGAAAACCGATATCTCGATAGGAACCGGTGAATCTTAAATTGCAAGTCAGTGAATCCAATTTCGTACGGCCGAATTTTGTCTTTCGTCCTGCACAATAACGTTTTATCAGATCGCTGCATCTATTCTTTTATTAATATGGAATATCACGGAGAATTTGGTAATTTTATAGCAGAGCATGGTTATGTACGAATGATGTTTTCGGTATTAAGAAAAATTGAACCAGCATATTATTTGTATTTAATAAAGGAATGTATTTATAGTAGGCCAAATAAGAGTTTAGTAATGACTAGTCTTTAGTAAATTTTTTATGTAGCTAAAATAATTGTATTGTTATTTCGAGTATAGATAAGTATTAAGTCCAATAAATATATAAATACGAATTGAAAATATTCATTTCATTTTACTTACTTAAATAACTTTGTTTTCATAAAATGTGATACCTACGTAATGAACTTTGATGAAACGATACGTTTGCGATCTTAGGACATATTTTAAAACAATATTGTACGACTTCCAATTTTGTAAACCACTTGTCTCTCAACATATTGATATAAGCGGAGTTCTACTGTACATTAAAGATCCAAGAACCCTAGAACAATTTAATTCTCTTTGTCTTCTAACTATTTTGTCGCAACGATCCACTCTCCATCTTATATTTCTATTACAAAAGATTACACAATTACTCAAAGAGCCTACATGCATCGACCATAATATGAAACGTAGTACTAAAATGAAATTCTTAAACACGAGCCACGCCTGGACGAATTGAAACATCATCTTTCTTACGCAAAGATTTTTGTCGAGTCGGTGGCACGATTTCAGTGCGCGTGACAGGAATCAACATGGAGGAGCGCGATGTTCGCGGTAGTTCACCAGCTCAGAATTATATCGCACCTGGTGCTAAACGTTCCTTCGCTTTCGAATGAAGAAAAGGACATCGGGATTCTCGCGAGGTTTCTCCAGGCTAGATGCTCTAGTTGTCGATGCCACGGCTCGGCCGGTGGTCGGTTGGCAGCCATGCTAGTCAGTCGTTTCGAAGCGATAAGCGTTTCGCTATCGCGGCGATCGGCCGATTGCTAATGCGAATCGATCGCCGGCCAATAGAATTTTCTAATGAGCGCGTTAGTTCGTTAAGCACGTTCCGGGACCGATTGCTGGAAAAACACGGGACGTTCGCCCTCCCAGAATTGTACATATACGCTCGGAATGCGTTGGTTACCATAAAAAACGGTACACTTGCATTCGCACGTACCTCTTCGACACACGTACAAGGGGCTAAACCGAGAAACACGGTGACGAGATGCATGGGATACTTTCACGCGGAATATCTGCGTTATATTGCTCTACACTAGTCTACACGAACGTTCTAAAGGTTTAACCGCGGATCTCTTCCTTATTGTATGAATACCACTGCGAGTCAGCAAGGAGAGATTTCGCATTTTTTTTACAATCTCTGCTAACTGTTAAGAGGAATGAACATTTCTATACATGTACATACTACTTCGTTGGTCTTTATTAAAGTTCAACGTCATCGTAAAATATTTATGATTATCGATGATACTATTTAAATTAACCGTAAGCAAAGTAAAACGGAGGAAATTCTATCTTTTAATTTCTTATCTCTGGATTTCTACCTTTACTGAAAGATTCAAACACTTGACTTAATAAACGATTGTAGAATGTAACGGAGATATTAATAAATAAGCCAGCGATTTTAAGATCTTTTGAAAATCTACTCCAATTGAAATAACTAATCGAATAGCATCGGCATAAATATAGATCGAGAAGCAAATATAAATTGTCGAAGGAACAAGAAACGAGGCGAAACAAGGCGTTACGAATGATTTCTTCGAACATCGAAGGAGGTAGAGTTTTAAACGAAAGATTCCCGGATACGGAATCTGTGTAGTCTCGGAGCACGCGAATCGAGCCCCACGGAATGTACCTACCGAGGCACGGCGATACCATAAAAGTGCGTACTTGTTATTCCCCCATCTGTACGAAACGTGAAATCGGGCACGCATGTAACGGACGTGCTTACGAGAGGACAACAGGGGGCCATTAATAGCAGGGGCCTGTTACATTCGCGCAAAGTCCACGAGAGGAAGAAAGAGGCGAGATATCGGGTTGGAAAAGGGGAGAGAAAGCTGAAGGAGGCGGCACGACAACGTGGACGGCAAGACGGTTCGACGAAGGGGAACGAGGGTACGAGCGTGGTTCGCCTAATGAATTCAAATATTTGAATTACAAGAGTCGTGCTCGGTCTCATTCATGGCGGCGCCGCGTTAGAAGGCGGTCAACTTAGGAGGTGGAGAGGAAAGACCGAACTGGAGGAGCTGGTCCAGGCGCGCAATCGACCGGTACGATCAGAAAAAAGGCGGGAGCGAGAAAAGAAAACCGACCGTATCGCGCGACCGC
>NT_176452.1:905882-969034 GCF_000188095.3 Bombus impatiens
AAACCGACCGTATCGCGCGACCGCGCGCGGATACACGGCGACGAAGGAAGCAGAGAAGCAGGAGGAAAAGAGGCTAGGCGAGATGGGGAATATGTAAAAGGAGAGAATCACGTACGAAACTACGCCGGAACCATCTGTCATGCCGCGGGGAATTTCATAAACCAGAATGCGACGCGGCACCGCGGACAGACACACACCGGTCTGAAATTAAGATGAAATTATGGATAAAAGCAGGGGCCAGAGCGGTGCGTGGTAGGCCCCGAAATGCCCGTTAACAGGCCAGTTCAACTTGCTTCGCGGCGAGTCAGAAGCGGTTCCATTCAAAAAATTCTTGAATTAAAACGTTGGAGCACGGCCCGGTCGTTCCGTGCTCGAGGAACGCGCACCTTGTCCCTGTGCTTCCGGACGACAAACGCGATTTTTTGGCGCGTATCAGTGGCTGTTATGACGGGTAGCCGACCGGTTAATTTCGAGTACCTGGACGCATCAACCAGGGCCAGAGGACCACTCTCTTGTCTCGCGAGATCACTCGGCTGCTTCACGACCAAGTGCCACTCCGTGTCAAGCACTTTTTCCAGGAAGAATTTCGATAAGGACGTGTGGACGTAGCTGGCCAAAAAGTCGTTAACTCGTTTCATATTTCCTCTGCGAGTCACCGGCGAGTTGGCTCTTTGTTAAGTTGGCCAGATCAATCTCGAGCTCGTCAACAATGCGCTTGGACAAAATTTTAACAAGAATATGTACATATTTTGGCAGGCAGAATTATTGAATTAGTCACACGTATCTCTGTTGTCTGATGGTAAAATGCACTGGGTAGATTTTGAGGTGCACGTGCAAACTGACAGAAATTCCAACCCCTAAAAATTGTTTGAAAGCGATTAAAAAGGCAGGCCGGGAAAAATCGTCCCAGAAATAATCGTCAAATCGAGGTTTCGTCGCAGCCTCTGGCCGTATCGCACGGTATTAACCAACCGATCTCGATTTTCAATGATCTCCGTGCGTCAGTCGCTCGAATGTCAAGGTTCTTCGTCAATTTCCATAGACGTCTGTTGAAATTCGAACGAATCTAGGAAAGAAACAAGAAGATCGAAGGAGCAAGAGAACGCGAGTTCGGTTAGTAATACGTGCAACTTGCGTAATGGAGTTCGAAACGAAATGCATGATTCCGAGGCAACGAATCTATTATAATATATCACGGGACGAATGAACGTCCAACCGGACGTACGGATGGGTAGATGTTAGACACATAGAGAGCACGATGTTAGAGGAAGAGAAACAGACGGTCGATCGACGAAGAGGAGCTAACGTTAGAGATCGGATCGAGCTGATTTGAATTAGAACAATGGTTTGTTCCTGATGCACGCACACTTCGGCGCTGTCGGTGACGTACGAGATTAATGACTCGAAAATTCAAAAATTGAAACCCCGTGGGGCGCCCCACACCTACCTTCTTCCCCTCCGACCCTCTTCGCAACGTGACGTTCGTCGATCGTCCCGTCGGACTATGCCAACAATACTTATTGATCGATCGCGTTTTGTTTCGGTCAAATTAATTTTAAATGCTCCGAAGTCCGGCGATGTTACGGGTCGGATACTCATTCCGTTTCGACTGTTCTCACCGGTACACAACGGGTGTCTTTCGAAAAGGAATTTGCAACGATACGGAATCGTATATAATATATCGGTTTCTTCCGAATGTTCGTAGCTAATTGTAAGAAAAATTCAAAGCCAGTCTGTTTTTGTGCTTATACATATGCTCTAATTTTGCATTTTACGAACAATTTCACAATTCCTCTTGCGAAGAATCTATCTTCTTTTCAATAGCGAATTCTTTCAAGCTTTATTCGTTATATTTTCATTTATTTACATAAATTCATTTATCACGGGATAACACGAATAATCGCAAGTCCTAAGACAAATTGTAAGAAATAGATTCGTGGAATTAATTAGCGTAGTTTCTGAGCCATTGAATTATATTTTGAGTCCATCTTAGGACATCTTAGACGATGAACGAACAACTCAATGAACGAATCAAGGTGGCACGGCGTGGCTTAGCGAAATGCTCGGTAAAAAAGACGGTTGGATGGAACCCGTGCCGTCGTCGTCGTTCGACGATCACGTGCAGAAAGCCGCGCGAATGTAAAAAGAAAGGGTGGAGAGAGTTTCGAAATCGCCAGGCCCACCCGTTGCAACGAAGAGTTCGTAACTCTATAATGCACCATGCGCCCTGCAGGGAGGAGCCCTGCATTCCTACCAGCATTCCATTCAACTCCCACTTGCATAGCGTGGCGACCTGCCGGCGGGTGCATCCGTACATTCACGTTGGTGTGATGATGTACCTCAAGGTGCGTGCACGTGCAACGTTGTACCTGCATGTGCAATATCGCGAGTGCATGTACAATTTCTTCGGCACACGTAGAACCACCGCGCGTGCATATCCCAATGCGTCTTTCTGTTTTCTCTATCCGTATTCGCGCCATCGTTCGTACGTAGGGATATACGAGATACGGTAATTGCAGATATACGCTGTGTCTTAGTAATTGCGCGACATTATAGCTGACATTAGTCAGTTCATATTCATAGAAGTCGATTCCGATGGGAGTGCTCGAGTATCGCGTTGCATACGTACGGAGTTTCAATAACTATTAAGAATTAACTACGGGAAATTGATTTTACGCATTCGAATACGATATTGTGCAATCTGCGATTTATTAACGACTAGATTGAGAAATGCGCAAGGCATTGCGATTTGCGAATATGTCTGCGAAAGCTTGTCCAATTGAATAATTTAATTAATTAGAAAAATACGTAAATTTTGATAAGATTTTATTTTCATAGGAATAAAATGATCGAAGAGAGTGAATAAATTGCTTTAGAGTAGAAACGATGGTAGAAAATCGATCGATTTAATGAATTTTGTCAGTGATAAAGGAGCTGATCGTGCTTTCATGAAATTTCGTCGCAATCCACATGGCAGATAAAGATCGAAGGACCGCCACGCAGGCTGCTTCGTCGTTGTTCGGAAAGGGTCAGCCAGAAACCGTGACGAGAACCGCGTGCGCGTTGATACCGATCGGTCTTTTGTTTCCATTCATCCCCCTTGGCACCTTACAAGCACACCCCGCGCAATGTCAGCCAACTCGTCTCCTTTACGATCCGTTGCGCCTCGATGGCCAGCCGGCCAACCAAATATGCTAATCGAAACGATTCTTATTTGCTTAATCGCCCGCCGACGCTGCCACCTTTTCTTTTACTATTTCTAGCTCTCCTTCAAGGACCCTGACGAAATTCTAAACACTCTTTTCTAAAAATAATATCGTCGTTCCATCGAGACTACGACTCTTTCTTTTAATAAAGATTCCAAGTATACTCGTCAAGCCATTGTTTAAATTAGTTTTCGTAAAATTTATTAGACAATATATTGTGATATTGGAATGAATTGTTAGGACGAGGAAATACGTTTCGTAAGAACGGATTCCAGTGAAAGTTGAAGAAACGCTTGCCTGCTGTTCGAGGTTTGTCATCGGTTGCCTAATTGTCCACGAACGGAAGACGCCAGTTTAAGAATTTATTTGTAGCGGAGGAAGCAATGCGACATTTGGGAAGCGAACGACCTGGTTCATGAATAAATTTGCTGTCTCAGTCGAGTAGATAATTCCAGTAATTCCTACGTAAATTAAATTGTGTGGAATTCGTCTGTTTTATGGCCAGATAAATCAATTACTATCTTTTTTGTATATTCATGAAATTTTGGGATAAAGATCAACGATCATTGCTTACACGTGTCGTTCTTCGAATCGTCTATATCGAGCAGCAAAATAACGTGGAATTCGCTAAAATAAATTGGATGTGAAAGATCGCAAATAAAATATAACGTTGCTTCTGAATTAAATACGGTTACGCATTAGATCGTAAAATATCAAAAATATCGCAAAGAACGATTAACAAATATCGCATCGCTAGAAAGGAACTCTTGTTCAATGCCGATGACAATTCACATTCGCGTTAAATCCAACCCTTTTTCATGCGTTAAACCGCGTGAAACAAAGTCGTTAAAAAGTAGAGAGAGTCACGGTCGAACGTATCGACACGAACAGGCGAAATTTTGTAATATTTCGAGGATGCTGACCTCGAAAGATCCGCGAGACTCCTTGTTCCAAGAAGGTAGCTCGAGATTCTTGTTTGGTAGGGGCCCATCCGCCTGTCCGCTGGTGTTCCCTCTGTGTCTAGTGTTTCCCCCCGTGGACAGACACAGCAGATTAGATCTTAGCCACTACTATACGAGATTCTCATATTACACCCGGCATCCTTTTTATTTTGAGGCCAATGTAGAGAGAAGTTTGCGTGCTGCTACACTCGGCTCCCGTTTTACTCCTATGTCGTTCCTTCGCTTTCGCTCCTGTTCATTCCCTCTAACCGCGATCCTCAGCATCACGGATACCGCTTTTCCCTGATACCGTGGCCCGTTATCAGCGTTGCGAGCGTTACACGATTATCATTACGACGTTGCGTGCGGTCGGCAGCCAGCGTATATTCGAAATGAAGTCGTAGCGGCAACAGGGCTGGATTTAAGCCGACCTTATCTGGTAATCTTAATTTTCCGGATTCCCTCGAAGGCTCTGACGCGGCTGGATATAACGTTAGCGGCGCGTCCTTTTTAAGTGTGACTGGATTGCGAACGCCTGTTACGTCGCGTCGGGGCCACGTCGTCTAGGGATTTAATCTTATCCGGATACTTAAGGTGCACGATGAGATTGTCGGGATCGAGAACGACCACGGGCGTACACCTCTGGTTACAGATACCCGCCGATCTCCACAATACGCCCGTTGAAATAATGTAATGGAGTTACACGACTGGAAAGACGTTTATGTTCTGTCTATCTGCGGCAATCTTTCAACGACTCGATAGCGAAACCCCGACCGCGTAGCGTACGCGGCTGTGTCACTCATTAAATAACAGCGGTGTGCGCTGATAGAGATGATACTACTTGAAAGTGGAATGAGACCGAGGTGATCAGGCTTTCCGGTATAACAACGTTAATTGCATGATGATCGATGAATTAGGATGAGAGAGATTCTTGTTGAAGAACTTACTTCTCTATTATCTAACTTGCGTCGCAGCAATTCAATTATACAACGATATCGCAAGAAGAATCAAGTTTCAGGATTAATTATCTCGATCGAGAAGAAACTTAAATAATAATTGTTATCTTCCTATCGATATCTCTATCGGCACGCGTTGTTGCGTAGAATACTGGAGGAAGGAAAGGTACGGAAATCGATCAAACCGATTGTCAACCAATCGAAAATTTCAAACTCCATAATGCACGAGCGCGGGACGAATCTTGCTCGATTCGTTCCTCGTACTCGCGAGCAGGAACAATAATAACGACAATGGGTATCTGCACGGGGTGGCCCCGGGATAGTTTATTAGCGCTCTGAAGACAATGGAGGTCGGGACCCGAAAAGAAGAAGAGGAAAAACGAGGAAGGAGAGAAGCGGTGAGGTAAGAGTCAGCAGCAACTTGGAGCACGAGCTGAGCATGTGGAAGAAAAAGAAGGAGATGAAAAAGAAATAGAAGCAGCGAAAGAAGAAGAAGAAGAAGAAGAAGAAAGGAAGGAAGAAGAAAGACGGAAGGTCCGGTCCATATTTAAGTATGCAAGACCGCCGCCACCAAATTTATGCCTGGCGACAAATATTTCAAAATCATTCCTTTCGTAGGCTCTGACTCCTTTTCTCGTTCGCCCGAGCACCGAAAAGACGATGACAGTTTCTCTATCGGCAGCGGCACAGTAGATAATAACGTGAAACGTGGAGCGAGAGAGGGTTAGGGATCCGAAAGGGAAGCGAACGGGAGGTAGAACACGGGAACGGATCGTAGGGACAAAGCGGAGCCGGGAGCCGAAATATATTCAAAAATTCAAATCGTCTATTAGAAACAACGGGCAGCGCGACGATGTGTACACGTCGATAGGGAGAGGGAGGCCGAAAGGTGAAAGAGGAGGCCGAGGTGGAAGATAGAGGAACCGTTCGTGGAAGGGAAGGAGGTTGGAAGGAGGATTCTCCTTGGCCCTCGGTAGATCCCGACGAGAGATAAGGGAAAGAGGGCGCGAGGGGAAAGGAATATGCGAATTATAAAGCGAGTGATGGTAGCCATTGGGGCCCCATGTGCCTTTTATACGTCGACTACGTCTCCTACGCGTGCACACACTTATACCAACGAACACACGTTCCACTATATTTACGCATGTGTGCCGCACAGGTCGAAGGGATCCTTCGGGGGCCCAGCTGGAGATCCGCGGTCCTCTCTTCGTTGTCCTGGTATTTAGGATCTCGCCGAGTGGAACCGAGGACGCAGTGAGTGGCGACAGGATTTACGGACTCGCTGGTAGTACGTAGAAGAAATACCAAGAAATATTGGTCACTGGTCTAGAAATCTCATTGTTGATCGTCCCCAACCGTACGGCCTCCGCGGTCTTAGCCTATCGCTCACTGAATTTTTGATCAATCGTTTGATTGGATGATGTATTAACGCGGTCTTTGTTTCCAATGCCACGTAGCGACTTAATAACCGCACGGAGCCACGTGCGTTATACGACTAAACGCTCAATCAGGTTCCTACTGACATCTTCTCTTTGACCGTAGGATTATTAGCCGTGGCGATAATCAATCTTCCCGCGCACCGAGAGCCGATGTTGATATCTAAATCGTTCATCAAGGGACAGAAACGATCGGTATCCTCGATGAGATCAGCGAGCGCTTCGAGATCGTGACGCAGATACGCATCGGCAAAGAATGTCACGGTCATGAGAGAACATTCCAGAATCTAGATCGGTCGTTCGTACCGCGGGAGTCCATTAACAATTGCCGCGAACGCGGACGATTGCGTTTTTCCATCGAACCGGTACGATTGCGCAAAAGGAACGTCGCTCGATACGACGCTCTTAACTTAAAGGATCTTCCAAGTATGTATCTCGTAAAGACATAGGTATGTTTTCATCGCCGATGAATAAAAAATTCGCTTCTGAAAATAATGAATCGTTTGGTGAGCAAAATTCGATTCCATGTTTTCTGCAAAGAACTTTTATACCACACGCACGTAGTTACGTACATATATTTTCTTCGAAACTTCAATGATCTCTTTGAAACGCGAAATTACGAAGAACCCGTTATCAAATAATCGTTTATCGGACCAAAGGTCGATTGATAACCACGATATTTCCCGTGTCGTTATCATCCACCGCCGATCGTTCTAGCAGTCCCGTTTACGACACGAAACACCGGAAGCGAGTGCAATCGCGAATATGGCGGCGTTTGCTAGTCCAATTGTTCCGCGTGCATCGGCTTGGGTTTCGGGACTTAATTTCCAGCCATGGCCGGAGATATTAAAGCGGGTCGTGTGTGACGTCGTATGTATGCAAATTCGGCCCTCTGGAAATAGGGTGGCAGGGGTGAGAGGGGCAGTTTCCGTCTGGAGCTTCGCGTAACTTTGGTAACCGCGGATATCGCGCGCGCATGTGCGCCCATACGTGTATCCTTAGACATACGTATGCGTGTACGCAGACACGCGCAGAAAGACAGCACACACGTATAGCGGTATATACATAGATCATGTATATTGATGGCACAGCAGACGGTGCGAGCGTTCGATTCCCGTGCTCTCTAAATATTGCGCCCCCTCCATGGTATATGGATTTCTGCATGTGCATACCTACTTCTGTTTATACACGGGGTGCTCCGTTACCGTTTAAAGTAGCAGAAACATCCAATATTTATTCCGCGGTTTTATTCTTATGCGAGACTCTTCCCATTTCCTTGCTAGCCGAGGGCGCATTTTCAAATGAATTGTTCGAGTCGCACGTGAAACCTGTTTCATCGAGTTTAGCTTCTTCCTCTTCTTCCGCTCTTTTGCCTCCTTTTTTCTTATCGAAAAGAAGGAAGTTTGCGTGTCACCGTGTAACGGTATACCGAATAATTTCATATCGCTTCCGGTGAGAGAAATTCTGCGGTCGCGCCAAGGAAACTCTTTTCAGACATCCTTATCCTTCTGCGCGGTCAAAAGCAAAGGCCAGATGCACCTGTTACTGCAGTCGTTCGTTGCTTACTTTCATATTCGCGTGCATACGATGCATATACACGTACGTATCTTGCCTGCTCGAGCAACGACCATCTGTGTCAGCCGAGTTATTTTCCATTCTGGCTTGTCACATTTGTTTATTCCGAATTTGTCATGACGTACGCGCCGTGCGATGTTCTTTGCCTGTGTTTGTCCTTTCGACACGCGTGCTTGCGCGAGTGCGTGTAATCGCGCGTACGTGTAGAGAAGATGGAAATGCAGATGACCATTTAAATCATTCGGAGGAAAACGTAGTGCGTACGATAAAAATGCTATTTTCGAGCATGTTGGCTGTGTTTGCGCGGTTCAGAACAATTTAACACCAAGGAATGATATATGACGCGTAGGTATAGTTAAGGTAAGTCACCTTTGGGTACGAATATGCAGCTTAACAAGTCATTTTTGTCAACACCTTCTATATTCGAGTTTGATTAACACCTTTTGGACGGTATTTGGACGATACTTCGTTTATCATATTGAATTAGAAATAAAACTAATTCCACGACTTTGAAACGAAATTTTCGTTCATGGTTGAAGAACATTTTATTCACGATACGTCATTGTAGATTTGAATGCGGATGGGGGCGATAGATCTCGCGTGTCTTTTGAAATCGAGTCTCGAACGCGTCTTGGTCGTCTTCTGGTCGACATTGGATAAGTAAGGGGATGACAGCTATGGGTGTAACGGTGTAAGGGGTTGGTCAGCGTCGAAGAGAGATGATCCTCGATGTATATAGGAGCGGAACGTGATTTGCGGTTCGGGACTTCTGAGTCCTGGATTTGAATTTATCTCGTCCCTTTCTCCTGTTTCTTCACCTGCTACTTCGATTCGATGTTCCCCTCGCTAACACCCATCTAGATCAGTCCTTGGGTGTCCAAGAGGACAGTCGGATGTACTACGAGATCTTCCTTAGGTGTGCGCGCACACTTTTGCCGGCTTAAAAGGTGATTCATAAGAAGAACACCGAAAGGATTACCGTTTGTGTGCAAAACGCTCCCTTTCTGCGAAAATTATGACACTTTTCTCTTTCTTTTGCCTTAAAAAGGCGAATATGGATACTCGAAAATATTCGCCGCGTCTATTACAACATTTCGTAAAGAATAAATAAAAGTTTGTTTCTTCAGAGAACTTCTATCAATTTTTACTTTGCTTTCTTTCTAGACTTATTTGCTTCTTATGTAATCATTAAAAATATTTGCAATTATATTTTGAGGTCAGGTTGATTTAAATGTTATTAATCAGCGTGATTCGTCTTTTCTCCTTACAATTGTATGTTTTTATATATCAGTTATAGAGAATTTCAACTACATAATTATATAATTGAACCACTTCTCTTTCTACTTTAAAAGAAATATGATTGCTCTCTCATAGTACTAAATTTTCTCCATTTTTACAGCTTAATTGCCTCATTATTCTAATTATATAATTCTATGAAAACGCTTTACATAATGGCAAATTACTCGAAATTTTGGCGCGTACGTAGAAACGTGGCGCGCAGAATGAACAACGAGGATCGCTAACGAAATCACGTGATTATGGCGGTACAATAGAGCCGAACTATGTAAAATCATGCACGATCGTAATGCGCTTCGCAGCGCGAGCTCGCCATTATACCCGAAACAAGCGACTAACGACCCGCCGCTGGGTGCCGATTGGCCGAATTAGACGCGATACGCGTGTATGTACCCGTGCATAACCCGCGGGGATAATAATTAGCCTTGTATGAATGAGGTTTAATTGGGACCAAGAATCAACCCCTTTCGCAGACTCCAGCCGGAAGCTTCCGCAGAAGCCAGACGGATCTTTTCATCTTCAAAGACAAAGTGGAAACGAGTCATGGGATGGCTTCTGGGTTATTACGCTTTGTGCTTCGTGCTCGTCATGATAAATGATATTTTGTCATATGAATAATTTTATTATGCTCCGTAAATTATTTGAAAAACGACAGAGAGAAGTATGATAAGTCCATTTTGATTTTCTGACTTTCAATTCAGAGAAAATTGCTAAATCCTTAATGTTTCCATGTCCTTCCTGTTTCAGCGTAATATTAAGTTGTTATTGCTGATTCGTACTTGTTAATTTGTAAGTACACGTAAAATAACATCTAAATTGATCAAACTATTTAACAAACAGATTATTTATGCAGTTAGAAAGGTATATTTAGTTAGAGTAAACTATGATACTTTCTTATGTTTCGATAAAGTGAACAAGCTTTCTGCCAGCATTGCAAATGGAAGCAAAGGGTACGCTTGTATCCCGTCACCTCTCTTAGTTATTATTAGCATTGTTAACCGACTAACTTGAGCGATACTGCCCTCTGATGCGTGAGCTAGTGCCCTGCAGCCTGGATCGCGATGTTCTTTACCCCTTTCCGGAGCCGCGGGCTATTCTCACCCCCCGTTCACCCCTAATTGGCGTACTAACGTAATGCTGATCCTGCCAAGTGATCACAGAACCCTTGTCTTCGTGGGACCTTCCAACCCTTTCGCAATTGATGAGGATCTCTTGCAATTGCTGCCACTGTGTTTCGAAAAGCCGATTACACCCTTGAAGATCTTGACGCTTACTATGCATAGAATATTTCTTGCGTGAACGTTTCAATCAATCACTGGGATATCGAAAATCATTTACGATAAAAATTATTATTCGGAGATTAAATTCCATCTATCCTCTAAGAATAAAAGATATCTGAATTCTTAATTGTTAGAGAGATAATTTAAATTGTAACAGAGTAAAAAGCTGTAGGAACAACAAAAGAAAAGTACAAGTATTTTTAATTATTTCCGAATATATTTATAGATCTGCGAAAGTAGATACTGTCTGAGACACAACTGTTTAATGATGTACTTGAATCCATTGAAAATGATGAAAGCGATTATGAAAAAGCGCGTATGTTACTATATCAATTATTAATAAAAGAAAGTTATAGACAATTCGAAATTATAGACTAAAGACACGTAGACAACGTTCTTCTATTTGTTACTTAAAAAATGTTTTATATTAAAATGCTATGTAGCATCGCAGTTTCCATTTTTGCGGATTTAAAAATAAACCAGGCAATTGGAATAATCGTGACGGTGTTGATGTCATTGCGGATAAAGCGCATGCAAAGGGTAGCTTGATCGAGCAGGGATAGAAACGGAGGAACCGTAGAGACGAAAGTCGTTGGAAAGGACGAAAGCACGAGGCCAGCATGACGAGTCTCGGGTTGACGTTTCATTCCCAGCCAACTCCCGCACTATGCATACTAACTAGCCTTCGCTACGTTAGCTATATTTCGTATCTTTCTCTCTTGCACGTTTAAACCTCCTCCCTGATCCTTCCTTCTCCTTTCTCGTTTCCTCCAGCTCCTATATTCAGCCGCTTTCCTCGGTAAGAAAAGGGAAAAACGATAGCTCCGAAGGAACGGTCCAGGGCGAGCAACCCCTTGAATCGCTGGACGGAAGGGTGCCGGCCACTGGGTAGTTCGTACACTCACCGACAGATGTAGTCAGCTGTTCTTTATCTACTCTCGCTTATCATTACTCGACTCGATGCCCATGACTTGTTTTTACGATCCATGACTGCCTTTGAGAATTTGATTAAGCTGCCTGTATTCCTCTTCCCGAGATTCGTTACCTTAACTTTCAGAAAATGGAAACCTGTTGACCTGACTGCTTTCACGTTACTCTTCTATCTTAGAACTTACCCAACACATGGTAGCGTTAAACGTAACTTTAATAAAGATTGGATTCCAATAACCAATAGAATTTTAGAAACATAGTACGATTTAGTCAACCCTTTTGCAGATATAATATTAATCTATCAGTTTCGTAATTCTACCAAATATCTAGCGATCTATAGAGAATAATATATATCTTGACTTTTCCTTTATCAATGAACGTTTGCATCAAAATTAATTATTCGATTATAACACCGATTCGAAAACAGTTTTCGTATTCACGTGTCGAAAATGATACAAATCTCGAGGACAATTACCTTGATCGACCGAGCGAAAACCCAGCGAAGAATACGACGGATTAAGTCTGCTTGACGCGAGTAAGAACACGTAAGAACAACACATAAAGCATGTGAATGCTAGCATAACGGTGGCAGTCACGAAATCGCGGCCGAATCAGCTGCCTAAAGTCCTATTTTTAAATGGTTTCTTTTCCATTACCCTTGGCAACTATCTCCTACGATGGATCTAACCATTATTTTGGTCTAGCCTTGTTTTTAACCCCCGACTTCCCTCCTACTAGACGAATCATCCATCCCACTCAGACGACTTCCACCCTGACTTCCCCCTCGGGGAGGATTTTATTTGCTTTTATTCGGATGTAATTGTTGGGGCCAGTCACCACTATCGCCACTGCCTAGCGATGTCTAACCATCCAATTCGCGAATGTTTCTCAGCCACGCGACCCTTTTATGGTATAGATCCACGGGCTTGCTTCTCGTATAGACTACCTGCTTTTTGTTCCGCGACTCGAGGAAGATACCCTCTCCAACTTCCTATTAAAACTACCACGAATGCTTCTATCGGGGGAACAAGTGTAAACTGTTTTAAATAACTTTGTTCGTCCTTTACCCCGTTCAAGTGGTGCACTTTATTCCGAAACTAATCTCAAACGACAAAGTTAGATTTTGCTGTTTCGAAGATTGAAAATTATATACTACTTATATCCTGTGTCGATCGTAATTTTTTATACCTTCCACTATAGATAAAAATATAACATTTAAAATTGGTAAAAAGAAACTGTTCTCTACTCAAAGATAATACATATTTTACACTGCAAATATTCAGATATGATTTCCATTGTTCGTTTAATTAGTAGAAAACCAAAAAAAAAAAAAGAACAAAAATTGCATCAGGCAACAGGGAGTAAAAGTAAAATTTCATCGATAATGCGATTCATGATACGAAAACTTTTAATCTCCCGCTCCACGTACCGAGGCAATTTTACACGATCGCGTACTTCGGGCTTAATGCAGCCGTAATCAGAGAATAATCGACACCGTGTAACCGTCATCCCCGGTGGAGTCGGTCGCTGGAATAATGAATCACAAGTGACGCGAAGTGACTACCGTAGAAATAATCCGGATTAGAGGCGCGAACACGTCCGCTCGCCGATGAAAACGAAATCTGCGAATGCAAATTCCGGACCGCACGATTTCCCTCGTCGAAACGGTCCGGGGTTGAACAATCCAGTGGGAAGGGGGGTCACGGTTGAAGAGAAATCTCTCTTTCCATCTCTCTCTGCCGATGAAACGAGCCAGAGGGTGGCGGCGAGTTTAATTATCGGGTTAAACGTAGCGAGCGCTGATTCTGATGAGAGTTCCGGATTCGAATGCTCTCTCTAGTACGTGACTGTCATCGTGGCGGGCCAGTTAACTAACTAACAGTCCCGGACAGTTAGCAAGTACCGGGCAGGAGCCGATCTGTGGGGGAGATACGGCACGTATAAACCCCTGCAATCCCCCACCCACCCTCGCGATGACATTGTTCGCACTTGGATTCATATTCAAATTGGCTCGCGCCCTGGTGCGATTGTGATTATTGCGATTATTACTACCGTCAATGTTCCGGCGATGTTTCGTCACCGACGAACGGGAGTTGGGGTTACATGCTACCGATTTTCAACGTGCTCCTAATCCGCGTTCTATCGAGTCTCTTTCTCTTTCGCTGCTTCCATGATAAAACGATCCTGACGACGTTTTCACGACTCGTGTAATTATACGACGATTAACTTGTATTGTAACATTTTGTAATGTTTTATAAAATTCTAGCTATTTGCAAAGTTTTGTGTTACTGTTTAAACGATATATTGCTACACAATTGATCGAAGATTTCACAATAAGTCTTGGTTGAATACAGGTGTCGAGGAACGAAGAAATTTATACAAAGAATGAAGGAGATGGTCGAAAATTGTCGGATACAATAATAAAAATAAATATAGAGCGAGATGGAAAGTATTTAGAAGTCGAGGGGTGGTTTAATGTAGCGCAAATAGCACCAATTAAAAATCCGATTAAAGAATCTGACGGGTACAGCGTTAAAGATTTAAACGAGAAAATGGTTAGGATCAGAATCGTTTCCGGCCGATAAAGCAAGCGTTCATTTATTAACGCTTGCCCCTCTTAAAATTCCTTCGTCAGCCTACTTGCCTCTGTCTCCTCTTCAGCCTCTCTCTCTCTCTCTCCTCGTCGTTAATTCTCTGCGTTCTCCAGGTGTTAGTTTTATGGCTCGTCATTTTTTTAAGTGCAAATGAGTTCCGCCGTCGCCTCGAGCTTTTCAGCGCGAGGATCTTTTCCTTTATTTCTTTAATTTAAAAACGGAACGATTACACGGGGGCGGCTTGCCGGATTAAAAACTCAACCCCCGGAATCTAACCCACCCCACGGCTTCCTTTCATTCTCCGACCCTCGGTTTCTCTTACCACCACTGCCTCACAGAACGACTTTCTTTATACAAAGTTACGGCCAACGAAGGACGCGTTTTTCCAGATTGATTGCGAAGTTAACTTTAATTTCCCCGAACTCGGCATTGCTCCGGTTGATACAATTAATCGTCGAGAGGTGTGCAATTTGTTTCCGCTTCGCGAAAGGCCGTAATAACGCTCAGGGTATTATAGACTATAGAATCTATAAATGAAAAAGATCGTGTTAGTTCCGAAGATGGTATCGCGAACAGTTCGAGGCACTAATTACATTCAAATCTGTAGAAACCGGTGCACGCTTCGTTGCCCACTTAGTCCTGCTACGCCGAATAATGGACGAAATTGGCCAGTAATTACCGAAACCGACCTCGACAGATGTTTGTTTCATCATTATAGTACAACCATTAAACAATGTAATTGGCAACATCCTGTCTATAACTTTATCAGAGCAACCTATTCTATTATATCAACGACATGTGGAAAACTAATCTCCATTGCAAATAACGCTCCTCTCACTCTTATTTTTTCGTTTTTTGATACCTTTCCTTCCCAGCCATAAATTACACCAATATTTTTTCATTCGTTGTTACATTCTATTACATAATTTCGTTATTATATCAAAGATTGATACATAAGTTGCATAAGGAACAAGTTTGATTATTCTATGCAAAATACAACGTTGAATTTTAATGTCGATATCGAAGCTCTGGTGACTCAAACAATCAAAACCTTACTTTGCTATACTTATGGAAGTATACGTATACCATGAACAATCGTGAAATTCGGAAACCCACATTTTTGCCTCTGGAAAGGTTGGTACAATCCCTATCTCCTTTAGCGAATTCGAGTCCCGATGCACGAAGTGGTTCGTCGGAGCGAGAGATACGTTCGTTATTAGACATTCCTGCGTTACCGATAGATAGATCCGAGCAAACGCCCCATCCTGCCACTCCGTAGCCATAGCATGTGGACCTTGTGCCTAATCGGGTGTGAACGCGCCTTTGTAGGGTGGCATAGTCAGCCCCGAGATATTGCAGGTTGTTTAATTTCGCGCGCTCTCCACTCCGTTCCTTTGTTTCGAACGTTTCAATTTAAATCGAACCGGCGGCCGACCGGTGAACGGGACTCAGCTTCGGAGCTCTGTGTGAGCCAGTTGTAGCCAGAAGGGGCTGGCGAAACAGAAAGAGAGAGAAAGAACGATGGAAGGAGTTGGACAGGGGGCAAGGGATCAGGCGCCGATCCGTTATTAATTAGATCGGCATCGGGCGGAAAAGAGCGGCTTCGAGAAAAGGGCCAGATCCGATATCGGTTCTCGGTTTCAGGAATCCCTCGGACGATTCTTCTGGCCCGTTCGCCGAAACCCCGCGAAATTAATTGCCGGACAGCCCGGAGGCTCCGTTTGACTGCCCCGACACCACTCGACACACTTACCGAGAGCCACAATTTCTTTGTTGCTCGAGATCTGCCTGATGTGACTCCACGATTTAAGACGACCTTTCTTTTTCCCCTTGGTTATATAAGATATCTGATGTCTTGTGTATACGTGTGTATATTATTGAAAAGACTAGTTTAGAACTATCGTAACATGAAAATAAATAAATATATGAGAGTTACACAAATTATTGTTATTATTATTGTTATTATTATTAAAATATATGTACGAAATTTTTTGTAAAGAAAAGATATTTATAATTGTGGATGTGTATTAAAACTTGTACTTTAACTTTCGATCTCTAATTTCAAAGAATTATATACTTGCTAGACAAATAATTTTCTTTATACTGAAATAGATGTTAACTGCCATTAGCTATCAAATTTTCCTTTTTTCTAGATTTTTTTAAACTACTCTGAGTTTCCTACGCTGAAGATTTTGCTCAAAGGAAGAAGGAAAAAAACATTAAGTGTTGCGGAAGAGTGTTTCGAATTTGCAGCGGTTCGTAAATGAACCACGAAGTAATCTGAAAGGTTGAAACGTAGCACGGAATTATGGAAGGTTTTAAGTAACGAGATCGTGTAAGTGCATTACAGTCATTGCAAACATTCGAGCGTACATCCTTCAGATATGATTTATCCTTAATGACAGTACCGCATCTGGTTTGAAACGATCAACAAGGAATGCGCATAGGTCCATAAAGTCGCGAGGCGGGTGAAGTCAAAAACGAGTAGAGTAGAAAAACTCGTCGGTACGGCAATGAAGAGGAAAAAGGGCTTATCGCTAATGAAGCGAGACGCCTTCTTCAGCGTCGAGCACGGCCACTGTCTTGTAAGAAGCCTCGGTACACCGGCCGTCGTGTAACGAGTTTTGTAACAGCGAATCGAATCGGACCTCTCCGAACCGAAGGCCTTCGCAACAATCAACGACCTTCGTATTAGAGTTTCGTATAGTTCTTTTTCTGGCCTGTGTGTGTTAATTAAAATCATCGCTGTGTTACGTATTAGATAAAAATTCGATGATAAAAATCGATGTTTTATTTTCTTCTCTCCGACCGAAGTTTAGAATCTGTGAAGGTTCATAGTATGTAACTTGTCTCTGATGCTGAATGAAATGTTAAACTATATATATATATTGTTTTAGACATTATTTATTCTTGAAGATTCAGAAAAAGTTAAAGAAAATTATGTTCAAAATTGTAAATGATAGCTATTATTTGTCTGTAGTATTTTTGGATAGTTTATAAAACTTACCGAGATATATTTTCGAAGCATCACCCGTACATCATAGCAGAAACATGGTAGCGATTTCGAGATTTTTAAATTTATTGTTGAATATTTTTGAAAAAAGCGTCAAAATATTTTATTTAAATTACTTTCAATCGGGTACCCACTTATTTCGTTTAAAATTATTACTTTTGATAAGGTATATCTTATATACCTAATTTACTATATGAATAAAACATTAGGTTGGAATAAGATTGAGAAGTAGAAGATGTCAATTAAAATTTCATTCTTCGAATTTTAACGTAAATTTCTTGTACTGAAAATAACATATGTATGTACTTGAAAACGACTAGCTTCTGCTCAGTCGGAAAGATCGTAGTTCACGAATGTCTGTACCGATACCATTTAGGATGGATTAAGGCCATCGTGGCTAATAAATAAGATATAATAACGATAATGGTGGCAATTTGGTAGATGTATTGGAGGAAGTCGGATATTATAGTATAACGTAACGCAATCCGAGTATTTGAATACCTAATAGTTTTCAATGCATACATTAAGCCTTAAATGCCTATTATCCGAAGAATAGTGTTGTTCTATAGCGTTCGTCGATGCTAATATTAGCTGAGCCGAATTCGAAATCCACGTTACACACATATATAGACGTATATTCGCATACTCTCAAAGGTTTTTCGTGTACACAAGTAATCAGTATGCATATCAACGTCTTGAGAAATGAAAAATTGTACGCCATGCACGGCAACGTGCGCCGAGGCAATGGATATTTTTTAGTTGGCCATTGAATATTCACTGCGCATCGAGAATCGCGTAATGATGAGACTTTTGGACGTCTCTGCTGGACGATATTACGTTAACATGCTTGCAGGGTTGTTTAAATTGAAAACATACTTTGTAATATGGAGAACAGAGTAGAATTTCTGGTGACTTCTTTAAAATGGGAAATACGTATTGTTTTAGTCACTTGTACGGTATCATTTGTTTTGTTTACTGTCGTTTCCTTCTTGTGATATTACTTTAATGCTTATGTGAATTATGGACGTGTGTAATAGCATAAAAATTTAGCGTATTCAGTGAAATTACACACATTACACGAATGACAAAATTAATTTTGCTTTCACTGAGTTGACATGATTTTAAATCTGCCTTCCAATCAGACACATAAAACTGATGATTTCGTTAATTCATTTTTTTATAAAAAGACTCTCAAACACACCATTCATATTAATATTTAATAGTTTGAGAACTTACTGAGAGAAAAATAAAATATGTAGCAGAGCAATTAGTTGTATGCTATATATATATATATATAATAAAAAGTCGCCATTTTAAATTGAGAAAACGATGCAGGAATCTTGATTCACATTCATTAATGATATAATATCCAATGGTAGAATATTTCATAAGCATATCGGAAAGGCAGCAATAAAACGAAATGAACACAGAGCATTCATTTTCGAAAAAGGCCATTTCACGAAGGAATAATTACCTACGAGAAGAGTATTGAGAATTCAAGAATGAAAGCTCAGCGAACTAATTTCCTACGCTCGAATCAGTTTGCAAAGACTGTGATCATGTCTTCTCGCGCGAAAGGAGAATTCTAAGTCCTCGATATGAGTTGTGTAATCCCCCGTAATGAACCTCTCAAGACTGTCAGAGAACGTTTCAAATATTTATCCGGGTAAAACGTCTTTCGCGTCCTAGCTCTTAATGGCTGGCTACCATTCCGTGCAGTTTCAAGGAATTATTCAGAAATGTCACCGGTTCTTGTTATATCCGAGAGCTTTAGAAAGCCGGAAACGAATAGCTGTTATTGAAAGAAATAGCTTTCAGAAAGGTTTTTAATATTTTTCTATGTTTATTTAGTGTACGCTATTTATGCACTTTCTAGACATGCACAAAAAATCAGGTATATACACCCTGTAGTTTAGAAGTTTCAGGGTAATTATTGTTTATGTTAAATTTGAAAAAATTATATTATTTTTAGAGAAAAAATGAAGTTCAATGTTCATAATCTACATCAAACTCCAGTGTTTTATAATAAACAATGAATCTGAGAAAGCTTTTGAGACAGAATGTGACATACTTTTTGTATTTGAAAAAATTTGGATGTCAATTTAGTAAGGTACAAGCAAAAATGAATATAAATAATGAAATATAACATTGGAGGAAAGAATCGTTTTTAATATCTGAATGAGCAGATCAAGTATCTTTGCCTATTAAACAATTATTGCTTTTTCACTTGATTAAATAGTGTATTAATATGGTAGATATTATTCTTAGAAGTTTATTTGTTAAAAAATTATGTAATAAATCTTATAATAATTCATATTTTGGGGGCTTCGATACTTTAAACAGAGAAAGATGTATTGTAAAAGATAAATCATAACCAAACATTTGTTATAGACATTCTGTACATATAACGCACACACACATATACATATATACCACACGCACCTCTTTTCTTTGACATTCGATTATTGTGTAAAGTTTTTACTCACATTTCGTTGTGATATCCTTCCAAATTCCAAATTCTATTTTTCTGTACTCTGCAACGTGACGTTAAATCTAGAAAAGGTACGTGTTGTTCGAATTTTAAATTGCAAACGATATTCTCTTGCATAAAAATATGCATGAATGCATGAATAATCATAACAAAAAGTTAATACGTACAGATAAATATATTTTAAGGTATAAGATACTCTCCAGGCTTCACATTGCATAAACACCTTAATACTTGAACTTCTAACACTATAAAGCAACAAATATCGATCGTTTAAACTTTTAAATTCACTAATTGTAAAACGACATTTTTTGTTCTTAACCATAAATTGCGCATGTGGTAAATACGAAAGTGCATACAGGCTTCTATGCATGAAACTAGTTGATAATGTTTCCGGTAGATGGCGCGCGATACACTATCGCAGGTGGCGACCCAATAATTGTTAAGTTGGGTACAGAAAATTATACCATGTACGACGTTCATAGATCGATTTGAATCGTGTAATAGTGTTCGGTACGTGCTTTCGGTTTTATCGTTACTGATAACGAACGAAGTTAAAATATTAATTGCCAGTGAATGTCAAAGTGATTTATAATACACAATCATCGAAGCAAGTGAGTACGTATCCATGTCAATAAAAACGAAGTGTTCCAAATATAAGTAAACTTTGTTACTGTTTGTACTGAAAAAGTATGCAATGGTGAATAGACGAAAGACAGAAAATAGCGGGAAACGAATGAAATAGTATAGCACGAAATATACGTAACTGATTACTAAGAAATTCTTGTTTAATGTTTGTTACATTTGTTATTAAAACTTTATACGGGAAAGCAGAAAATAATAAATAACATTATAAAGAATGAATAAATAATAAATAAGACAGTAGTCACTTAAGTATCAATGGGTATATGTAATAAAGATCATTTGTGGTCGAATAAACGTAATTTTATAAAATATGAGTTATATATATATTTATATATACGTATTGTCAGGTTGTACAACAATATGCAGTGCATCAAAAGATACGTATTAGATCGTTGCATGCCTTTTGGATAGCAAACGTAATTACATGAAACAAAACTAATATAATATTTCTTATAAGATATCAAATATTGCTTGTTCTAACCGTATGTAGAGTTGTTCACATTTGCATAAATATCTAATTATACTAACTGGTTTAGAAACATATTCGAATGTATGAATTTCGTAAAAAATAATACATAAAATTTTTAGAACAGCTTCGCGATCACACAATTTTGGCGTAATACCGATAAGCTGCCCGTGTGTAAATGTTTTGTTATTCGATATAGTTGCACACGAACCATCGTACACGTAAACAAACAGGTCAATGATTTCAGTGAGCAAACATCTGCTCTTTCCACGAAATGATCAATGTCAGGTGCGCCAGAAACAAGCTAAGAGGTATTTAGAGATAAAAAGAATGCGGCCAAATGTAATTTGTACTTTTCGCCAAATTCTTAACAATAATGTTTCTGAAATTCAAGCTAATTTGTCACTGCAATTATGTTTTGTATTCTTCTTTTACATTTCTACTATATTGTAATTTCATATTATTATTAATCCTTTTATGATTATTTATTAAATCTATTAATTACTATGTCCTATTAATAGTAATAGGATAATTTATGTGTTCTAATATTCGTTATATTAATTTTTTTTATGTTCTGCAATAATACGTTTTCTTCTATTATTCTCCTCAATTTTCATTATTATTTTATATTTTATCTTTTATATTACCAATTCTGAGTTTCAATATTCTCTTACATCATTTTCATTATCAATATCAATTCTAAACTTTTATTCGAATTATTGAGACGGTAAATCGAATCGGCTTATCGATATCTCAAGATAAATATTGAATATATGCATTGAAAGTAATGCATTAACGATATAATTTATTTACAAAAAGAATGTTTTTCTTATACATTGATTATTAGCTATTGGGTCATTGAACGTACACTTGAAAGATGCTCGGATAATCAGTCTTCCATTATACCACCCGTAGATTGTGATCACAAAAAGAATCTCTTTCGTCAGACTGACACCGTTAATTATGAAAGATATCTATTGTAAATGACACGTAGGTTGCTGCATAATCATACGAATTGTATCAATCACCTGCGGAATATTAATGAGATCATTCATGATTAAATTTAATCAGTACTCGAGTGACAATCGTATATTTAACCTAATTAACTTTTATATCATATTGCTAGTGTGTGGTGTGAGCTGCCTTTGCTGTTGTAAAGAAGAAGATCGATTTGAAAAACTTGGCGAAAGATATTTGTATCGATGGTGGTGTGTCGGAGATTTTGGTGAGTCAAAAATATTTCTCAAATTTTTTATGTTACTTTTGCTAGTATTATTCGATGAAGTTTAAAATATTATATAATTATTTTATAATTTGATAGATGAAGAATACTATTATTTTATTTAGGAAAATACCGTCTATATAAATATTAGTGAAAATCAGATAATGTAAAGAATAATATCTCTCTGTATCAATCTTGTTTTTCGCGTACTTAAACGTAATTTCATTATTTAGTTTTGCCACTATTTAAATGATAATTTATTTAAAATAGAATTATTTGACCTGACTTAAAGTTAAATATAAAAGACAAATTCAATGGTTAAGAATATCTATAAGCTTTAGAAAATAATCACAAATAGTATTTTGTGTGTGTGTGTGTGTGTGTTGTGTGTGTGTGTAAGTATCTCTAATTTATATGATGCAATTTATTATTTTTTATTTTGTTTATATCTTGTTGGTATTGACAAGACAATTCCGCGATAAAAGATAGGTAGCCGCAAAAGGAAAGAGAGATGTGGTTTGGTGTGATAAAAACAAACGTTCCGCGGCTGAATTGTCAATGACAATGACTGATCCATCGTACGTACATTGTGACGGAAGAAAAAAGGTTTAAGAGAGGGGACATGTGGAGGGAACTGGTTTAAATATTTTCTGGGCACGTGTTTTACATAGGTAGAGATATACTCGCTCCTCTGGCACGCTCGAATGTATAAGGCCCGTCCAGCTATCTCGGGTCAGATCTCGACGGTGATCTTCAGCTCTCATTTTTTCGTATGGTCGCTATTATGCTCGTCCACGAGGGTCTCTCGGAAACTCGTTCGTGTGTAGAAAGGATCTTCCGACGATTATTAATTATCACGAGTACTTAGCTTTCGCGTACGAAATCAAGCTAGATCTGTGTTCAAACGTTTATTTCTTTCATTGCTTTGATTTTTACACTCTTATAATATAATCCATATAGATCCAATAGTACGGATTAAAACGTAAAAGAAAAAAAAATCAGAAAAGACAAAAGAGATATAGATTAAAACAGTCATTTTGAAGCAAAATTGAGTAATTCTTGTGTGAGATAAGATGAAAAATATACAGAGGCGAAGCGTTTAAGATCGAAGAGAGAACCGGGTTGTTTTCGAAACAAAATGTTCACAGACAAAGAAGATTAATGTCAGGCCAGTTGCGGCGTTTTCGACCAGCGAAACGACGACGTCGATCCCAATATACGGCTCGCAACGGGCATGGTAATAATTAGAATTAATTTAGGTGGAACGTTAAATCTAGGCGAGTGGGCCCTCGAACAGGAATAACCCAACTGGCTCTGATTAGTCTTAATGTGTTAATTAGAGAAGATTGCTCTCTGCCAATTCCTCCACTCCCTCTTCTTCTTGTTCGTTCCACGGCCTTCGTACGCTGTCGCCAAACTGGACGGTAGATGGCAAGCCAGTTTGCCAATGGGAAAGACAGGAAGAGCAATAGAGAAGGAAGGCGAACGGTGCAGAGTTTACCAAGTATCATATTTTACCGGGCATCAACGTACCGACAAGCACGCACACAATCCTGTCCACGCACACGCGCGTGGCAGCAGATCATTAATCACTATTATCTCGGGGTAATTTTTCTTCGATATAATTTCGTCTGTTTACCCCCGCGAGTTGGCGCGCGAGCCTGCACACCATGAAGACGAGGACAAGGCTCCGTTTCGAAGAGTGGCGCCGGTTCTTCTCTTTTCCTCTTACCTTCGGAACGTCCTCTGCCTCCCCGGTTTCTTCTTCGTCTACGTTGTGTCCTCCATCGCCTCCTCTCCGCCACCACCACCTTTTCTCGTCCTCGTCTTCTTTTCTTCCTCCTCTACTTCATGGTTCGTGAACTCTCGACATCGACTTTATGTGTACACACGCCTGCAGCTTCGTTAGCCTCAAAGTCGACGTGTTTCCCACACCGATGACTGTCAAATCAGGTCTCTTCTTTTTGCCACGTGAAACGCTCCTTTCGGCCCGTACTCCACAATTTCTATACCGCTGATCAAATCGCGCGAATCTTTATGGTTTCGATATTACACCATATCGTCAGTTCGTGGTTCTCTTCGTCATGCTATATAACTTGGTTTGACGAATCAGAGCTTCGATTACTTACTCGAAAGTGAATTGCTAAAGTATATTCGGTTGTTCGTAAGAATAATCCATTATCGTTGAGCTGTTTGAAAAATTCGTAATATTTTTATATAATTAACGTTGTCTGTTGCGTATCTGGTCACAATGGACGATATCTCTTTTATCATAAAAAATTCATATAAAGTCATAAAAATGCAAATTAATGGAGAAAGTTGGCCAAATGAAATCTTCTCAATGCAAATCCTCCAGTTTGCTTAATTTTTTGCTTAATGTTTAGTATTCCGAGATCAATTGTTAAGATTTACCTACAGTTTCTCGCAAGTCAGATGCTGTAATTACGTGTTTCATTTAACATTTCATTTAGAAATAATAACGATACTTTAGTGCAATTTAAAATACAATATCCATTTTGCATATTTTGGCATGTCTCATTATCATAAATACTTACAGGGCTACTAATAATATTATTTGAAAGTCCTGTTCACCATCCTCGTCGTTTCCGGTAGTTACCAAAATCTGACGTAATCTGGGTATTTTATTGAATTAGCGATTCAAATTACGTGGCACGAAGCTAAATCGAAAATAACTATGCGTGGGCTGCGCATCAAGAATTTGATTATTCTCTATTGGTTCATAATTCTATTTAATCATCGTATACATTAAACAGTTACAAAGGCCCGATAGCCTTATCTGGAAGCACCGTAAGTCGTGAGAGGCTTGAAATTAATAATCAGTGATGCGTGTAGTCGAACGAAAGATTCTGGCCGCAAAACGATTTTCCTCTAATTTCTCGTAACTTTCTCGAGACTTTCACGAATTATCACGGAAGCATGTCGCTGGCGAAAAATGGTCACAAATCGAGCGTAAAGATTTATGGTTTATAACTTTCATATAATCCGAGATATTGTCATTTTTGTGATCTACATAAATTTTGCTTATTGCTCAATAAACCATCGCTTTCTACAATTTTCAAATTATTCTATAATTTGGTCATTTGCAGGTAGCGTAACTTTATTGCTTCCCAATCGTAATAATTGGTAGATTTAAATTTAATTTAGTACACGCGTTTGTTCCTTTTGCTTACCCATGAGACTTGATTATTCTAAAACCGGTTATATCTTTTCATTTATCGGAACTATGAAGAGAAAAAGAGATTCATCAAATACTTGAAAAAAGTAGCGAAAATCCAGTTGGTGTCACTCGAGATACCACTTTCGTTTCTTTCTCTTTGCCTCTTTCTAGCGTTAAAACACTAATTCTTATCCAACCACTTAAAACTGAAGTAGCTATTTACACAGTTAATGCAAGTACTTGTGCGTGTACCTAGCCCGAAGTAAAATTCAGGAGAGGAGTTTTAACTTTGCGTTGGTCTGATCCCTGGGCTATTTTAACCATATTTACCTCGATGAATATGCACTTAATATTATCTTCATACTAGTCGTTAAATTTATGTACAAATTGCTGCACTAATTCTTTCATCACGATGAAGCATACGTACAAGCTTTTCTTCTGACGCATGCACGAGCACGTACATTTTCTTAAATGTATTACTTCAAACAAGACGAGTGAATATTCTTAACAAGTTTTATTTTCCTAAGCTTTATTCTATTCGCTTATCACCGTGTTACGTCCATTGCTACTGGCAACAAATTGTTTGTTTATGCCAAATTATTAAAATTCGAGTAAAAATATTTTCACTAGGTAACTATTTTATATTTTCCTAGTTGTTCAGAATAAAAACCGAGGTTATAGGTATTTTGCCTTTTATCTCAAAGTGGCGTTACACCAAGCGAATTTTTTATGTAAATCAAGAACGTTATTAGCTCGCACTACAAATATGGTTTTTTAGCGTGATATATTATCGATACGGATCCGCCTGCGCCAGAGAGAAATGTAAGCTTAAGGTTTGCAAACGACGCAATGAACGTCGATGCTTAAATAAATGATAGTGTTACCTGAGAGTAACGAGAGTGCCACGGAATTATATGTTTCACGTTACATAAGGCCCCCCATTATGCGTTAAGTCTTCGTTGTATCCACCCCCCTCCCCCTCTTCCTACTCTGTGTAGCATCCTAGGGACTAACTATCCTTCGTCCAAAGACTAACTAAGTGACTCTGAGATCCTGTAGATCTTTCCACGAGATGATGGTCATTCGACCAACGGGTATAAATCACCTAAGAGAAGTGTCATCCTGGGGTCCCACCTATCCTCCCCCCATCCCACCGCCCCCGGCATTCCTTCATTTGAATGCAACTCTCCTTCATCTGTCTCTTTTTGCTCTTCCTCCCTTTTCTCTTTCCAGCGTGACATTATGAAACATAGGCACACGTAGCAGTAAATGAATATTGTATCAGTTGTCTTCGTCGTCGCCTCTTTTTTTCCGAGTCATTGTAGCAAGGTCTCTCTACGTAGCCTGAACTCTGTTGGGGTGCAAGAATGAAACAAAGGGTCTTTACGATTGTTCACAGTGAACGCTGACGAACGGAGTGCTCGTAGAATTCCGTACGATCGAGATTTTTATATCGTTTCGATCGCTAGGTACTCCGTTGTTTGTGATTCGTCGTCGATCACTCGTTTCGTAGATCGAACGGTGCCTGATCCTCAAAAACAATTCCATTGCGCGCGTTCGGTGTAAACCAATTCCTTGGATGTGATATTCAAAGTTTGTTTTCGGCTGGGGGAAGACTGAACGGCGAGTCAGCAGGTCGTGAGGTGTTCTTAATTAATCACTCATATTCAATAACGAGAGATAGAGCGAGAGGGCTTTGAATGCATCGACGATGATTGTGAGGATTATCTGTTCGTTCGAGCACATTAATAATTAGGCAGAGAACGAAGGAGTGAAAAAGCAAGAGAGTTAGTTGTATCACTGTTGCTCAGTGTTGATTTGATCATTCTGTCTGGGATTCTTCGTCTGCTCGATGGAATACGACGCGAACGAAGAAGAAACAATTATTAAGGTAGTTCGAAAAGAGATGTTTTCTTGTTCGTTAAATTAATACGATTTTTATTGCGATCCCTGTCATTCTTCTGTCCACTAGAAAGAAATTTTTCACAATTCTTTAAACGTTTCTTACCTGGCCAGAATTAAAATTTCTATACACGAATGCGGGAATTAAAAGTAACAACGAAAATCATTTTATAACAGACGGAAGCATTTCTCTTTCTAACAATGATTTTTATGATAATTGAAAGAATAAATAAGAACCTGATTAGACTATTTGCAAAGTCAACAAATTAAACAAATACGCCTTGGGCTTCGAACGTAGAATCACAACCGTAAAGTCTCGGACTGACCAGTTAAGATCTTCGTTAATTATCATCATTTATAATTGTCTCTTCCCGTGCCTTTCCTCCCAGCAAAGCTGGTCCTCGCAGAAGGGGAAGAACAAGAAGAGAACCTGCCTCTTCCTTCTCTTTTCTTCGAGGTTTAATATTTCAAATAAATGCGTGCATTAGCGCGCTATCTCGGCGTGATCCTCTGTTGACTATTAACAACGTCGACCGAGCCACTATTATGACTTATCTGACCAGGGACCAGAATACAATACCACCCCCGGTTTCACCCTCTTTTCTCCCTTACTATCTTTAACAACATCGTTCGGTAACATTCTACGTTTAGTACGGTATAGGAATATAAACGTGGAATACGCATATTTTAATTTGCATATGTAGATATAAATTTCTAAAATGAGTTCTTTAAAAAGTAACCAAGTCCATTATTTTAAACTTGGCCTTCGGCTAAATCGTGTTATTTATGCGGTGATCTAATATATTTTTTTTTTGCAATTATAAATGTACAGAATAGTTGCGAAAATACTATACTATATAAGAACTTGGCTATATTTAATACGTAGGAATTGAATTTTGATATTTATACCCGATTGCACGACGAAGTACTTTGAAAGGCATCCGGTAGCACATTAATGACTGATGGCCAACGAACGCGACTAGGATAGGCTGTTCGTAAATGAAACTACCTGCTGTACGGTTTTCACCGACAGTCGTTTGTCGTTCCTTTCATTTTAGCCCGTTCTAGCCGAGCCCTTACTACTTCCTTATCGATGCTTGTCGTCTCTTATTAATGAGCCGAAGATAAATTCGGAGACACGACACGGTCGTGGCTACTTGGGAGGGCGCCTTCCTCATATTTCTAAACGAAGAGAGACGAAATCGTGATAGAGGGTGATCCACATCGTTTCGACTAAAGATACTCTTTTGCCGTTTAATGACAGCGTAAAACCTGATGATTAATTCGATACTTGTCTCTGTCACTATGGTCTCCCACTTCACCTGATTCATATTTTGCCCCTTTCCTCGTTCTCCCTTTCCTCTTCATAATCTTTCCATTACGTCGATCGAGTATTCATTTTTCTTACATTATGCAAATCAGAAACAGTTCTGACGCTTGGCGAATAAACAAAGCCACAGAGCGCAGCAGCCGGCACTTCGTACGAGGCGAAACCAAAAGCTTGCTTTTCATAAATCTTGTTTAGTTTATGCGTTGAGCAAACCTCGCGAAGAGAATAGAATTTCATCGTGGTATGTCTTATATTCCTATCACGAAATAACCGAGTAAAGTAAGGTCGAAATATTATGATCTTCGACGGGCCTTTATATCGAGAAAAAAGAAACGAAAAATCATTGGGTTTTAACAAGAAAGTGTTTAAAGAAACTCTTTGGATTTAAGTGATATATTTCTTCTGAGAAGAGAATTTCGAACGATCGAATATCATGTTTGATAATGTGTGTCCTTGTACGCGTTCAATTACATTAACTACATAAATCTTGATCAGTGCGGGATTACAAGGAATTCTTAACGAAAATAATACAGCTTATGAATCCTATCGAGGGAAAAGCATCGTCGGGGCAAATGTTGGTTCACGAATTTGGTATCACCGTTGGACCGCACCCTTTGGCCATGGGGGCCCACTTGCTTGCCCTCTTGAAAAAATACCACACCCCCCGCCGTGAGCGAGTCCCCTCTCCCAGCTCTTCTCTCACTCCTAATATATATTTAATCAGGCCCAAAAGTACGCTGGCGCGCGCTCGCGCGCTCATGCACAGGGAGTTAAAGGCTGGACTCACACTTGAGTCGTTCGATGGCCACGAACACAGCTGACCAGGAACATTAAGCTGACACCCACACGAACGAGCCAGAGAGAACCCTCTCTTTTCTTCTCTCTCCCTATTTCCCTCTGTTTCTTTTGCTCGTCCACTCGTTTCTTCTTCTTTCGTTTTATCCACCGTTCTTTCTATTTCCTTCCTCGTTCACCGAGTGGATTCGAACACCTTTTTTGAATCAGAGGGTCAAGCGACTTGGCCGTAGATCATCTTAATGCCTCCATTGTTGTTTTAGGACGCCCGCAACTATACTGGGTGTCCGCCGCGATAATGTCGATGTATCGCGCACACGGCAGAACGGAAGAAAGTAAAAGAACGAAAGCAGAAAGGGAAAAGAAAGATTTTATTGACCAAATTCAATGGGTGTGCCTATCTTTAGGTACGCGTTCGAAAGAATCGCGCTCTAACGCATCGAATATCGAGTCTTCGATGTGTCTGTATTTATATCACGGCGGAAAGCGAAGTTTTATTCCATTCTGGATAATCCGTCGCGGCGCTCTCTCTGCTCGCAATACTATCTATCTGCTCGGAAGCACCTTAAATCGACGATTTTTCACGGCTACAGGAGAATATCTGCGTTTGCTCGGTCCGCACTCTCGGAGTCATTCTTTCCTTTCAAAGTATCGCGGCAAGAGCGTTACGTTTCTAGTCGATTTATCAAGCGAGAATCGTTATTATACAACGCGCATCGTGTCGGCTTAATGGTTCCTCGACGGTTCGCCACTCACGAAATTACAATAATCTTGGCCATAAATTGAGCCATTATGTCGATTCTGTATTATTCGCTTTAATGTGACTTTTAAAGGGGCAGCGGTTGCTTATCGAAAATTCTTTCCCGCGGCTACGAACAAACCATGTAAGACTACATCGACCGGGATCAGAAAAGATTTTCGTCGGACTAGGTACATTCGATTTCAGCTTAATTCGCGACCGCCGTGTTCCTTCTGCTTCGAACTCGTTAACAACGGATTACGATAATCGCGAGGATGAATCGAACAATTATAGGAATTGGGTTCTATTCGTTGTAGCGAAACGTTTAATAGCCCAAGACTGAGCGTTCAAGCTGGTCGATCGCTAACGCTGCGACTTTGTATCGCGGCTGGACGTGTTCGAAATAATCGCGGCAGTTTCTTTCGAACATTCCGGCTATGCTGCCTCGCGGTCTGCTTTTTCGGTACTTTCCAACGATTTCAGGGCCCGGCGCGGGCATCGGCGAACAGGAAAGGCCACTCTTGGCCGGCTTGTAAATCCGCCGCTCCTTGTAAATCCGCCTGTAATTCCGGGCAGGGACGCGAGTGCGAGAGGTCTGCTAAGGAGAAAGAGAAAGAAGAGTTACGGCCGACATGAATCGCGAATTATCCTTGGAAACAGGCCGCGGTAGACGCCGGAGGTCGCAGTCGTTGACATCGGAAACTACTTCGATCTTCGATTGCCGGCTCGTGGTCCACCTGGCCAGCGATCGCCATCCAAAATGCTCCCAGGATCGAAGCGAACTTTCGCTTCGAAAAAGTGTTTTCTTCTTACTCGAAAGCAGATTTATTCGTCGTTGATTCCCTTTGGTTTTACTCATCGTGTCTCTTGTAATGAATTTCTTCTCGTGCCAACCGTGCAGTACGATTTTACATTCAGAGAACAGTTGTACGTATTGTAGCGCGAACAATATTTGATATTTAAGGTTAAAGCATGGAAAATGTTGTTATTACTATTGACACGTGGGAAGTACAATGAGAAATATCACGCGTTCCATATTCTATTGAGTAGGATAGTTCTCGAAACGAGTATCGAAGTCGTTAAACGTCGAAGTCATTCGAGACGAACGCAGAGAGCAAAATCTTTGTTGAACGTGCTATAGACTCGTCTAGTGGTACAAGTTTGGTTGTCCACGGTTGAGTTTGCGCGGAGGTGGGAGGAATAAATACACGAGAGCACCAGTGATAAGGCGGTTGAAAAGGTGGACGGTGAAAAAGGGAGGAAGGGAGATCAGGAGAATCAGAACCAGCTTGACTAATCCGGCTGTAGATCCGATCTTGCATCAATAATCTTAATAAACCTACAACTACTTATGCTAACGTGAAGCAGGCGCAAAGGTGGTATCGCAAAGGCTCTCTTCTAGTTCCAACGCTTCGATCCACAAATCCTTCGACTCGATTTGAACTCAGGCTCAAGCTCGGAACGTGCTTTTTACCTTAGTTTTGAATCGTTTTATCGTTTCGCGAGACATAATGCGATTATTGATTTCAAAGCTGGTCAAGTTAGTATAATATGCGATAATGAAGGAAGATGATCTAGAAACCGTTCTTGGTTTAAGAGATTTGTACTTATCGTGAGAATGAGAAGTTCTTTTATCAAATGGGCGAACTTCAGTGATGATAAATACCTGAATTTCTATAGAAGACTATCGCAGAATGAGAGACTGTAGAGCAAGCTGAAGTTGACGATAAGCGTGACAATATCAGTCTCTCAGGTGCTAAAGAAACTTTCAAGAAACAGATGATTTACTTCCATAAGATCATTCGTTACAGCAAGCATGACGATACTAAATTCTAGGGTAAATTTAAAAAATGGTGTTCGCGGCATCGTCATTTTTCTCTGCGTTTCAATTTATGGAATTGAAAAACTACAAAATATAGCTGTAAAGAGCTCCATTTGTAAAATAATCTTTACTAGCTACTACTTATATACTTGACATGACCAACGCGTACAGCATTTCAATTTCAAATTCCAACCTCTATCCGCATGCGATTCCTTTTGAAGGTTTTTCGCGTGGCGATTGATAAGCACGCGAGGTAATATAAATTACACGTGTGTAACTGGCGACTATTGTGTGAAACATAACCAGTCATATCTTACACGACCAAGTTAAGATATATTCCACCGATAAATAAACGCATGGGCATTGTAGTGGATAAAGTTTAAACACGACTCGATCTTGTGCGCTTCCTCCAAGAGTACACGCTCGAAATTTAGGACCCCCCTTACATGCCGACGAATTTCATGCTGTAGGGCGTTATACGTGGCGAGCGACATAAAACCCGGCTCGTAACGACGTTTGCTATAGAGATTTCTCTGCTCTGGTCCTCTCACCCCATATAGACTCGGATGAAGGAGGTTAAGGCTTCGTCGGGTGGTGGGGCAAGGCAGAGTGGGTGGAAGGCACTTGGCATATGCATAAGGGAACCTTACCGGTCTCCGACACCTTCGAACTGCTAAACCTCCACCCGAGCCTTTTTCTTCCTGGAACCTTTCTGGCTTTTGCCCAGGCATCGTTCTTTCGTTGGTTAATTAGATTTTGATGGCCGGCATGAGCATTTGCATCCTTTATCCCAGGAACCCGCCATTCTTCTCGCGTTCGCTCCCTCTGTCCTTGTTTCAGCCGTTTTCTTCCTTTCCCCCCCTTTTTTTTGTTTTGTTCCGCGCGCTAGCAAAGAGGAAGAGAAGTATCACGGCTCTTCGACCAGCGTCCTCTTTTTCCTCTCTTCTTTCCGCGTTATTCTCTCGCTCTGCAGGGGAGAGCCGTTTAGGCCATCGGATGCTTAACTCCAAAGCGATTTAGCGGCCCAGGGGCCAAGTGTCAACAAGCCGGCATTGCTCAGGTACGTACCACCTAACAGCAATATCCGAACGACTGGACCCTTCGACCGATCCTTCCCCTATTCTCTCGTACTTTCCCCTCCTTGTTTTGCGTTTGATCAAATCTCGTGCGCGGTGTTGGATTATCAGCATCGACGAATGAAATGGTGGATAATGAGACGGTGACAAATGTAAGGAGACATTGTCGGTGACGATATATCCAGTGAATACGAGGAAAGAGTAGGATTATTTGTATATAGTTTATTTTATGGACGATTAAAATAGTTAAGTGAGATGATATAGAGCCACGTGAACGATGAAAATCTTACGAATTCCAGAAATCTTACAGCCATATAAAAGAACTCGCAGGAATTCACGATAATTTCCTAACAAGCGGTAATTCGACGACAAAGTCTTCAGATGCTAATTAATTTTCTTTTTCACCATCGTTAATGCTTCTATCGACTAGCAACGTAACTACATCTCAACCTCTCTTATAACATTTTACGTATCAACGTCTGTAAAAAATACTCAAGTTTAATCGGTTATCTATTCAAAAGAAATTACGCGTTCTCCTCCAGCGTACCGGATGAAATCCGCGAATCAGACTGGTTAGAAAAGCGTTTCGCGCGCCAGAAATTCCGTCACGACGGGGTCGGAGGAACGAGAATACCTGGCGTGAGGGCAAACGTCAAAACACACCTCGTCCACCCACACGTATATGGCCGGTCGTTCGACCGCGTACACACTAACAGCTAAGATTCCTATGGAGCAACCAATGACTGGAATGACTTGCACTCGATGTCGAACCGAAGATACCTCTTGGTCTTCGTTTCTCCCCTCGGCCCCGGCATCTCTTCTTCTCTCCTTCTTCGATTTACCAAGGAATCGCGGCCTCTGTCGGACAGGTTATCTTCTTCGAGGGAGGTGCAGGCTTAATTTAATTAATTCCATGCGCCATCTTGACAAGTGTGCGCCCCGTACGCGCATCCAAAGAATAATTTTCATACTCATCCACCTTCCTTTCCCTTCTTTCAGTCTCCCCTGCCTCTCCCGCCTCTCTTTCCACCTTCTCTTCTCTTCTTTCTCAACTGCCCCATACTCTCTGGTCGCTCGAACCGTTTCTTCGGTTATCAGATCCCCGATTCATACTCGTCAAGCGCGAGCGAAGTGGAACCAAGAGAGAGAAAGAGAGAGATAGAGGAAGGAAAAGAGAGAGAGAGAAAGAGAGAGAGAGAGGGAGGGAGGCGATCACCACAGAGGGAGGCAGGAACGGGAGGGAAAAAAGAACGCGGTTTATCCGCTCCCATCTCTCCGGGGTCATTTGTCTTTTTGATGTCGCGCCGTATCTGATTCGTTAATTGCGAGACCTCGCGTGTGATCGACTCTCTTCTGTACGCACGAAGAAGTGGCAGGTCGGGGCACCCAGCCGATATTTGGAATTGAAAAGATTTTTCGGAGATACCGAGAACGATGAAGATTTATTATGAAACTGTCATACCCCGTTATCGGACGAGATCTTTTGAATATTGAAAACCTCTGGTCACCTTAACGATTATTAGGAACCCGTTCGCTGTTCGTTAAGTTCGTTGCGCACGGATATTTGTACAGGGCTACTTTAATCAAGAGCGGTTCTGGACGATGAATATTCGATTATTCGGATAGCGAAACTTTTACAGAATTAGCGTTTTATTAAATAATGCATGTATCGTTTTTCACGGTGAGAAGAATTTAAAGTAAGGTCAGATACTCTGCTAGCTTCTCATTGATACGTAAGATCTGACCACACTTTTTCCATCCAGCACCTCTAGATTTTTCGATGTTTCGTTCGAATTCAGTATTTTATATATTTGTCAGAAGTTCCATTCAATTTCATCAAATATAAGCGTAATATATCGACTGTCAAACGAGCCGTGAAGTTTCCAAACAACGTCGAATAGATGCAACGTTTGTTTAAAACATCTATTACCCTTACATAAAATTGAGAATTTATTTGTAAATTACATCGCTAAAGCATTAAAATAATCGACTGCAAGTAACATCGTACTCAAAGACGTACGAAAGGTAGGGGAATAATATGCTGAAAAAGACATTAAATCACGAGCAGGAACGTACCTACATCACTCGTCGAATCACGGAAAAAGGGAATTAAAGGAGTTACATTGAAACTTCGTATACAGGATTCAATTTTATCTCGCAATCGGACCAGTTTGATCGAGGATGTCGGTGAATTATTTTTAAGCCGGCAAACACGCGTGATTCGAGCAGTTTTCTTTACATTATTATCTTCGACGTCTGCCACATCATCGCGATCATTTTGCAAAATCATTTTCAATAATGTCCCGCCGGACATCCAATATTTGCATATAGTTACTGTCATTTTGTTCAATAACTGTCTTCAACGTGTCCGGCACGCTTCAAATTCGTCCTCTCGTTTCTTTTCTCCAATTTCTACGAGACTCGTCCGCAACCTTGCTCGATACACCTGTGCGTCGTGTACGTTTTTATAAGAGAGATACAATTTATTTATCGCCGCGCGACTCACCGCGATGGATTGGACTCTGTATGATTTAGTACGGACGCCTCGAAAAACGGTTGGCTGGGACTTTTTTTTAAAGAATACCAGTAATTACGAACAGCTAAGGGAACCCGTAAAAGCGCGCGATCCGTCCAGGCACTTTGCGTTCCATTCGCGGTTGCTCGCGGCGATCCTGGCGTTGAGCATCACCCGAAGGAAGGAAAGGAAGAAAGACGGTCCATCATTTAAGTCGCTGGCCTCAAACCTTTAGCGCAGATTTATGGGTAATCGAGGGGCCAACGCCGAACATCATCCACGAAAGCAGCAAGGGCTTCACGCTCGTCAATTGGCAGGGAACGAAGGAGCAAGGTCCAAGCGAAGTCGAAAACGCGAGAGAGACGCCGCGTCGTGAGACGAGAAGAGTGAATTTATGTATACTACACACGCATCGACGTTGCTCTCCGCTGGTTCACAATGGAAGTCGAAAGTCCCCCGGCTCCACGCCGATGGATCGATTACGATCTCTATTCGGACGTGTCGTGCCCCGGGGTGGTATTTAAAGTCCCTAATTTCCGATCAATCAAAAAACTTTTCGTGGAAGTAAAAAATGAATCACGTTGCGTTGGGCGGATCGCCGTTAACTAGACGCACAATGGCTCGCATTAGAGGAGAGAGGAGGACCCCTCTCTCTCGTTGGAGAGTTGGCTCTCGCCTCGTCAGTGAGTCGGTGGCCACCGATAGCACAGGGTGGCACACGAGGGAGAGAAAAGGACCGTGGCGTAAGATTCTCGATACCGAACCACGAAGAAACACCGAATACGTGCCCGGACGCGAGAAGGAGAAGATGAGAGATAACTTCTCTCTTCATTGGGAACACGAAGAGAAATAGAAAACGAAGGCCGGCTTGTTGAGATTGGGTCGCTGCACGGGGTGTCAAGGGGGCAGCTGGGGTGAAAGATCTCAACGTCGATAACTAACTCGGTGTGATCACTGAAAAATGGCTGTCAAACATTCTTGTCCTTTTAACTCGCGGGAGCACCCCACCCACGGGGACCAACGTCGCGTCGCCTTTCTTCAACCAACATAAGCTCCTCTTTCTACCTTCGCTCTTTCTTCTCGTTCATTTTTACCGAAACCTCGTCGAGACCAGACTAATGGTTCGTGTCCGTGACGGATCGTGACTCTTCCAGAGAACCACGGATCGCTAATTTCTCGGCTATGCTGGATATTGGGATTTCTTTTCCTCGATATTTAAGCATTAGGAGAAACACTGTATTTTCCTTCTGAATGTCCTTTTCGGAAACTAATTAATTAGTATCTATACTCTCCGGGAAATAATTTTATAGAAACACGTATCGAGCAAAGCAACAATAATACTTTGCGGTTCGATACTTGGAATATTGTTATTATTTTTCGATATTAATTGCTATTTCGTTGGAGAAAACCACGCGTTTCACTGCCTGTGGTTGTCATTCTTTAATAGAATCGCCGTTTCGAGTGTTCTGCCTGTGTCGTCGAAATTTCACGCACGTATCCACACGTTGTTACAGACGATGGAACACAGAGACGTTGCTCGGTTAAAGTCACCAGCAGTCACTGGCAAGATTATGAACGAGCTCGAGTTAAGAAAAGATCGCCCCGTGCGAGGGTTGCTCCGTTTATATTTATTTATTTTTCACCCTTCTACGGATCGATCTTTTCTACCCTAACGGCTGGTATAAATTCTTCTATAAATGGCTCCTCAGCGACAACATTACTGCCAGTTCTGCGAGACAGGAAGGAAACTTGGCGACGACGCGAGGAAGGTTCGCTAATTTCTGAGTACTCCGTCTTTTTATCGTTGAGGAGTACCATTCTCCAGAGTGGTCTTTCAATAACGTAAAGAAGTACACCACAAACGAATTTAAAGTAGGAGGAGAAGAAAAGGACGACCACCGTACTACCATAATTTATGATTTACAAAGCAGACATCTTCTTATTTTTTGCTTGTTTCCTTCTACTCGATCTTTGTTTACCATCGAGACCAATTTTAATGTTCGATCTTGCTACTTATCCTGCAATTAGTCTAAGTTTATCGAAATTCAATTTAACGATAACTACGAATATCACGAATCAAGGCAAGAAATACATAGGTCAAAAAAAAAAAAAAGAAAATGAACTTCTTAGTGTGTTTCTTCGCACACCAAGGATTCACCAGCTCGTATCTCAAAGGATAATCAAAGAAAGAAACGATTCGATTCTGATACATTATTCTCGAAGTCTGGAATTATCGTTAGAACGAAATTAAGCGGCAAAGTGTTTTTAAAATGTTACGATCGTTACCAATTACGTGAGAGTTGAGGAGAGCCATATAAATCGGAGAAGTTACTCCGTCAGAATACTTAATACGACGAGGATATTTTTCAAAATGATATAACCGGCACGATTATTCCAATAATTATCCGTTGAATGGCGGTTGAATGCCGAAAACGTTCGACTACAAAACATTGTAAACCGAGGCCAAATACGGGCGAAGGGTTAATCAATTTGAAATAATCCCGATCGGCGAGGAAAGAGCGGTGATCTTTCGCGGCAAACGTGCGCAGCATCCAATCCGCGAATCAACGAGGATCGACGAGAGGCCGGATGGAACACGACGGTGGTAGGTGGAAGGAAGGGGCAAGGAAAGGGAAAGGAAAGGGAAAGGAATGGAAGAATAAAGAGGAGAGAGGAGAAAAGAAGAGAAAAGAAGAGAGTACACGGAGAAGATGGCGAACGAGGCCGAGAGGAGAGTAGAGGCCAGGCTGGTCCCGCGTGTTGCCCGGGGGTGCCAACCGCAGGATAATAATTTTATAATTGGGGGAATTACTCCGGCTCGCCGTGGTACAGTCCCTGTACGTGGCGTGGGAGGGTCCATCGACATTGTTTCCATCCGGACGGACGGGATGGTGATCTCTTCACCGGCTGTATCTCCCCTGGGACGAAACCGTGGGTGAGATATGGCCGCATAATCATCGAATCATTATATCCACTCTCGAAATACCACGGGGCCGGAGCCACGGCCGAATTATAAAATTACGCGCAGCTTACTCGTTAAAAACATTATGAGCACTTTATCACAGGAACCGAAGCCTTCGGTGTGTATACCCTGTCGAGCGAGCCGCATCCTGTCTCGAGGAACGCGTCCTGAGGGCCTTGTCACGGGAAGGCCCGTTTAACCCGTGACCCGTAGGCTTTTCAGGTCTTTCGTAGAGGAGAGGAGAGGAAAAAAATAACCAACAACCATTTGGCTATCAAGCTTTTCGACGGTGGATCACGAGAAATTATCGGCTAAGAAGGGTCTTTCGTTTATATAGTTTTTATTCGTATTCGAGCGGTCGGCTGTTAGACAGATTTCATTCGGCGAAAATTGTACGCGAAAGATGATTTTCCTACGTACTCACTCCCTTCCTTCTCTCCTTTCTTTTCGATTCTTCGAACGCTTGCTCGGTTCGTTCTCTCTGGTTGAGCGAATACCGCGAGCTTCGAGCAACGTTCGGCCAACGGTGGGAAAGAGCGTTTTCAAGAAACGAACTGCTCGGTCGTTATCCCGAATAATTACCACGTAACCTTCGAACCTCGTGCTCTCTATCTATATCGGAACAAAGAAAGCGCGCGCGGTTATACACCTTCGAGAATTTTTCTACAGTATGTTCGCGGTAACTTCCCAGCTGGCGGCAGCGGCTGGTATTCCATTTCCTGATCTCCGCGCTTTTATCTGCCCCTACGGATTCTTCCTCGCTCCGATGTCTTATTTCCGCGCTCGCAATGACGAGATATCGAGAGTTCCTATCTTTCTATTCTAATATATCCAACATAGAAATGCAATACTCCCGAAGAATGTATTCCTCTCGGTAGGGTCGTTATGCGCGCAAAGATTGCATATAGCCCCTGCAGGTGCAGACTCCGAGGCCGGGGTCAATATTCCGGTGTCTTCGTGGAAGGACGGTACTCTTGGGATGTGCGCGTTGTTATAATTGCGCCTAACCGTGCCGGCCTGCAGCTTCGGTGTAATTATGTTTCGTATCGTTAAATCTTCGCCGCAATCTTGATCTCGACGTCGGAAAAAAAGGCCGGAGGTGGGCTGAATGTTACTTCTTCAAACGTTTCATGGGGATATTTAACATTTCGTGCATAACATTCGAAATGATCACCGAACACTCGTAACGAAAGATACTCGTTTCACGGAAACAGCTGTCTGCAAAATTATCCCTTTACGTCGGCATTTACCTACGTCGCTATATCGCGTTCTTATTAATTTTGTAACAGTATCGTCATGATATCTCGTGCTCTGGAATTGATACGCTCATTATTCGAAGTGTTATTAAGCAGCTTGTCTTAAGACGGTGCCGAGACGATCGACTCGCTCGTAAAATCAATAAAGGAATCGTTCTCGGGCCTGCAATTATAACATTCGATTATTGAACCGTAAGATATTCGAGGTCGAATGCATCAGGCTTGGTACAGCTCGAGCGGCAAGAATGATTGGGTTCGCACGAAGAATGAAGATGATGACGAGACGAAGGAAAAGGGGAATTGGGGGGCGGAGGAGGCGTTCGTATTTCGTGAGGCTGCTAAGGTCGCTGGTTAGTTGCTTGGAAATCGAAATAATGAGGCATCGCCTCCTGGGCATAGTCATTGGATCACGTGCCACTGCGGTCGCGATCATTTCCCATTATTATTGTTATCGATCGCCGTGCCCTACCCTGCCCCTCCCCTTTCACCTCTCCTCTCTTTCCTCCCGCTGCCCCTCGGCCGATATTGCGACGATTCGTGGTGTGCTCGACCGACCAATGGAAATAACTTCGGTAAATTTAACTCTCGATCTCGTTTCGGAATGTGCGTTCGTCGTTCTTTGATTCGTACTCGGCCCGATCCCCGGCCACTCGGGTGATTACAAAATTTTACACGATTTCTTTCCTTGATTTGTTCAGCATCAGCGATCGCCAGAACGTCTCGATCCTGCTCGTGCTCGTAATTTTAGGTCCAATTGAAACGTTCTCTGGAAAACGATGCTTCTTTCTAGGATAACTCCGGAAGAAACGGCTCTCGTTTCTAAGAACACGTCAAATTTATATATAGGTACTGAACATAACACTTGTCGGTTTATGTAATTGACAAATATTCTTCTAAATAGCCGCAGAAATAAGAAGATCAAATTTTGTTGTATCACTCTGTCAAATTGATTGCTTAAACTGGCTTCAAAATCTTCAAAAACAAAAGAAATTGTAAGTTACGATCATACGTATTATTTATACGTATCTGACGTCTCGAATTCTGTACATTTAATATTCCTATCGCTGTCGCGATGCTCTGCCGAGGAAATCAAATTATACTCCTTTTTCTCTTCAAGAATTCCATTCGAAAGAAATGGCATATATGCTCGGTTAGTCGTCGTTGATAAATTTTTAATCCTTTATCGCTAAACGCCCGATCATTACAGGGCAGAGTGTAGGACGAAACTTTGGCAATAAAGAAGTTCTTGGAACTCGTACGGTTCGTTCATTACAACGAGTCGAATCGACCGGACGACCTTCCTTGTTGGTTTCATCCACTTAGGCAGATTCTTGAGCGAATTCCGGTGGACAGCTGGCCCATCGGCGAGCGGAGTCTAATCTAATCACCAAAAACTCACTCCACGCAGGGAAACTCCCTTCATTTCGTTCGCCGTATACCACCCTAGTACCCTTCCTCTTCAAACGGGAAGCTTACGAGAGTTAACAAACTTCAGGAACGCGAACCACACCACGAGAATCTTCGAGAGATGGCGTTTCATCCAGAGTTATTAGCAAAGTTCTCAATGCGCGAGAACCATCTTCTTAATTATGGCCGTTATATTCTTAGCGAAAGTTTCTAGGATTTCAGATTCCTACAATTCTCTCGCGGTTGTTATCTTACGTAATAAACTTTCTTTTCTTCTTTCACTGATAATCAAACTTAAGTCGTGACTCGTGCTCTTCGACTTCTTGCGTCGTATTGTAATCACGGATTTAATAAGAATTCTTATTTACAGCATTTCACAGCCGTTACGATATTTATTTAACAATCTTGTTTCCTCTCGCACACAGTCTATTGTTAACCATACACTGCTTTACGAAGCGATAGATTTTCCCAATTGGATAGATGAACCAGCAAATGTACGTATTCTGCGCTTTTTGTCGAAACGAGCGAATAAAAATTAAACATGTAGGGGACGGACAAGATTTTTTAACACAGTTCTCTATCTAATATTTATATCGATATCTTCGTTTCTAAAACATTCCTACTTCAAAGTAAATCCACTACCTTGCTATAACGGTTCTCCTATCCCACCGATTCTCGTACTTGTTATATGTCAATTTTCCAATTTCGCGGATTCATGTCGCATCGGTACAAAAATAAGAAGATCGTTGGTAAGCGACCAACTTCGAGCGGTATGGTGATTGATTACAAACGGTCGGTGTTAACAAGCGTTCGTTTCCGCGGAGAAACGTTCGATGGAATGGGAATACACGGTACGTCGTGTACGATTGGCGGTGATCGCTGTTACAAATCTGAAGCGCGGCGTAGAGTTCTCACACGTGTTATATCGGCGATCACCCACGACTGCCACTTGCGGCCCATTGTAGCTTGGCCGTTCGCGGAACCGTTGCGCGTGGACACGCGATCTTCGATGCGAACACGATCGAAAGTATCGATATAGAAGCCTCGGATGAGAGCTCGACTAGCAGCCAGGAACGTCCTCCTCTTCATCATCGGCACCAAGCACCATCCAGGCAAAGTATGCGCGGCGAACAGCTAAGTGCAGCTCTCTGTTAGAGGGTTCGCGAGCACAAGCTAGCAGAACGTTGTATAATGACCGGTAAGAGGTCGCGTCGAGCGAAACATGGATGAAGAGACGAAGGGGAGGGAAGGCCGGAGATAGCCGATAAGTAGAAAATCGATGATTCGGAGGCATGCTAATTCCAGGTATACTACCTACCCGATTATCATGCTCTCTCTCATGACGGTGCTGCGCTTGCCGTTGGCATTAATACAACGAGATATCGCGGCCGGAGTCAACTATATGCACAGGTTTGATGACACTGCGTTCGGTCGCATTACAGGATAAAGAAAGAAAGGAAGAAAAAGCCAGGTTCTAGCTGAAATTGGCATGGTGCAGTTTAAACGTTGTAATGCCTCGATGTAGTTTAGATACGTTCACTCGTGGTCTCTTGACATAAAAGGAAGACAAACGTTGCGTTTCGTTAGGTTACGGGTACACAGAACAGCGGGGAGGGCTTTGGAAAAGGGGGAAGAATCGAATAAACGTAAAGCGACGACGCCTTGAAGCTTATGTTAATTAGTTAATTGCGCAAGTTGTTCAATGTGCGGTGTTAGGTTACTGGTAACCTCGCCGTTGGCGTTAATGTAACCAGAAATCGCTATCTGATCCGTGCACGAGCTTGATGGAAGTTTATTTGTTCGCGTTATGACAACCTTCTTCTATTTTTGTGCTTGATACCAATAATCCGTGCGCCGTGCGTTCGTGCGCTCGTCCGTGAAATATATCGGGTTAGCGGTCCTCTCTACTTACGCGATTTGCATTCACATGTACGTGTATCGTCTTCTAGATTTTCTTACTTCGTTTCCTTTGCGACCGTTCGATAAAGGGAACGATCGTTACCGGTTTATGCCGCTACGTTTTTAGCGCGACTCGTAAATTCGTACAAACATCGCACGATCTTGCACAAACGTTGCTCTCTCTTGGTTCTCCGTGCCGGATCTGTTTTCTTGACATCCCTTCGCGGTTTATTTCTTTTTGTTAGTTTTCTAAAAGGAAACCTATCCCAATGTCGTCTTGTCTGATTGAAAACATCCAACGAAAGTTTAGATATTTTTCTTAGAGATTTCTTTTCTATTATCTATCTGTTCTTCGAAACGCTGGTATCGATATTCTAGTTATATACACGATGCAGTTTTTTCAGAATATTTAACTCGCGGACTGATTATTGTCCAGAAATATTCACAATGCTAGGTTAAACGTATAATATAATGGCAGGGCTGGAGGGAAGAAAAACTCGCGCACAGGACGATTACGTGATCGGTCCCAGAGAAATAGAAGGCCCAGCGAGAGGCCGTTCCCGCGGGGCTAATTACGGAGGTAAACTGTAATTAATCCGTTTTCGAGGAGCTTGTACACCGGTGCGGTTCATTGTCGAGATTTACCGGGTGTCTCCCCAGCGATCGTCTCTCTTGTCTTGGTGTGCACGCGCGCACCCCGATCTTTTGTCGGCACGGCCGCGTATAAAAGGGGTCGAACGTAGAGAAAGAGCGAGATAGACGGAGAAAAAAATACGGTCTCGCGGACCCAAAGGGTGCCCCCGCCTTTTGATTCGAAACCAAGCGGACCCGCTGAAAAAGAATGAATGGACGAGGGAGGATGTGCGTCAGGCGCTGCTTTTTCTTTTCTGGCATTTCTCCTCCTCCGCCCTTCACCACCCTGCTCCTGGCTCTATCAACGCACACACGCGCTTTAACTCCTTTTGTCCTCCGATCCTGGATCAAAATTAGCTGCCTTCCAGCCATCGCTTTGTTTTCTCTCTGCACGGGCCCCGCCTCAAAAAACTACTTATTACGCTAATTATACGCGGTGCTCTGCACAATCATCCCTCCTTCCATCCTCCTATTCCACCGCGGTCGCCTGACCCTCTTATTCGGTACGGTAGCGCTTGTCTGCGATTACCGCCAACTGTCGATTCGTCCCTGGTGTCGATTAAATCCTGTACTTAGTCTCCGCGATAGATACTATGCAACCTTATTGATTCTCTTGTCCCTTTTATTGCTGCCTCGGCTAGAACATCTTTTATGAATTTAACGACCATGATGTACGCTGTGCAGGATTAGGGTAACGGATTTCAATCCTTTGCGTGTTAATCTCAAACAGAATGTTGGTTTTTTTCTGACATCTAGTTTAAAACATGTATTTATGTATTCTTGAGCTAGATTGTATTATAATCGTATTACAAGAGTGGAGGAGTCAGGAATTTATTCGAATAAATTCTAATAATTTTTAGTTTCATTCGTCGGGAATACCGACGAAACTATTTACTAAGTTTTCTACCTATTTACTAACAGAAGTAGAGGAAAATTATCAATAGGAAATTGTTATTATATTATTATTATTAATTTTATTATCACCAATTTCGTAGTACCTTACGTTGAATACGGGTTAATTCATCTGACCTCATCAGGCCACCGATCACGAAAGTGACATCTTGTACAATTCAAATACATCGCATCGATCCTTATACGTACACGTATTCGTCGTATTGATAGAATCAAAGCTGGAACGTGCATCTGTTACATTATACATCGGTGCGTTATAAAGAATCACCGGCCGAGGACGTCGATTCGTCAGTCCACATTTTCTCTGACTAATTTTCCACACGCACAGTCGCTCATAATTTCAGTAGAATTAATTCATGTGGCCGGTCTGATGTGACTTTCAATGCCTTTTTCCCTTTCTCTGTCGCGTATAGCTTGCCTCCGTCGTATAATCATAACCTGGACGATAATGGCCGTGATGAGGGGTTAAAGAAGGGTGAAAACGTCGCCGCGACACCCCCGAACTCGTCCCGCGAACGTTAATTACTGTGTTTAAGGATAATTACGAGGCTTGCCCGGTTCGTGCGTTGCTTATTTCGTCGTAGCATTCTGTGTCACCACTGTACGCTATGAAATCGGTGCACACATCAGTTCGTTTCGGCGTTAACACACAGATACCTGGGTCTACGTAGTGTGTACACGGTACACAGACACACGCACACGTGGCCACATGCGATCCGTAAGCAACGCGAGCAAAGCTGCAGATGCAGTCTTTGTGATGCTAATGCACAGTTTGCTAACACTGCATTGCCATCTCCCTGTATGCAATGAGACGGGATACGTTTCTGATCTCCTCGTTTTCTGTTTCGCTCTTATCTCCTACGTATTCTACGGTGTACAGATACAGATACAGATACATTTTTAAACGTCTTTTATTCTTTTTGTTGGTAAAAATAGCCCTCTGTAGAAATTCATTGGAACAGCGTTTGTAAACTCGAGTCTTAATAATTTCGATTAAAGTTAATGAAAAATCAAGTCGCTATTAAATCGATCGAATATTTTTTATAATTTTAGAAATTTCTTAAAGTCAATAGCATACGACATATCGTTTAAGAGTATTTTTAATTTCACGTGGATCGCAGACAATTAGCAATTTGTGTATTACTTTTGAAACAAGGTTCGTCTTTCGATTTTCGAGCAAACTTTACCGTATATAATTTATTTTCTCTGTGTTAGATCTTTTTGTCTTAGAAGATAGAAATAAGCTGTAAAGAGTACAAATATATCCGAAGGAATGTGAAATAGTAAGGAAATTTTCTTATCCGATGCTCTTAATTTTTTAATAAAGAATAATTACGTAACGGAAATGTCAAGATTCCTTGGAAATCCGATAGCACCAAAGTCAAATTTGCCTCTTTGATCTCGCGTTACACCTCACCGTGCAAACATCGCTACAATGAACTAGATATTTACTTTATGCAAATGCTATTGGGTCTGAAAATATACTGCGGAACGTTTTTTTAACTGGAATGCGTAAAAATGTGTTGCTGCGTGTTCTTTTCCTTATGAATCACCTCGCTGTTTGCTCAACCAACCACTTCGACTTAGCACTTGTTCTTTTTTCTTTTTCTTTTTTTACAAGGAAATTATTCAGCGCCTCGTTCACTTTCCTCTACAACGTTCTACATTTTCACTAATTCAAATAGTGGTAAGTACTTCAATACACAAATCGTTATTCTCATTTAACATCGATAACGCATAATTCGCGCATGTTTACCTGTAAATAAACGTCGTTACTACGTTACTACTAATTAAACATTAGACTGAAAACGCAATATCCACTTCAACTCGTAAGAGAGTTGTCATTTATCAAACTCGTCTCATCGTTAAAAGATGCCCGTAGCAGATAAGCAGAACTTTTCGTGATCTTAATGACGATATGCATATTAACGTTAAATTAGCCGCGTACACTTTGGTTGACATAAATCTAACCGGTGCGACGAAAGCTGTTCTCCCGCGGCCATTCCCAAATGGGATCCCGAAGCGGGTTTTAGGGGGCTCCGAACGAACCGTACCGCGCGTCCTTCTTTAAATATTGACGGAATGAGATAAACGTATAAATTACCAGCCACCTCGAGAGGAGGACCCTCCGGCGACCACGTTAGAGACTGTTCGTGATATCTTTCATGGACGTTGATCCGGGTAGTCCAGCAGACCTGCAGCACCAAAAAGGTGCCAAGGAGTGGCGCATCTCTCGGTTTCTTCTCCTTTTGATTTTGTTACTTCGGTAAGCGGGCACGGAGTGGTTGGTCGCGGAGCGGAGACGCGCTTCCTCGAAATCTCGTATCAATTACCGGGCGTATCGTGTAAGGATAACAGCTGCTGGTACGATTATGAACTTGTTAATGGTCCGTGTTCGACGATAGCCACGTCGCTGATATACACGGGAGACACCCACCATATAATTACACGTTGCGTTACATCTTTTTGGTGGCGGCGAGGTGACGCCGGGCTGTGTGTACACGATACGATCGCGCCCCGTCTATTTTGTCCAATTAAATATCGCGTCCGCTGCTAAGAAACGCATCGATCGCACGCACAAGTGCAGTAAATTGAAACTTAGGATAATAGAAACTCATATATAACTGCGTATAATTCATAGGCATTACGCGGTAATGAAGCCGGCCGCTCTATTCTTGCGAGATCGTTATAAAACTGCCAGCTCGCAGAAATTTTATCATCTTGCGGACTTGGCCCGTTATCGAGCAGCTCGATAAAGCCGTGTATTAACCACCATTATAATACAGCCAGTTGGTTGGAGCCAGAGTCAGACAACGAGGAAAGAAGTTAGTACGTATTCTGTAATTCAACGAGGATGCAATTTATCTCATTGCCTGTGTAGAGAATCGTGTCAGTACGACAAAATAAAACAACAAGGAGAAGAAAGAAAGCGGGGAAAGGGGAAAAGAGAAGGAAAGGGGAGGGAAGAGAGGAATTGGCACGATAAGGAATTTTGCATATAATCTAGTCGAAGCGTATCCATCAGCGACGAGGTGCCAAGTACGCTCTCGACGATGCTCGGTCAGCTGTGAAAATATTTCTGTTCCCAGTGGCAAAAAGGGCCGGCACGATGCACGATATATACAAGCCGGTTAAAGCAAAGAACGCGTGCGATTCGGCCGACCAACAGGTGCTTTATACGTGCCTGTCCGGCAAGAAGGATCGAGGAGAATCGTCCTGGGGTCCCCCGAGCGACTTACAGGAACCTTTTACACTCTTGATGTAACCCTGTATATACGTGTACGTACGCGAGGACCAGTCACTGTGACTCCCAGGCGGCGAGAATCCACGCGTGTCTTCGACCGTTTATTGGACTTCGAACACCTCTTGTCTTGCCCGCCTCGTACGTGGCGCAACGTGCGCGAGGATTCGTTCGTACACGTGTAATTACTTCGGACAAAGCGTTCCCGTAAAAAGCCACGCGAGCCATATATATCCTCGCTGACGCCGTTCCTGCAACCCGGCCTGAAAGTGAGGCCACGGTTCACCTCGTGGAATTCGATGCAGATTTACGATCCTGTCCAACACTACTCCGTTCGACGCACGTCTTTTCTACCCTCCCTTGTTTTTTGAAAATTCAGTATACACACGTGTGAATATTTTAATTTATTGCCATATAATGTTTTACGCAGAGATCGAGTCAATGCCATAACGTATTAGAAGAAATCGACAGATTTCCTTTTAGAGTTTAGTCGTAACGTAGGTTCAAGTACGAGAATAGAGTTAAAGCAGCATCTTCTTAAAAGATGAAATTCTCTTCCTTCGTGAAATACTCTCCCTTTGTTGAAAATTCAGCGTATGATATCTTCAATGCATAAACGTGGATTATGATTTTTCCAATTTCAATATTCTTCAGAAATATGCTGGTTCAAATTATTCGTGTCGTGGCGCGTTGCTTCGCCGGCTTAGCCGATTTCATGAATCTGCATTTCCATGGCATTCCTGTTTCCGGCTAGAGCAACTGGAATAAGGCACTTGGGTCGCCGAGAGACGAAGGAAATCGTCACAAAGGATGTTGGGCATCGGCTAGTGAAACGGATTTAATCGAGGTGTATGCCATTGCTTCGGTGGCACCAGCCGTGCTGGTACCCAGCGAGTCTCCTCGCCAGGTGTGCTGAAATCACCAGCAACGACACAGACACCAACATCAACAACAGGGACATCAGCTGCGGCAGTACCAGGAGCAGCAGCTCGCTAACGACCCCGTAGAACATGGATGAGGGTGGTTGAAGGGGGGAATCATGGGTGGGTTAAACTCAAGCTTAAATATCAATCAGCGGAAGCAAGAGCAAAGAAAACAGGAAGAGGACGAGAGACTCTTGGTTGCGAAGGTAATGCAAGAGGGAGAAGGAAGAACGGAGACGGAAAGATAAGGAGAAAGAGAAAGAGAAAACGAGGTAAAGGAGAACGCGACAGTTAGTAAGACAAAGCTGGTGTGTGATTTGTGTGCCTGTGTGTCGGGACCCTCTTCGCGGGTGTTTAATTAGCAGCTTGGCAAACCAGACGCCATATACTCAGAACTCAATCAGATCCCTTCATAAGCGCACCTCTCTCTCCGAGTCTCGTATACATAATGTACCGACGTTCGGTGTTTCGAGGTATGCCGAGTGAGAGATGTCCCGCCACGATCAATGGAAAGAGACCAACACACGTTGCAGGTAATTAAACAGCATTATTGGCGGTTGATCGAAAATTAAGCATTTAATTTATTACGTTGAAATATTGTTCAATGGGATATTATTAAATAATAATCGATCGACGTATCAAAGTGTAATTATAGAAATTCAGGATATCGTTCCGTTCGTAACGTTGTAGTCTTTTCTATCTTATAAAAGGGCATTTGAGAGGTTGGAAGACGTTCAAAAAGTATATAACAAATTGATTCGAGAAACTGAAACTCAAACACGGTACCCGAGTCCGCCTGTAAGGCGATACACCTAAGAGGTACGAGGTTAGTATCCTTTGTGGGTGTTTAATTAGCAGCTTGGCTAACCAGATGCCATTTACTCAGAACTCAATCAGATCCTTCATAAGTCCCGGTCTCAGGTTCTCGTATGCATAATGCACCGACGCCTGGCGATCGCCGTGGTCCAAGATGAGCAACACGAACGAAAGAATAATTAAATTCCGGTATTGCGCTTCGAAGGAGCTTATACTTGTTCCTGCTCGGTGCTCGTGCGTACCGTTTTAACAATGTATCTTTTCAACGCTCGTCATAACGAGAAACAAGATTTACTTCATGTTTTCACGCAATACGACAAATAAGAAAAAGAAAGAACGAAGAATAAATCGAAGGTGGAACGCGTGGAAGAGAGGCGATAAATTTTTGCGCCTCGAAATGACAAATACGATACAGAAGAGGACAGTGCGAGGATGTGCTATCGGTCGGTGGAGGCACGTGAAACTTCATCTAACCGAGGTGACCATTCGAAATCGTTTTATCGTCGATCGTCGGTTTCAGGGCGTAATTACCATTTCAAATGCTCACCTCTGCTCACCTGAGCCCACTTGTTGGCTCGGCGCACAACTTCTCGTTCCGTTGCGTTGCACCGGGTGGTCTTTTCGGGTTTCAGAGGACGGCTGATGGCTTCGGCCCGAAAGTGGGGGTTATTATTTAGTTTGCTCGCTTCTATCTCTCATCTGTTCGTTCTCCGATCCGTAGCTGTCTCCCTCTCTGTTGCTCGTGTTTCTCTTCGTTCTCGTATACGTAGTTCCTTTCTTTTCTCTTTCCCTCTTCGTTCAACTTTAACACGCATCCACACCCACGTCTATTCTCATTCTAATCAGCTCCGACGCCTTTTCTTCGGGCCTAGGCACGCATCTCTTGCTTCTCTTCGCGGCCTCTCCTGCGGTCGACGAAGCCCCAGAGGGCCCTATAGTCGCGAGCATTATTATTTTAGTGCTCTGTTCGCGTACCAAACTGCTCTGCACCACGGCGGCCAGCATATGCATCCTTCCCGGCAAACGTGTCGGTGGTCAACACGATGTCAGTCTGCCAGTGGTGCTCATGGCCTGATAATAAACTACTGTCTCTTCGGTGGTTCCTACCGTTTGCCAGCAATTTATTATACCGTCCAGGGGTTGACACCTTATTTTAATATTCGTACGCATCCCCGTCTTAGAATTATTCTTCCTCTTCCTCCTCTTCGTTTAAATAGCCGAAAGATGATAAATTTGGAGGTGTGATTTACATTGTCGTTGCAGATTTACGGGTATATTTATCGTCCGCTTAACAACCCGCCGAGGCGACGCTCAAATTAATCTGCCTGCATTGCTAAATTATTGCCGATGTGGCAAAAATTTATTAACGGAAAATGATAACATATTACCTTTAATAAATTAAGTTTGGCACCGACGATCGGCGCCGTGTACGAACCCGCGAACCACCACGCGGTTGTGGGAAAGGAAAAGTACCGGTTCGCGCTTTTGTTATCAATCACGTCCACGTGCTTCTAACCGAATCAGTATACCAATGTCGTAGAGCGTTGATTCATGGATGGGACGCATCGTGTAATGAAAATTACGATGACAACGAATCGAACCGCGCCAATCGGCTTTCGGATCGGCTGAAAGAAATCGAACGATCGATTTCGCAGCCCTAGCACGGCGAACCATTCTTCATGCATAGTTTTCTCTGGCTCAGCCAGAGAGATCGATTAGCATGCAGGCAGCCTCGATCTGATGACTGCACAGAGAAGCCGAGGCTAAGCTAGTCGCACGCGAAAAATCGTAAAATGCGTATCAAATGAAAAATCCAGGAACGTGCCGGGGCTCGTACGAATAACAAGCGATAGCCACCTCGGTAGCGCCTATAAATGGCGATTTCTTCGGTTCTCGTCCGTCTTTCGCGGAAACGTTCGCCTCGCCGACACACGGCCGCCTTTCAACGATCCAGTCCATATTTTGCGAACACCAACTCGGGGAATCAGCAGAGTAACGGCCGTAGATCTGATGCTAATGACGAGCTCAAAATACTATATATTCTTAGTGTCCACCGGATCCATATTTGCGAAACTAAAGCATCGAGAAATGCGTTTAGGGGAACTGCGGTCTAAGTACGTATTTCGTCCTATTCTTTCGACAGCAAGATCTTCTTTTTTTTTTCATTTCATTGCTCGGATCAATTCCCAAGAATAAAATAACTACCCCCGGGGTGGTTCGGTACGCTGTTCAATTTCTCCAAAACCGGATGACTTGCACAAACTTATTTATGACAAGCAGGTAAGGTAAATGGTCGTAAATTCCCAGATAAATGTTAAAGCTTCTCACGAGATTCAGAGAGACATTGTTAGGTAATATCGGACTAAGTGTACCTGCCTGTAACGTTGCGTTAAAAAGTACAAATACAGAAGAATGGCTAACACAGCGTATAGATCATGAAACAAGCGTGTACCACACGTAACGAGGATTCGATTGATACTTTCTTTCGTAACATACGATATCCCCCGATATATACACTCGTTTGCCGGTGCTTTGTAAGCATACAACACGTTAGGCGCGAACGAGGAATATCGCGTCGCATTTATAACCGTGCGAACGAAAGAAACACGGTGCACCGAACTGCGTACGATTCCGTGGCGATGTTCCGCACACGGTTCCGTCTCTGTCGTCTCATTTTCTATCGTTTAAGCGATTATCGTCAGACTGGTCTTTGGAAATACCTACGTGCACTCGCACGTCGAAGGTTCATCACGTACAGACGAATGGATAAATAGATCGGCAGGAGGACGCGACACCGGTAATATATGAGCCTGCAGAATCGAAAAGAGCCAGGGAAGAGTCGTCGAGGCGTATATATGCGCGCAGGGTGTATATAACGTGGCACCGTTTGTGTGCCCAGTTAATTACTCGCGTAGTAAATTATCGGGTAATGAGGTGCTGGGCTCGAGCCTGGGGCTTTCTCATCTTCCTTCTCCCTCGAGCGCGGTCCTTCTCGCGAGACGATCTGCCTCTCACCTCTGCGGACTAACTCTAAAGGAAAGAGAGAGAACTAATAAATCCGCCAGGGCCGTAAGGAGGGATATTGTTAGTTGTAAGGTAAATCATCTCCGCGGCTCAAAAACGGCCTCCTCACCTCGGAAGAACCCTTTGCCGCGGCCCTCCCTCCTCCGCCTTTCTACCACACTCGAGGCCTCGAGGAGACGTTTGTTACCTCCGTTACCTCCGTGCACACCGGTCTTCTACTCTACTCGTGGTACTGCAAACCATCGCCACCTCTTCCCCTTTTATCTTTCTTCTCTTCTTCTGCTTCTTCTTTCGTATCCTTCTTGCTTTCCTTCTTCGCGGTCAGTCCAGTTAGCGTCAATATGCGGACACATGGCCTCGTCATTAGCGTCATCGGATCCTTAACGCCTGCACGACCAGCCCTTGTTCGGATCCGTCCGGAGATTCTTCTATCGGACGCTTGATTTCTCGGTACCCTATTCTCTCCGATATTTCCAGCCTAATAGTGCGTTTTATTAGCTCGTTGCCTCTTTCGTCTTCCTATTATGTACTCTTATATTTATATCTGTTACAAGAAATGAAAAGTCGCGAGAAGCTGTTTAGGCGGGATTCGCGAATCATCGATAAGTCTCTGATCGTTTTGTCGATGACGTTAATTTTCTCTAGAACTTTTGTATTTCTAAATCAATAACGAGACGAAATCGGTCTGCGACTATGACATTTTTATTCAGAAAGAAGTTGATAAGAAAACGTGACATGGTGGATCAAATGTAAAACTCGAATCTAATTGAATTAGAATGTTGGAGATCTACCAGCGATATCTAGGCGATAGCGGTCGTAATGAACGTATTCTGTACGATTTATTATGGCCAGGAAATATATGGTGATAATGGCCGCGAAAAGGATATTCAATCGGTGGAATTTGAAAAAATACCAAACACATGCTCCGTACTGAAATATGTATTATATTACTAGAGTTCTGACCATTTATCAAACGGACAGGATGACACAGCGAAGCAATCATTGACACTTCTTCGTCCTCCTTTTCGTGATCAGTTAGTGTCAACACGTGAACACAAGACTTCGTCATTAGTGGGCATCAGATCTTTAACGCCTGCACGACGGCCGCTTACGAGCCGTTGTGTTCCGCGAAACGTCGTACGGTTCCTGAAACAGAAACTCGAAACATTACATGGCCATACCTTCCTTGAACGCATTAATACGTTCGATCCTTCTTCGCGATCCTTTTTGCCGGTCGCAATAATTTTCTCTAACTAACGAACCCGCGAACCGTGTACTCCATCACAAATAATTTACATAATGCGCCGTGCTTCGACGTACACGCGTTCAGTGGTGGCAAATAAAACTAAAATAACCGACGATATCTTGAGTAGTGTTAAACTCTAATAGTATAAGGTAAAATTAAATAATCAATACGTGTTACTTAACGGGCGGTGAAGACACGTCTATTATTTTCTAGGCTACATTTACAGTAGCTACGAAAAGCGTTTGCATATTATTATATTTATTTAGATAATCTATCAGATCTTAGTATGTTAAATTTCGTATCATTTACACGGTAGTATTTTTATATAACTATGAAAGTAGCCATGAAAGTGAAATGAATAAAGCCTGATAAGGAAACCCTTCGTTAGAGAAATATGCAAATATTTCTCAACGGCTATCTGAACCATGTGAGCGACCTTATTTTTGTAAATTCATGTAATTATCACGTAGAGGTAAAAAGTGTTTTGCATATAGTTAGGTTTATCCGTTGCTTGCCTTCCGGTATTGCAAAGACTTTTTCATTCTTTGCTTAATAAAACGTAATATATATGAAATAATGCTCGTGACAGCGGTGATTCGGCCTCCATCGGGCAGGAATTGATTTATGTATATCGCGATTTCGATGGAAGAGGTTTGATTCGGCAACGTAAAGGAAATATCATGGTCCGCGATCAAAGTGCATTACTAGTAGTAAGAATAATAATACTTTGCGTAGTAATTAACCTTTTGCGGTATAGTAACTTTCTTAGCCTCAGGTTTTCGCGGTCATATATATTTAATGTGTGCTATCATGTTTCCCATCCATTGTGCACTTCCTGCCACGCCTACGAACCTTTCACTTGGGTATATTCGCTACAAGTCTAATTAGATGGTTTTGTCAATATCCATTTATACTACGAATAACCCACGCAACCTGAACAGTTATGTTGTTCTCCAGTTCAGAAGTTAAAACGCGGATACGCGGTTTATTATTCATTCTTCGCGTAGCACGTAAAAATAGCCGGCACACCAACTTCAAAACTATGTGACGTAAATTCCAATTCGTGATTTCCACTCATTGTTTCTTTTCTCGAGCTGGAACATATCTCCTGGCCATTAGGTGAATTTTAAAGATCGTCTTCGATAAATTTTTAATGAACTAAAAGAAAAAAAACAATATTCAAGGGACAATGAACTACCAACTTGAACGTAAATATTACCAAATCACAGGAGAAATACGTGTGCTTGCGTCAATATCGACGATCGCAGAATTACGAAATCACATGGTTCCCGCGGTTTAATCGAATAAACATTGCAGTGAGATATCGTGTTTATTGAGCTAAGAGGAAATAAAGGATCTCATTTGGGTGGCAACGTACGGACGATCTGCGGATTAAAATCTACAAAAGCATCTGGCTAAAAGGAAAGTACCAGCCTTCAAGGCGGATACCTTACTAATGATTCGCTGGGACTCGTACATCCTCTACGCGTGACGAAGTATCTACGGTCGCTGGCGTTGTTATACTAAGAAACAACTCTCCTGCTCCGGTCATTAGCAGCACGATTGTACTGCCTTCTGTTTAACGAGCACCTTCCACGGTACGCGATGACATTATTATTTGCAATAATTTATCGTATTCCGATTCACCTCGAGGAATATCGTCGCGATCGTTTACTTCTCCTTGGCAAGAGAAGCCATTTAATTCGATTTCTAATATGGATACGTTTTCCATAATAACTTCGCATCGTAGTAGTTCGCTTTGTAATAAATCGAGGATCGCTGTGAATCTGACTAAGTCGGTCATCCACGATCTATTGTGTTTCCAATCGATACGAAACTGCAAAGAGAAAGGCATAAAAATTAATCGCCAAACATCGTACATTAAGACGCATGGAAGTCGAGACAGAGTTGATTCTTGTAAAGGATAAATAAATGTCTGAAGAACTTTTCGTATATCTGATATACCAATTCGTGATATGCAATCAAATTTAACTGCGTCAGTCGTCAAATTGTTACATCATATACTAGACACATAAGTTTTCATACAATAGCCATGGCTGGTATCAACTATGAACACATTTATCGACGGCTGATCTACGAAGCGGTAGACAAATCCTCCAAATAAGGTAGCCGAAGCTTTAGAACGAATCGGCCGCAGCATGTTAAAAAGGCACGAGCGCAAGGGGTCTAGGTTTCAGAGCTAGCCAGATTTATGGCGCATTCACGTAAATCACGAATGTCAACCGTCCGTTAACTGTCGGTTATTCGAGGCCTGTCAACCCGTAGCATATCCACCATACACGTTATAATGATTGGCTAAGCTGGCAATTACCCAGCGCTTCGGATCCGCCGAATTGTCATTCAGCTCGCGGATGCCGATGCCCGTTGTACAGCCGCGAGTCTGACTGGAATATTATACGATCCTCATAACAAAACTGTGCTCGGCCGAGGTCTTCGCTGATCCCTGTCCGCTGGTCGTCTACCGAGTCATCCCCGTACGTGGAAATACTTATATATACTTGTACGCGACCAACGTGGTATACACGATACAGGAACGCGCAGCAGTCTCAAGATGCACCTCGAAAACTTGGCTTATGGACTCGTCAGCTTGGACGCTATCAGCTCTCTCGCAGTGTGTCGAGCAACGGGAAGAGAGCCAATAGGATTGTGCTTTGCCTACTAGTGGCTGACGTTATGGATTTTTCCGGCATCACGAACCACGGCATCCATGGGAACATTCGATGAAACGCGAGCGAACTCGTTCTCACCGCTATACGATTGGCCTGACGAACGCTTTACACGGAATACCTTGGTCTATTCGATCGTTTTCGATCGCTGCGCCGCTGGAGGTCTGGAAAAGGTAGCGAGAGATTTCTACTGGTTCCGTTGCTCTGGATCGTTCTGCGCTCACTTCCTTCTCCTCGCTTCTCTGTGTGTTCCATCGTTCGTCGTTTGGTCGCGCGGGAAACCTAGACGAGCGTAAAATTTACTTCCTTGTTTCGTCATTCTTCGTGGAAACTCGATACTCGTTACTCCTTTTCCTAGATCGTTCGTTTCTAGCTAAAATTCTCGACAGACCATCGTATTCTGTTCGCACGATGATCTTTTACGATCTTACGCGCATCGTCTTCGCGATTATACTCGAGAAACCTGGCGAAGAGAAAGGAATCTGCATTTCTACTGAAATACCGACTCGAGGGTCGTCTAACCGCGAGATTCACGCGTGACTGTTAAAGTACGCGGCAACTTTGCGGATTCTCGTTCGAAATGACGCGCATCAATCGTTCCTCCGCTAGGCATTGCGCGGATAGGATATTCGGTTGCGAGCTTCCTAACGCTATCATCGCTTCGCGCGATAGCATACCGATCGAAAGTTAACAGCTGACACGTTTATGATCGTAAGAACCATCCCAGGGACTTGACCGTCGTAAAAGTCATTGCGATCGACGGGCAAAAAGTTGCACGGTGGATGATTCGTTCACGCCGCGTCGAGCATTTAGCTGTTGCAGGAAAGACCATCAAAGAGAGAAGCTCTCGGTGCCGAGAACAACGGAATCGCTCTGACGGCAGCCTATAAAATTCAGAGGATAAATGTAGATTTCAGGGCGGTGTATCGTTTGACCGTCTGTTCTTTGCCTTTCAGACACTGTAGCCATGCGAAACGCTACGTTAGGCCACGCCATGGATTTAACGACGAACAGTATTACCACGTTCTTTCGTTCGTTTAACCGTAAGGGATGTACCGTCGACAGTTTGCACGTACTCCAATGCCCGACTCGAAATACGACAATTATCCACGACCTCGAACAACCTATTCGGTACATATTTTTCCTCTCTTTGAGTACATACCGCTTTCATTTCTGGAGAAAAGATATCACAGAGCGTGCAAACTTTTGCGATAACACGACCTCGCGCCGGAAAATGAAAATAATTTCTCTGGATCCACATTTCTTTCGCCATTTTTGTGTGAGAATTTCCGTGAAAGTTTTAAATATCAAAGCTCCGAATTTACGTATACGCCTATCGAATAACAGCAAAATTTTGCTCGCTTTCATAAGGGTTAAACTTTTAAATCTAAAATACCAACAATTTTACAATTATAGCCATCGATTGTCTTGTTTCTTCGATCGAACCTTGTTTCTCTGGAAATGTTTGAATACCTCAGAATATTAAGCAACGAAACACTTTGAATATGCTGATGGATTTTCGGCTGGAAGAATCAGGCCAATTACCATCCGTCTGTTCGTCCGAGTTTAGACTGCACGTACAACGCGGCACAAACGAAAATCTCGAGGAAAGAGCAACAATCGGGAATAGCCGGGAGTAATAATAACGCTCCACGGTATTCTCTGTATTAGGGATAATTGGAGGATGAACCGCAAACGGCAGTGAGGGTATCTCGCGCGATAAAACCCTAGAGCCAGCGATGGGGGAGGGAAGGAAGGTGAAGAGGAGCGAAGGGAGAGGACAGGAGGTGGGAGAAAGCGACGAAGAAGGAAAAACGCGAATTCCACGGTGGTGGCGCGTCCGGGTGCAACGAGTGGAACTTTGAAAGCGAGTTGTACAATAAGATCCTGCAGAAAGACGGAGATAGAACCGCGTAGATAGAAACGATAGAAGGAGCGACGGAGACTACCGGGCTCCAAACTACAAAGCCTTCAACCACCAGCCACAAAACTACCATGCGAAACGACGGTAGGAAAGGAGGATCGAGAACGAGGAGGAAGCAGGAGGTTGGAGTACGATCTTGGGTGCGTAGGCAAGGAGCACCGTCGAGGCATTATCCACTTACAGGGAATTATCCTCTTTCTAGCGGGTCTGCTGCTGGAGACGCGCGCGCGAGTTCTCTTTCTCCGATCTCCCCTCTATCTCCCTCGGCTGCTCCTTCTTTATTCGGCAGCCGGAAAAATCGTGGCGTGGAATAGCCAGTACCATTGTCTAGCAGTGGTACGTACAGACAAACAGACAGAGAGGCAAACGAAGATTCAGAAACGTTTCGAACAAAGAGTCCGGTAAAGAGCAAACTAGGTTCTCTCGAAAGGGCAAGAGACTCTGGTGTTTCCCGCAGTTCATTTGAGTGTTAATCGGTGGCCATTGGGCATATTACCGGACCGGTAATACGCGCAGGTAAACCGTGTGGGTTCTTTTCCCGTATCTCTTTCCCGTTTGTCCGTTCTCGTTTCTTCTTCGAGACCTCTAATTTCTTCTTGTTGTACCTCTTCGTTGCGCTCGTTGTTCAAACTGTTCGTCGTGCAACTCGCTCCCCTTTTCCAACTATGGCTATTCTCTAGACGAGACAGACAGACAAACAGAGAGAGAGAGAGAGAGTCTTCTGATGTTTCTGGTGTGTTGCTGGCCGTGGGTCTGTTTCGTCGAACCTCGAAGCATTTCGCGGCCTTGCACAACTCCGTAACTCAAACAAACGGAAAATTCGAGCTGCCGTGCGACGGTAATCGCTTGCAATTCGACGAAATTGCCGGGTCTACGTGGAGCGAGCGCGAGCATCGTTCATTGTTCTCCTCCTTTTCGTTGTTTTGTCCGCGCGCGCTGTCCGTTTTCACATTATTCTTGATCGCGCGCTTCACTTGTTATGCCGTTCCCCTCTCGTGTTTCCCTTCGTCGACCAGAGACCAAAGGAACTGGCTGCTGCTGCTTCTGCTTTGGATACAATGATTCGCGACTGCTACCTAGGCGACTGCAAGCCATTATACGGTAGTTAAGTATAAGGGATGCGTTTTATTTCTCTTGGTACTAAGTAAGAGAAAGTAATGCCATCCGAAGGGGGACTAACTCGCTTTCGAGTCGGCGAGGAACGAACCTCGAAAAGACAACGAACACGAACGTAAAATTGCGACTAATTTACATACATATCGATATATACGCATATTATTTATGACCGGCGTTAATTTAACGCGAGCTCTCAAAGTGCTTTCACAGCGCGAGACGCGGTTAGAAATTGAGACAAGTTGGAAGAATTCTACTGAACAGACCGAAGAATTTGTTCTTGCAATCTTACGGTCCGTGAGAAAATTGAAAGTACATTATAATATCACAATAAAGAATATTAGTTGAAAATCACGTTAAAGAAGTTTATATAGAAAAATATGTATTTCTAGGTACAAATTTTTAATTTTCCCTTGCTTTGCGAATTTTATCAGTTAAATCGTTTCACAGGTTATGCGTTTGCATAGACAATCTGTTACATCGTAACTAAACTTTCATTACACGTATGAAGTATGAAATGCTTACTGCCAATTCACTTGATGTTTGATGTTAATGTATCTGAACGTTTTGCCATTATAGAACCTGGAGAACGTAAATGATTTTTGCCTCTTCAATTTTACGATCAGTATCCACGAACAAAGCGTATAAATCTTTCTAATAAAACGTAACTTAAACCTAACTTGCTGCACTAAGATTTTACGCATATCTAATCTTCGATTCCAACAATTTTCTTTCAACGTACTGCATGCTTTTAAGAATAATATATATTTATTAACATGGTTCATCGAGCGATCGAAACGGACGCTAGAGAAGAGCTGGTCGCATAAAAATCCTAATATCCGATTCTAGGAAATTACGAGGGAAATATCGCGACCATCCGAATTCTCAACACCTTGTTCCCGATAGATAACGACTCCATTGAGCCGAATTCGGGCTGGGCGTATCGGGAGCCAGACGCAAATGGACACGGATAATTCTTACGGGTCGGACAGGTATACGCGCAATCGTGGGCACGAACAATCTCGTGGTATGCCTTCATGGCGTGGGAGTTAAAATCCACGCACGCATAAATTACGTTCGTACGTACGATCGACGATACATGTTGGCGTGCACGCACACACGACCATCGACGATCGTACAGCGGTGCACAGAGGGTCGAGAGAGTCGGTCGAAACGCGCGATAAGTTAAGCGGTTCACGTAGTCGCCGGTAATTATGGATGCGTTTAAGTCGTGGCAGTTTGGGAAACTAAATAAAATAATATACGTGAGCCGAGGTTTTTATTGCCGGATTAAGGGCGCCCTGCGCGTCGCTGCGTGTCACAGCCTTATCCGTCCGCTCGATCTCGTCTTCCAGTCCAAAAAGAATAAAAAAAGAACGAAGATGGAAAACGAGAAAAAAGAGAAGAGAGAGAGTACATATATATTTCTGTGGTCATCGCCTGCCCGGGATGCAATGGAGAATATTTAATATAAGGGTGCGAGATGAACAGCTTCGAGCGCAATGTCAGCGACTTGAGTTTAAATACTTCCGGATGCACCCTGCTGCTCGAGGGATTACTCCGTGTTTGCGTCGGCTACGTCTAATATCGCAAGTTCGGCGACTGATGCCAGCTGTCGTCACGGTTTCCTTTTACGAAATATTCCTTACGACGATTCGCACGACCGATCTTTGTCTCGAAACATTGTTCCCTTTTCGACCGATTTTTCCCGTTGGAGCGATTTCGATAGAAATAATTCGCCTTGCGGTTAATCACAAGAATAGTCCCGTGGACGGGGACGCGGCTTTTCAGTGACAATACCCAAAGTGCGTGTTCAAGAGCGCGTGAAGTCAGCGTTACGAGGCATTGGCAATTTATCGCGATACCCCTCTCCTTTCGTTCGTTCTCTCGTTCCGCGTCCCGCGTCTCTCCACTCTGCTCTTTGCAGTAGTTGGAGAGCTGCTCCTCCGGCATTGCAAAAGGAGCTACGAGAGCGGCGCGACCGCAGCAACGCCGGTTATTATAAAACAAAAGACGATGCTTGATGCCGATAATAAAGAAGAGGTACGCGCTTCGAACAACGTTAAAAGGTGGGACAGAGAGGGAGGCGGCCGAAACAGGGCGAGGAGGGAAAGGACGAAAGAAAAGCGATATCCTCGAAGGTAGCGGGCGCGAAGGATGTGGTTCCACGCACTGCGATCGACTTAATTCGCGCGCTCCTGACTCTTTTTCCTTCCAAGTGGTCTCTCTTCCCCTCCGGTTAGGTTGGATGTCCTCCTCCGGCTTCCACCTCCCCCTCATCGCTTTCTTATTTAGTACCCCATCGCCTCTTTCTATCTCCTTCTCTTTATCCCGTTCTCTGTCCGTTTCTCGTAGCTGACCACCTCTCTACTGCTCCTCCATCACTGTTGGCAGCCCGCTTACCGCCAATCATCATTTTCAATTCTCCGTGGTGGAGCGCCTCCACCGTCTTCCACTGTTCTTCTCCTCGTTCTGCCCGTGGTCCCTTTCTTCCTTCCTCTTGTCTTGAATACGTGGCCCGTAAAAAAACGTTGGGAATATTATTCCAGAGATCGAGGAATGGACGGCCCGGGGGAGGCACGGTGTTCGCCGCGTGCTACGATTTGACGTCGAGACAACACGTTTCTCCATTTTGCTATGTTTGGGAGGAACGGACGTGAACAGAGCGGAGCCTGAACTGTGGGCGGGATGCCAGACCCGCGTACCTTACGATTTCAGGCCGTCGAGATATCATTGATTTAGGTGTTTTTTTCGACGACAAGTGCTTTCTCCTTGATTGTGGCCCCTTAATCTGTTTAATGGCGAAGTAACTCAATGGAAGACTCGGATAAACAACGGTCTTTTAATTCCAACGCATCTTCGTTTTTATTTCTCTGCGCGTTTTTTTTACATTTCACCAGTGCACGCCGAATAACGGATGCGGCTCCTCCGATTCCTACCTTCTCGTAACAATTATCCGAAGCGTTTCGAGAAGGTTTTATCGCTGCTCCGACTCGTAGCCTTCTTCGGGATGTACGTACCAGTTAGACTTCTCTCGTATGTGTAACAACCCTGTTTCACGTACGGGATCGTTAGACTGTATAAAGAGATTCTGCGAAGCAAGTGGAAACAAACGAACCTTTCGTACGTTGGCGCATACGAGCAAGGAAGGAGGGACTTGTTTGACAGAGTTGGAATCTGTGAAACGTTTAAGAGCATCTTCAAAGGAGTACGAATTCGCCTTCTCTCGTGCCGCTACTCTTGCAAGAAAAATAGGTATATCCTCGCACGTGTATCCTGCTACCATACTATATATCACTACCATCTTTCAGTCAGATGCTTTACGATACCAAAATTCTACCGTTTCATCATCTTCAAACCCACTGGCCTCCGATATACATCCATAAATCCAACTTCCTCTTTCAATTCAATTAATCCATTTACCAGTTAGCCACGATACCGGCGTTTAAAACACTTTCGCGAGCTCATGACCGAGTGAAACCCTCGCGTCGCGATAAATCAGGGCGACGTTATTAATACACCGGCGAGCCTTTGGACTCCACCCTGGGGAGCCAGGGCTCACGAGCGAGAAGAGTCGGGCGTATCGCAACATTGGCGTGCACAGTCGCGCGCGATTTCTCTGTAAGATTGCCTGCTTATGCCCGGTTCACACTTGCAACGGAGACACAAAGTCACTCACCATTGGCGGATCCTGTGCGACCGCC
>NT_176452.1:969046-969417 GCF_000188095.3 Bombus impatiens
TTTCCCCGTCCCGCGCGAGGGGCCAGTTCCTCTCTTTCTAGCCTCGGTTAGGACTGTTAAGAGAGCAAGGTGCTCCGCACCGACCGTTGCTGGTCGCTCGGATGGTTCGATGGTTCACCGGTTGGTTGAACGACCTAGCCCGGATCCGCCGACTCGTCCATACCGATCGCCTCCTTCTGTCTCTTTCTCCGTTCTGACCGGGTTCATGCCCATAAATACGTGCCGCGTACGTAACGCTGTCTCTTTTCGATACATTTTAACGCCCAGGCTCGTAACCGGTGCCGGGGCGCCCACCTTTCAAACCGCGGACGCGTCTCGTCGGTGCCTGGATAACCGTTGGACGCGAGCTGCCATGGCTGACGCGGGGCCCC
>NT_176452.1:969555-981387 GCF_000188095.3 Bombus impatiens
CCCTTCGACGGGTCCCACATCGAACACGGAACCTGGATCGCGAGATTCAAGATCGATCGGACGGCTTTCGTCGATGAGTCGTGAAACGCGAGCGAAGGCCCGCGAATCCCACTCTTTCATGTTGCCGAACGAATCGTAGAAACGCGATCTACTAGAGGATAATGATGGTCGAGAGCCTGTTCGATTGTTGTTCTTCAATTAATGGTAATGGTTCGGTCGCTATTACTAGGATGGAATGGTTAGAGTAGAGAAATTTAGTGAGAAGCTTTTCTGTGAATTGGTTTATCTCGATTCGTCAAGGGTCGACGTTCTCTTAACGCAACGTTTCATCTGTAGTTTCTTTTTTCACTTAAATATTATCGATCGTTGTTTTTTTTCTACTTATAAGAAGGATCTTGGAGGATTTGAAACGTTTTTCTCCTGCCACGTAGATTTCATAGCTTCGTGGAGTTTGTAAAAATTGCGCGATAAACAATTTGTTGCTGAAATTCCGTAGAATATCTACTATTCTAAAGTATTTTTTATACCTTGTCACGTAAATTATGTTATTTAAATTTAACCACGTTCTAAGTATTAATTCGCTGCCCAATCCTTATCGACCTAATCTCCTTTCGCAAAGTAAATTAGCGAAGAAGTAGGAAAATATTTTTCGATCTGAAAGTTACTGTTAAACCGGCATGTAGATACTGGTGTATTATTAATGTTGATATTTGGAACGCGTCGGTGTTTAATTCGAGCAAGGTTTCCAGGATTTGAATCACGGTTCTGCAATGTCGTAAAATTGGTGGCTTAAACGCAGGAGTGGCATACACGGTACGTGTATGCAATACGAATTTGTACACGCATCGCGAATAAACGAGCACAAAGTCGTTTCGCCAGTGTCCACCGATTTTCACCGACGAATTAGCTTTGCGACGTGGATCGACGATTTCAAAAGTTAATATGTACGACGCTTTGTTGTGCGCTCGATCGCAAACGAATTACGGATTCGATTAATTTGCTCTCACGTTTCGTTTTGCAATAACGTAACGTATCTATACTTCACGCTCAATTATCACATTCATCGTAAATAACGATTCGAAGTTCTCGAGTTTGTCGCTGATAAAATATCCATCTTCGGCAGGAAATTGATTTCCCGAAAGGGAAAAAATTCGCGTCTGGTATTTTCCCATGCAACAAAGCGGATTTTTCTGAATAGCCGCCACGAAGAGTCGCTGCCGCGTGAAAACGGTTCCGTTAATTGTGCTCGCGCCACGTAAGAGACTATTTATCACGATGAATGTCTTCAAGTACAACCTTGAAAAGGCTCTAAAGTTGAGTCAAACAGTAAAATAACGGAATGAACGATCGGCAGAAAGAGGAAGAGGGCGCCACTAATGGCCATAGCTTGGAAGAAAAGGCTTCATAGAAACTATTGTGATATCGTCATACAGAGTCACCCTTGCCAACTCGTGCAGCCCTTTGTCTCTCAATTGGCGCGTACTTCATAGCGCGAAATACTCAAGCGTGCAGTACTTAAAACGAAGGGCACACAAGACTACGGTTGGAACAATACCGCTAACAAAATCAAAACATTATTGTTTCCCTTTCTTCCGATGTTACGTGTGTACCTACCTGTTAAATACTCGACCTAATTGAGTACAGGTGTGGTATCGTTCAATTTCGTTTCGTTGTTCTTAGCATTCTTCGGCTCGCTTTTTATATCTAGCCGAACAGTTTTAGTACTTTCGTCCAAGTTTGTTTCTTTGTTATTTCGATATCACAGGATCAATTTGGTGGAAAAGTAACGTAAGAATAGAAACGTTTAAGTGAAGCTCGCACGTTGATTCGCGGAGAGGAACAAACGTTAAACGGATGAAGAATGGTAGCGCGTAGCACTTGGGAGGTGTTCGAGCGCGAAATGTGTTTTCCTTTTGCAACGGTTGGATTAGACGTCGTCGCAGTACGACGGAAACCATCTCGAAATCGATTACTTCTTCTTGCCAGCTCGGTCGTTCGATTCTTCACGCCTATTTGGCCCTCCTCCCGTCCTTAACGGAACGATTGTCCTCCACAATGGCTCATTTGTTTCTAGATCACGACTTATAAACCACCGTCGTCATCGCCGTACAAAACGGCAGCTGCATCACAGGCCAACTTACTCGACTTTATAATAGACGATAACGATCGCGATCGGTCCATCTTCCTTCGTCCGTCTTCCTCTTCTTCTCGTCTTGCACAGGGGCGGATTCAAACACCTTCCCTCGAATCTGTAACGTTTACGCGTACCAAACGTTGTCCTTGAAAGTAGCTGTGAAAAGTCGATGTTCGAGAGATGGTCGTTCCATCCCCGGTCGCGCTAGTGGTTCCGGTTGGCAATTATCGTTGCGATGGCACCGATCTTCGCCGACTCGAACGACCACGACTGCCCCACTACGTTCCTGACGTAATTCCGCCACCGTCTCTTCTCGTCTTTCGTCCGTCACGAGATACAAGATCCAAGTATATTCTTTGCTTCTTTCTTCTGCTGCACGGGCTGGCCTTCCCACTCTCCGTCTATCTTTCGGTTTTTCCCTCTCGCTTCTCCTCTGCTTGGTCTCGCTGATTGTATAATTGGGAGGCAACAACGAGCTACGTGCGTCACTCCGATGATTTAGCCTTCCCCTCGGCGTCGCCTCACCCTCGGCCAACGGGCCCTCGGTCAATCACGTCGTAATTACTTTTAATGCTGGACGACTCGGCTGACACAATATCTAACCCGTCAACGAGTCGTTTCTCTCTCTTTCTCTCTGGCCCCTCTCGCTTTCCCCTTCACCGTCTCACTGTCTCACCCGTTCTTTCTCTTCCTCTCTGTCCGTCTTTCTTCTTCCATCATTTTTATTTGTCCCCTGGTCACTCTTACTCTCTCGTTCCCTCGCTTCATCTCGCGCGTTATGGCCTATCTGCTCGTTCGCAGCATACTTCGCACGACCGGATTAATTGGTAATAGAGAGTGCGACGAAGAGCATGCCAGGCAAATATTGCGATTAATATTGATAGGGCCACTTTGCTGGTGCCATGACTGCGCGCAAACATTGCGCGAACGGGAGAGGTAAACGGGGATTGAGTGATTCCAGGGTAGGAACTGGAATCGTTGCGAAGGTAAGGGCAATGGGGGAATTGCAGGTTCAGACGAGACGACGGATCGGTAATTGCGCTTGATTTAGCGAAATCTGCCGGTGCCTCGGATGCATAACGCTTCCGAGAATTTACGACCTACTTATTTATTTAATTCGCTTTCCTTTCGCGTCTCGTTCGCGTCGATCTCATCCAATCGAGGAGGAAATTATTTTTATGTCACACCATTGAATTTAAAGCGATAGGTCGGCACTGTTTTAGTACTTGACGTCCCATTTGAGGCGATCAGCGATATTATCGATGCACGTTTCAAAGCTGCTTGCAACACTAGAAACACGTGTAATACATTTTTATCGTAAATCGTTACATTCGTAATCCACGAGTGATCGTTAGTTGCTATTGAATTTCCGGATTTCTATCTCACGAATACGTATCGACTAATTATCGCAGAAACGGTACATAATAATTCTTCCGTTGTTTACCGGTGGAATCGCAGCGTAACAAACGTCGCACGCGATTATCCAAAGAGAAAAAGGAAACAAAAGGAAAATTGACGATGCCTCTCGTTAGCTTAATAAAAAAGATAGCGAACGATTGTTACCGGTGCAATTGGGCAGCGCAGAAGGGAATCAAGGTAAACGTAGAGAAGGAGTCTTCGTAAGCACTGAAAAAGCGAATCACTGTCGATGTCTCGTCGCGTTTATTGGGATTATAAAGCGTGCAGAGGAAGGAGGGCAGGAAGGAGAGATTTGTTTGAATTATTCAAATTAGATACGAAATTGAATGCGTGCTCTGCTCGTGTGCAGGTAATGACGGCACTTGCATATAAATGGTAATTATTGTCATTATTCTGCCCCGGTCGTTGTGTCCTCTCTCTCCTCTCCTCTCCTCTCCTCTCCTCTCCGCCCCTACCCCGCTCTCTTTCTCCGCCGTACGTCTCTCTTTCCGTTTCTATACCCGTGCCCGCTGTAATGTCGTGTGTTCCCATACACTAGTTGAGATAATTATCAAAATTGTTTTATTGTTGCTATAATTACGGGGGACATGCCATGTCCTCCCTGGCTTCGGCCTCCTCCTTCACCACCTTCCTCCCCTTCTGGTGTCCCCGAACTCGACCAACACGTTCGTCCTCCTCGCTCGAAACCTTCTGCCCGCCTGCGTTTCGCCTGCGTTTCGGGTCCTACCATTTACCTCGTACCCTTCTTTCGCGTAAACTACAATATGGTCAGCTGACGTTTCGCCTTTTTCGAATCGCTTCCGAGAAAATCGGTCGTAGCTCGCGCCGGCACCGTAATTACCGCGCTTCACGATGTTACAATCACGCGATTACGGCCGAGCTCGAGCGCGGCTTTCGTGCGAATTCATTTCTTTCGATGAATATCTCGGGGGATACCTTCAACCCCCAGGTTCACGTGCGCGCTCGCGGATCGAAATCGGTCAGGAACTAACCAGGACCGTGTAATTTTACAAAGGTGGACAATTTTCTGGCTTGGCATGGTTGTGTAAATGTCGGAATTGCTCCGTCGCTGCTACCTTGTTACTACTCTGATTTATCGCGACGAGAATGCGTCGATTTCCGGCATCTTAACTCGTTACAAGGTGGCAAGATGAAAATAGAGCGAATGGACATTTACGCCAGAAATTAGTAATATCGGAAATAATTAGAAATTATGAGATATTCGTATCTCTGATCTATCGGTGAAGTTTTCTTGAATTTGTTAAAATAGTAGACGTTAGAGTCGTAACGAATGGAAAATTCAACATTACAGATTAATTTTCATATCTGCAAGAAATTCCACAAAATGGTTATTGCATTCGTGATTCCAATGCTTTGCTCCATTCCAATTTGGTTTAAATCTTCATTTTAAATGTCTTCCAAACAAACAACTATTATTTATTCTAAAAACATTATCAATGCTTGTTTTCATTCATGTGCATCCTGCACGCGATGAACACTCGATTACCCGAAAACAATCGGAGTTTATGTTGCCGGCTTAACGAGTCGAGGCACAATGAAATAATAAATGACAGGCATCGAACGATCGAGACTCGTGCAACGACTTCGGTACCCTATTCATATGCCACCCTCCGTGCCTTTTTTAAAATACTGCCACGAGAGGGTTAATCGGCACGCGTGACCTTGGCGGAGCAAAGCCAGAGTGTCGATGGTCGTTGTCAAGCCCCTCGAAATTAATAATGAAGCTGCTTGCTCGCTCCAAGTCCTTTCTCATCTTCGTTCTAATAAGCGTCAGAGGCAGAGGGAGAACGAAGCGTATTGTCATCGAGACTGCACCTTCTTTCTCTCGTCTCTATTTCTTTTCTTCCTTTTGTTGTTCACCGTCTCTCCTTTTCTACCTTCTCGACTTTTCTTCTTTTTCCTTCGCCAGTGGGATGATGACCGCGAGAGCAAGCTCTCGGCGAGAAGGACAAAATCATAATAAAACCAATAATTAAGCTACAATATATATATATATATCCGTATATATATATACGGAGGAGAAAAAGGAAGAGAACTGGCTCTTCTTCTCATTGTTCGGCTCGATTGAAAAGAACGATGGAAGCAGGATACGAGAAGAGTCCTCTGCGCGAGTACGAGGCCCCGCAGGGAAACAATAACGTTGGTAAGGATCGCACAATACCGGAATTATTAGCTTTCCACCGAATTAAAACCGTCTATCCCGTTGCTGGATCTTTTCTCTCTTGGTTATGGGCCTCCCTCGGGCTGCTCCTCGTTTTTCCCTCGATATCCCTATTCTTCCGTGGATACGTTTAAGCTGCACTCGTTTTTCTAACTTTTCATAAGAATTCTTCGTGGAATTGTTGCAATTTTTTTCAAATTTTGTGTGCTGCTTTGCTATAACATAATGGTTTCACTCTTCTTTAAATAAGGGACGAGTCTCGTTTAACTCGTCCGCGTTTTCGTACGCTGTGTTAATATATGTCAAATTCAGTATATCCCGTACATTATTTTATCGTTATATTTAATTAAAGAATTTGAAAATATTTATCTTCTCGTTATAGAGTAGCTTTTCGCCAATGTCATCGTTTTATTTCTAAGAAACAAAAGGGAGACAAACGAGGGTTGACGCGTAGCTTACTGTTTATCTTCGAGGCGGAAGCCCATTAACAAAGAATTAAGATATAAATTCCTCGATCCCACTAAGCACATCCAATGTTCAAGGTTGAATCTTCATTCCACAGTCCATAAATTACAACGTCGAAAACAGTTGCTTCCCTGAAAGCAATAAGTTCAACACAAAAATTGGTATTTCAAACACGCAGTACAATATCGCGTTTCCTAATAACCGTTATCTTGCCTCATCTCCGCGTGTTCATTCCGATTTGTCGTTAATTTGCTGGAAGCATCCGTACAAAGAACAAGTCTCTTCTTTCACCGAGTAATACAGCCGCGCTCGATCATCTAATCGTCTCACGTTCGATCGTTTCTACACACAACCGTCAACATGGACGAGAGATCGATCGTCTAATCTTATCAACTATGATGCATCGATAGAATGAATTCGCTTTAGTTAGGCAATCAGAAAGGAACGTCGTACACGCGCAACCGCGACAATCCGAGGAACACCGCGGAGAAGAAGAACAAGCATCGACGAAGGTCACCGAGGCGTTAAAACGCGTCTCTTCGTCTTCCCTCGTTCTCCTTCCTTCGTTCTTCTTCCTTCTCTGTCTCTCGCTCTTCCCTCGCTCTCTCGTTTTTCCTCGTAGAGAAAAGCTGCCGGTAGAAAAGAGAAGCAGAATCGCGCCAAGTCGGAAAGTCAACGTGGAACGCGAACGATGGGATGGCGTGGAAGATCGCGAGGGGAAGATGATAAAAACCGATCGTTTCCCGGCGAGAAGAAGACGGAACGACAAGTTCCCGACTGTATTGGACGGGACAGAAGCGAGAGGAAGACAAGGGTGGTGCAAGAAGGAGATATGACTCAGCTCTCTCTGGTTCTCGTGGCCGCAAAGAGGAAGGCATGAAGTGGACACAGGCGACGTCGCGTCAAGGGTGAGAGAGATGAAACTCCGTTGTTGGGTGAAGGGACTCCCGGAGAAAAGGTGGCAAAAGGAGGAAACAAAAGGCGATCGCGTATGAGCGGCAATTAGCCCCTCTAATGGCGCGCGAAGCAAAACAAAAGAGTGGAGCGTCGAGCTCAAACACAATAAAGCCACGGTGCGCGAGGACAGAAGAAAAAGAGGAGGGAGGAGGCGGAGGAGGAATAAAGAACCGAGGGAACAATGGCGCGCGGGCCACCGCACCGTGCCGTGTTGCTGTTGCTGTTTCCCTTTCTTTTCCTCTTTCTTTCTTCCTTCATCTCTGTATTTCTCTGCGCTCTTTTTATTCTCACAGCGACAACGCCTAGTGGTCGTTTCCGAGTACTCGAAGGAGAGAGGCTCGCTTTGGAAAATTAAAAGTCACTAATGAGGCACGGTGATGCTCGTTCCGGCGGTTCGTTGCTGCTCGTTAGGTCCATTCGACGCTTCGCTACAACTTTGAGTAACTTTGTTTCGCGACGAGGAGGACGCGCGTTTCGTCTCGTTGCGCGTTTATCCGTCTTGCTGCCCGGTTCTAGGTACCTTCGGTTCTCGTCTTGGCTTGTCCCGAGACTTTAACGCGATCCGTTTAAAACATGTCGCGAAAATGACGTTCTAATTGCGACGCGTGGCTAATTGAGACATACAGCTTGGCGATATTTCACGGAATTGTAGGCCACGATGCTGCATATCCGCAACGACAGAAACGAGTTTCTAGGGCAAGAAACGCTCGCTCGGTTCGTTATTACATTCCATTTCTAATTATGAGCTTCGTGTTCTCGGATAACGTTCTCCGACTATTTCTTTCACTTTAGCTTTCAACACGCTTGTTCTCTTTGCGAGTAGGGTTTTTTTTCTTAACGCGCACGTTACCTACGGAACAGATTTTGTAAGCCTTATTCACAGCGCTAAGATAGTGCCATATATTATACGCATTTCAACATGACATACCTACATAAAATGTATAACATAACGCGTGTAAAATGTAAAATGTATATCTTATTAAAAAGTAAAATTGCTTAACGCTTATAACGCATGCAGTATTTTACGTTTTATGCTATTATTGTAACTTGAAAGATAAGTAGGAAATTCTTGGGCTATCGCTGTTTATGGCACTTAACACATCGACCGTGTGTGACCCGCAGTTCGCAAGTTTTAGATCACAAAACATACACATCGTACACGCAAATCGTTGTTTTTGATAACTTTGCCTGTTTAACCAGGTAACGTCCTAATGCGAACTTCGATTATCCAAAACTCTTCGTAAGAAAGAATATTTATATCGGTCGATAAATTTCGTGAAAAATCGAATTTCACCGGTTACACTGACATTTGTCTGGCCCCATGCAAAATGTGAAGGTAATTATTTTTGCAGGTACTTACGCGGTGGTATCCATCATGTTCAGCACGTACGTACTACAGCGCTTAATAGAACTGTCCGTTTACCTCGTCATTACCGAGTCAATTATGTCTACTTTCCATGCCAGTAGTCTAGCATTATTTCGTCAAGTACAGTTCTTTATTGGATCCCAGTGATGTTTGGTTACTCGGTTACTTGGTGGCTCCGCGTTATAGCGGATTATATTATCTCTGCAGGAGTCTTAAAGAATTCACCGTGGCTGCCTCATAAGGTCACCGGTACGACCCATAAAATGTTACGTCTATGATGTAGTACACGCTTTCGTGGAGCACATTCGCTGGAATAATAAAAGCGTCATCTTGGGTGTGTTTCTGATCGTGGACATATGTACCGTTGTAAATATTTTTCGCATTAACTGGAACGCGACGCGTCCTTCCCTCCCTCCCCTCCTCCAATTCGTATAAAATTGCACCGGCAATTTCTTCGATTGCCCGTTGCTCTTCGAGCTCTTTTACCTATTCGTTAAGTACCTCCAGCACGATGCTAGTCACTCTTTAGTTTTACGATCCACGTGGCGCGATGAGACATCGATGGTTATATGTGCGACAGGTTTCCAAGTGTGCAAATTATTAGGAATGCAGCCTCTTACGTGTAGGTTACGATTCGCTTTCATTTTTGTCCGTTGCTCTTATTTCATTGATAAGAATATTTATCTATCCGTTCAGCTTAGAACGTATACCTACCAAATTATAAATATATTAACATAAAAAATTCATCTGCATATGGTAGCAAATAATCTTTGGTGGAATAAGAGAAATAATAACGATGACATTTATTAACTTTACGATAATCATGCATAATGTATTTATTATTTTTTATTTATACAAAGTTGCAATATATTATCGATTGCGCAATTACATCGTTATCTAAACCAATTCAAGGACACGAATTTACCATTTCTCGCTCTTCGAAAGCATGTTTCTTTGTACATATGCAAGTCTAATTGGCATATTCTTTCGTTATGAAATTCGTTTTAATTTATGGCTCGATATAAGACATTAATTACCGATATTAGCGTTTACATCGGTTCGTAAAACGTTAAATAAAATTGATTTACGTAACGTCACGTTGATCGTATGACGCGTACGAAAGAGATCTACTTGATTTACTACGATCGTGGTATTAATGAACTCGCTCGTACTTCGATTTACGGATATAGTGCAACATTGACGAGTCACCGTTTTCGTTCGGTGACTATTTTTCCCATCGAAACCGTGGGTTTTATGGCACATACGTAGGCGATATCGGTCGCGATGCACGACTGGAAGAAAGAGAGGGAAAAAAAGGAAAAGAAGGGAAACCAGCGAGCCGTTGGCAAGGAGCAGCTGACGCCCCGAGTTCTTTAATTAAAACTGACCGCCCGCTTTTCTTCCTCGACCAAGCAATAACGAGATTTATTTCATAATACCTCCGAACTCGTTCACCGTGTGGACGAACGTCTGCAATTTCTCAGAAGATAGTTTCTCCTTCTTTCCGAAAATTTCGTCCGAAATAATGCTTACGTTACTGATCAAACACACGCGAGGACACCAGATGGAATATCGCTTATCGACATTGACTATCAAGAAATTAGTTTATCTACAATTAGAGTTAACTGAGGCAATTGGAAGCAGTTAGAGAACGAATAATCCATTTGTAAACACGATTTGTAGTAGAATTCGTAGAATATTCAACGACGTTTTAAATTCTGTAGAAAATCAGGGTCATTTCGAAAGGAAAATTACAGCGGTTACACAACTGTAATTTGTCATAAGTATATTTACTTGGAAATTTCATTTGTTTTTATCGTCATTCCACTTTGTATCTATGGAAATACTATACGATTATTTGCATATCCGAACAGTGTATTGAAAATGAATCGTGAGAAGTATCGTGCTGCAGGTTTTGTCTGATAAGAAATGTAAGTAAATGATTAGTAGCGAAAAATTATAGATCGTTTCTTCTTTTCTAATTATTCAAATATTTTATAAACTTACGTAGAAAAGAATCTGTTTGAGCGTAATCGTCACTCTACCAACATTCTTAATGTAACAAACGTTATGATCTAAATATGCATCGCATATTTGCAACGCATTTACTAGGACGGCTACCATAACGATCCAATAATAGGAACAAAAGGGATGATCACGTTGATTCGCTTGACGAACAACAAGTTTTTGCAAGCATTCTGTCATAGTTGGTTTTTGCCCTGCGACACAGGGTTGACGACAGTTGAATGGTGTTTTTATTTGAAAAACAAGAAACGACGCGCATCCTCCAGATTCAATCGAGATACGTGTTTCCAGCAAACAATCATAAAAACGCGGCATGGCCATGTCGAGTGGTGTGGCTCGTGCAGCCGGCCAATTAGGGAAAACTCGTGAGATATGTAGAAAATATTGATTTGTATAGTCGCGCGTGCTCGTGGCCGGCACCGCGTTACAACGACGAGCCCGTCGCGAGCGTCGCGACGCGGAAATCAGCGGCACTATTCCTAGCTGCACAACACTACCTTCAGCCACTATGCTTATGTTGCATCTCGAGCATGCAATACGTTGCAATACGAGCATTTCTTAAAGAATAATTCGTTGAAACGTCTCGGTTTCTCTGGCAATTATAGTTCAACGAGCAACTTAGAGCACGATATATTGTATGTAAATGTCATCGTAGTCAATTCAATAAAAAAAGTACATATTTCCCTATTTGTATGCGTGTCATGGCAAATTGAACGGAAAGATGTAATTATTGTCTCCTGTTATATGATTTATAACATTAATTTACGACATATTTATGGGATATACGTGCTAGCAATACAGAGAGGCGAGGTGGTAAAATCGCGAGGAACCACATGTCTATACGTGGTTCTTTCATTTTTCCTCTAATATGTTCGTGATTGACAGAGAACTAAACAATCTGCTTCTGATATATTCGTAAGTTATTAATTCGTTAGATTGTAGACTTCAACTTTGATGAAAAAAATAATTAATAGTAGTTATTACGACACTCGCTTAGAACGATAAAAATAATAAGGAGGCGATGGAAACTTTCAAAGCATCGTCTGACTCTCCTAATCGTCTGATCCTCGTTAGATCGCGTAAAGTAAGAAAGGTTATTCGTGAAATAGCTACGATTTCCAGCGATCGCGAGCGATGCCAGGATTTTTCCTCGATTCGTTTACCATCCGGAATTCTAGAAAATCTGTTTACCGGTTCCGGTTTGTTCGCGAGGAGCCGCGACGCTCGAGCTTGTTTCGAGGAAGGCCAAGGAATCGATGGTGGTGGTAGCGGGAGGGTGGAGGG
>NT_176452.1:982204-984930 GCF_000188095.3 Bombus impatiens
GGGAGGGTGGAGGGGGGGGGGTGGACGGTAGAAGCACAATAAAATTTATTACGCTTAAAACGTATCTCGTAAAATAATGATAGCGCGGTACAGAATGCGCCATTCACGCGAATGCGCCATTTATCGGCACTTGCACCAGAGATTATCTCGACACCGTGGTACAAGGGTGATGGCGTTGGTCAATTATCGTCGCCGCGCAGGAAATTTAATTGATCGTGATAAACGATCAAATTGCCGGGGAAGGAGGTGCTCGTCGGCCCCGCTATATTTTTTTCACGTCGCGAAGTATGAAATTAATCCGAGGCACACAGCACTTAGGGTATTAGCACCGAACTATCGGCCTCTACGAGCCAACGATAAAAACATCAAAAACCATACCGAACACCTCGTTCTGCAGATACTCGACAAGAAGGAAAATACTCGTATTACCCGTAGACTATAGATAAACGATCAACCGACCAACAAGTAACACGTTATCTTTCCTTAGAAATGTTACGTACAAATTTTTGAGGTATAAGTAAGATCGATCGGAATCGAAATTAAACATTCACGGTGAATAGCTTTCGTTTTCACGTGGTAGACCGTCGGGTCGCCGTTCCGCTGGAAGTTCTCCGATAAAAGAACCTGAGATACCGTTAGCGTAATCAACTTTTCTTACCCACGCAAAGCAATTACGATATTTTTTCTCGTGCACGCGGCTAGAAAAAAGGTCGGAGGAGAACGGTGAAAAAGCAGCGACGTGATCTATCGCGGCTAATTAATTCTAGAAATCGTACGATCCTGACGTAACGAGCATGCCAGTACGATCGATGTGAGACGCGCTGCCTCCGCGTCCGCCACGGCCTCCGAAACAGAACGAAAATCGTCACTGAGAACCGTTACGTCAATAAGGAGACACGATCGAGGTGGCTTATGCCTACTAATAGGTTGGTCAACGCACCCGTTATCCTTCTTCGTCAATTTGCATACTCATAATGCCAATAATGACACGAAGCGCTGCAAGAATGCAGAAAACCAGACGATTCTGCCCTACTGCAGTTGTCTACCGCGTTGCGACTCGAAGCTTTTCTGTCAGTAACGATATAGAGGCAGAGGTTTTTCCTTGTTCTTTTTTACTTTCTGCGGATCTTTTGTGTTTCTTAAATACGTCAGAGCAAATGAGCTCATCCTCGTTTCAGCTTCATTCGCTGCGACATTCCGTTCTGGCACACAGCGGTCGCGACGAGTAAAGTATCGCCGTCGACGTACGTCTCGGTGCCAAGCTTCGATCCACTCTGATCTAATTAAACGCGCGAGTCCGTAGTAACGTTAACCACGACGACGAAACGGTGCACCGGTTGGAGCGATAATCTAGATCTTCGATTTACGTTGTTGCGATTCCCTGTCCGCGTGGTGTCTTTAACGGTGGGCCGGAATAGGATAACGCAACCAGGCGCCGTTACGAGCCAGTCGTAAATTCGCGATCACGGTATTGTCATGCTGGATAAAATAACGGGCGGCAACTTTCCAAGCTGGCGTGTCGAGCGATCGAAGTTTCTCCGACGGGATCGGAGATTCGAGAAAACGCCGCGGCCGCGAGCAAAAGTGGGATTCTTTATATCTGGCTCTGTGGTTCTTGACATTCGGATGGGTGGCCGTATAGAACGCGAAGGCGGACCGGACGGAGAACAATTAAATCTCTCCGACAGCGTGTCGAATCGTCTTAAATTCTGCTCAGTCGCGTCTGAAACTTGGAAACTTTCGAGCTAAATGGCACCGCGCACTCGACGATCCTCGCCTCTTTCGATCGATCGGATCGATGCGACGAAACTCTCCGCGCATCCGATCGAACTCTGCTGAACGGGGAAGAGGAACGACGCGTACCGAATGGTCGAAGAAAGATCGAAAAGCGCGAGACGCGAAGTTGGCGAAAGGCAAGAAAGAAGCGCGTTCCTTTCCGCTCAGCTGTTCTGCGCGCAGACACGTGCGCGCGTGGTTGGCGGGGGCGAAGCGGTCTCGCGTGTGCGTGCACGAAGCTACGTGTGGGAGCACGCGTGTATACACGAGGCCGCGCGTTCTATATACGTGTACCGTCGCGGTCGGGATGGTCGCGCGCGTGTGCCTCTCCGTGGCAAACGTGTACATGCGCGTGTGCGCCCCCGACGTACGTGTGCATCCGCACACACGCGTGGCAGCGATCGCGCGTCTGTCTGTGTGGAGACCCAAACGAAGGGAGGCAAGCCAGTAAGCTCGGGCGCGCCGCAGCGGCGAGAGCAGCCATTTTACTCGAATCCGGGTGGAAAACGTCGCCGCGGTCAACGCGATCGAATGTAACGCGCCTAGACGTGGTTGTTTCGTCGCGGTGGTCCGTCGAGCGGACAGGTTGCCACGCTTCCTGGGGATATTATACGCGTTGGCCGTGAAGATCGTCGCGCGAGTGCCGCGTCCAGGTGGACACACGGTCCTTCGCAGGTCGTACGGGCCGCATCGGGAGTTCTGCTGACAGGAGAACGTAGTTTCGCTGCGTGCACGTGTGCCACGGGGAGACAAGTGAGAGAGAACCGGTGAGGAAACGTGAGAGGGAGCCAAAGAGCGGTCACTCTCTCCGTCTTTGTCCGCGCTACTCTCGGTCCGTGTCGCTTTTCCTCTTCTTCTCTACCGCTGCTTCCCTCTCTCTTCGCCTCGCTGTCTGTTTCGGTGTCTGTCGCTCCTTCGGTGTGTTTCTCTTTGCCCCTCTGGTGGTACCT
>NT_176452.1:984984-985244 GCF_000188095.3 Bombus impatiens
GCGAGTGCGAGCGAGCACGAGGCCGAGAGAGAAGAAACGAGGGAGCGTAGCACGAGGTGAGGCCATTCGTTCTGCGCAGGACCGTTTAAATTCGCCGCCTGCTTTGCATACCGCGTTTTCGCCGGCCCTACTCTGCCACCATCCTCCACCCCCCTTCCTAAACCGGCTCCCCCCGCCTCCCATTACCCTCGGGACGCGCACACCGACACCCCCTGGTCGCCCCTTGCTTCCCGCCGATGTCTACCTTCCTCTCGCGACCC
>NT_176452.1:985626-994318 GCF_000188095.3 Bombus impatiens
ACCCGCCCTTCGCGATTTTCCGCGACCAACCCCTTTGGGCCGCTCGTCGAATTTCGGTGTTTCCGACTTTTCTTCAAGCGCCACTCGTCGTATTCTATCCCTTTTTTAAAACCTAGCTCCCATCTCGCTCCTCGCGCGGAGGGGATTTCACCACGTTGATGCGCGTTTGATTCGTTGTCACGAGGTTGACAAGTAATCGGCTTCTTTCGATTGATTTCGGAAGCTCGATCTTAAGCCTTATGCCTTACAAGCATTTGAAATTTCTTTGCGCTTGTTGTTTAGTTCGAACCAGAATTGTAGGTGTTTGTTGATTTCGATACAATTTTCGTTAGGTCATAGGTCAACTGTGATAGCTTGCGTCGAAATAAAATTACGTAACCTAATTCGTGTTTACTCCTCTTTACTGCTGCTAGGATCTCCTATGAATCATAGGCTACGATTCGAAGATACCTACTAGTTGGATTTAAGGATAAAAATACTCCGCATAATAATTTGCTCAAATTGAAGTCTCATATTTTTGATGGCTTCTAAAGCATCCATCAAGCAACGGAAATTCTGGTTCAATTAAAATTTCCAGGGGCTGGCATCTTGGTTCGGTAGTTGAAATTGTTTTCGAAGACGGCGACTAGTTACTTTTCCCGTGCAACGGCCACGGTAGACAGCATTGACCTAGAAATTCGCAGACAGTGAAGAGCATCGTTGGGTTTCAAGGACCGTGTTACAATCCCGTGGTGAACAGCGCGGAAGACTTTTCTGCCTGGAAGCGGAGTCTCGTAAAAATCCACGTCGACCAACGAAAAAAGAAACGAAAGGAAAATAAGAAGGAAATACGGTGCAGAAAGAAAGATCGGTATTCGTTTAGTTAAGGAAACTTTTCCTACCTTTCTATGCTGCTTTAGTTTAAAATCATGTAACGTGTTAGGTATTTCTTAATTTGACGTTGCAAGAATTCAAGAGGGAGATAAACTATGCCTCGTGGACAAACGCTTGCAGCTAATTGCATGAAATTTCGAATAACACCTTGGATCCACCGGTTTACCACGTAGATCGCTAACTATATATATTTTAACGCGAGTATACGATGCTGAAAACTCGTTGGTTGTACGGCGGCGTTAATGCTGTCTCACGTAATGAGCGACTTGGCTCCAACGGGCGCATATTTTCTTTTACGATGCCTAAATATAATCTTAACGATGTTCTTATGGCCTAGACCAGTCGCAGCTTCGAGAAATCCGAAATTCTGCGAGGCCTCGATCCACGCGTTCGGCAGCTCGATCCGAGATGGTTGCGTCGCGGCGAAAAATTCTTCCATCCTATCCTCCTTTTCCTGCACGTACGCATACCACTTCGTCTATGAATCTGTCTGTGTGTTTGCTTGATCGTGCCTGTCATTGTGAACGTTGTGTCCCTTCCAAACAAGCAGATTCCTTATCGCGACTATCGAATTCGAGCCGAACGGTTTGCCTTTGAAATTTTTGGCAAAACGTTATCTACCAAGCCGATCGTTCGTAAGTTCAATAAAGAGACAATGACCGTTTGTTCGAAGATAGGTTGCCCGTAGTGCCTCTCGCATTGTCGCTTCGTCCGATCACGAGCTGTCTGATTATACGCTAGAATGTTCTACTTACGATTACGCCGATTCACCTTGTTATATAAGTTTGTGCGTTACGAATAAAAATTTGTTCGAATCCTCCACGACTTTAATCGTGTGTCTGTCAGTTTACTCAACCCGCCTGTACTCACCTTTGGACACTAACGTCATTGTTTCACGCGAACATACGAAATATTCCCGAAATATTCCTCTGTTGCGAAAATTAATCGCTTAGGTAGAACCAAGTGGAAGGTTTTTGTTTCACACACAATTACGATCCACGTTGCGTCATTGAGTTTGAATGTTTCACGCGGTCACAATGAAGCATAGAACGATCGGTATTCCTAACACGATCCCATGAAAACGTATCGTACGCAAGAAATCGGATTCCGGATTAATAATCCACGTAGAAATTAAATCTTTTTCCCTGTTGGGGGCCCGTTGACCGAATTATCGTTTTATCCGCGTTTCTTCGGCATTTTTCTAGCCGTCCCCCTTTTTCCTGCTTCGGTCGCGATTAACGATCGCAGTCACGTACGGCCAAGCGGACTGTCGATCGTTCAACGATCGTCACGTGTCAGCCGATTTTCCCATAAAACCTACGGAACGACTTTCGATCGATGCCAATCAACGATTATTATCCGCGTGCCCGGCGATCTTCGCCAGCGTCGGGCCTCGATCTTTTCACGATCGCGTTAGATCGTGCTACCTTGCGAACCTACGATTATCTTCATCGCGTTCGATCGTGCCACGAAAAACTCACGCTTCATGCGTTCGCCGATCGTTCTACAACGTTCCTGGTCTCTTTCTATGATTTTGCTTTTTTTCGTCGTTTATGGGTGGCGTGTGGATCGTAATCTTCGACAGCATCGAAAAATTCTAGGGACGAATTAAATTCCTAGGTAATTGTTTCCTGAAGGATTCGGCTCACAGATATACTAGTAGTACATTTAACGATTTATTGGATCTTGCTTTTGTCTTCGAATTTTCCGTGTATGTACCGTGAATGGCCTAAAAATGGCCTTCTCGGGATTATTTTGAAATTAATATTCCTAGAAAGGGATATTTAGACGACCATCGTTGCTTCTCGCCGAGAAGATACGACCAGCTATATTGTGCCAGTAGATTATGTTTGTCGACCAGTTATTTTAACAGAAATATTGATTTCTTTCACGAGTCTTTGTTTTCCTCCAGAACTCCCATTGTGACCATTTTATACAAGTTAAGGTACCTTTACTGACCACTCGCTATAATTCTATGCTTACTTCTAGAGAGGAATTAGAAGGCAAACTAAGAGAAATTCGAACGCGATATAGAATAAAAAGAATCACACGTAGATATTACCAGTAGTTTCGTATTTTCCTCTTAAACGTACGAAATATTTGAAAGTTAGAAGGATACGTACACAATGGACACGAACTAGCCACTAAAATCACAGTTACGTTTCAATTCTACTTCAAAAACAATTTATCTTCATACTCGGTTTCGTAACACGGTCGTGTTGTTACGGCCATTCGTGGCTCAACTATTTGACAATCGATTAAGCAGACGTTAGGTCGTGGTTTTAACATCAATTAGCGCGCGATCGTATTTCTTTATCGCCCGTCCATTACGGTTCCCCGAAGCATCGCAATTTCGCTGACGGAACAGCCCCGCGCGTCCGCTTTTCCCTTTAATTGTCGTGGCAGCTCCGCGAGGAACTTTCATTTTTTTTCCCCTTTCTCTTCTTTTTTTTTTTTATTATTATTCTCCCTCTGCTCGTGCCTCGCAGTGACATTTGCGTGTGCCTGGACGGGGGTACGTTCGCATCGACACGCTAGACGACAATTAACTCGACAAACCGTGCAACCGCCGTCCTCTCGTCCCGCCGTCACTCGATCGGCTCCCTTTCTTGCAGCCAGAGAGAGGGTGTAAACCCGTCATTATCCTGATTATGCTTCTATGCCGGCTAATCACAAGCTGTCACTCGTGTTATTGTTTCACTATGGATCATTATTTCTTTTTCCTTCTATTTTCACCCCTTTGCCCTCCTCTGCCCCACGATCGCGTTCTACCGGACGACGTTCCTTTCAGTCGCCCCCGTCGATACGACAACGGTTCGTTGCGACCCGCTTGATCCTACACGGTTGATCTTCGACGCGAAGGAGTCCATTAAGCGACCGGAAGACCAAATCTATGGATGTATATCTTTGAAAGAGACACATTAATCGCGTGGCGTAAAGGCTAATGGAGAGGACTCCATTTTCTACCTTTTCTGGTAACTTTTGCTTTTGAGATTTTACGATAATATCTGCGTAGATCGAGTGATTGATCGTCGTACTATGAAATGTACAAAATTGGGTGCTTTTGTAGGTATATTGATTGTCGAGTTTAGCGTATGTATAGCGTGACGGTACCAGATGGAATAATTGCAATAGAAATGAATTTCGCTCTTTTTAAATTACCGAAGATTCTTGCAACTTCGATCTAATGTTACTTCTTTCGAACTGATAAATTTAAAAGATCCTCGATATTTCCTCAATCTTTCTCTTTTGAAAACTTCAATGATCTGTTTGTTTTAAAAAGCGTCACTGCAGAAACCTGTTCGATCTGTTCGTTGTACGTTATATCACGATCGAAATACAAAGGGTTAATATGTGTCGTATTTAGATCCTCCAATTTCAAGCATTCTTCGCGTATACAAAATTCACTCTGTATATTCGTCGCGAACCACCGCATGCATAATAACGCTTGGTCGTATAAAAGGAGCCAGAACTCCAACGAGACAGAACGTTGGATCGTGTGGACGTAACGCGCGATAATCGCGTACGAATTCCCGCACGTCGGCTTTCCCGGTGACTTCTGTTAGACTTCTAACGAGAGTGAGCGGTTGGTTTTGAAAGAGAGCAATAGATATGACCTCGGTGGGGTAGAGGGAAGGCGATAAAACGGCTGGCAGGATGAGCGACGAGTCGCGCGGCGTGAGCCGAGAAGGAAAAAGGGAGCGAGCGCGGTCGGTGGCACGCGTACGGGCGCGAAAGAGACGGGAAAATATAAAATAGCGAGCGACGTGTACCGGTTAGACTATATGCTCTAATTTTAGGCGATTGCCTCGCTCCCTCACCCGAGGATTATAATTAGATACAAAAATACCCGACCGCCACCCACCCATCCAACCGACAAGCCGACATGTCGAGCGAAAGCGCGGGTGCGTTCACGGATCCCGGATCCGAAAGCGCGCTTGCATGAAGCGCCATTCGCGTTGTCGTGCTCGTGTTCGTGCTGTTTCCTTTGCTTTTGCTCGTAGCGCGCGCTTACCCGAGTTAGAGTACTGGCCGCCGTCACGAGTACTCAAGAATCGGCCGAGAAAACGCCGTTTTGCTCCACTTCGTCTTGTCCGGTTAATTATTCAAGCTGTAAAGCCGCCTGACTAATTGTTAATCTTGAATAATAGATAAGACGAGAGTGGGTCTTCTGCCTTACGCTTTTCGCTCGTTCGCGATCCATCCAACAAGCTTTCGTGGCTCGAGTAAATTATTCGCGTGAAAGTTTATGCGTCTTCCCTTGGAAAATTGTGAGTATCGAGGTTAAATGGCTTTGAAAGGTTGATTAGGCTCTGCGGAATATAGCGGCGGAGCTTTTACCGCTGTATTTGTTGCGACACGTTTTCTTAGAAGGTATAGATTGAGTTCCAGAGAAAACTTGACGTATCGAGCGGTACGTTCGCTATAACAACCGGCCGATAGTTATTTACGAGCCGGATAAATAATTAATTAACGTGACTCGAAAGGATTCAAAGAATGTAACAGCTGCTCTTGCCCGGGTACGCCACCGTTCACTCACCCCTCGTCGAGTCTAGTCTAATACAAGGCAGCGTGGCTCGTTTAGGATCGTGGTGGGGGTAGTCACCCCTAATGCAGGGGAGGTAATTATTATACGAACCAATCGATACTTCGATGAACGACTCGGTTCTTCGTCGAAGGAAAAAAAGCACGCCGAGCTTCTTCCATCGAATTGATTACGTTCTCAGGTGGAACCGCTATTTCCTTCCTTTGTCAAATGAACTTTTTGGAATACGGACTTTCCGCATCAGAATAGTATAGTGGCAAAAAATATTACGCATTTATCCTTCCCTTCTAAATACTTCTTCTAATATATCGAATGATATTCTGATATTCTTTCTGTATAAAAATAATTTTTATACAAAATCACATACGAAGTAGAATAATTATTTTTAATTATTTTTATAGGGGAAATTTTTCAACAATCACAAAAATATTATATTTGTTCAGCTTTGTATGTACAGCTTTGAAAATCTAATGTACGTACATAATACGAACGAAAAGAACGATTTGCCACTAAATAATAAGAAGTTGTTAAGAAAAATGTAATTAAATAGCGTAGATACGATGGAAGTTGTAAGAGTAGAGCCAGATTCACCAATGTTTTTTTCATTTTTATCGTATTATTTTTACGATCGTCGAGTATAATACAAATTCTCTGGATTCGCGAGTAAACCCGACAGAAAAATCATTTCGTACGCGGTTTACGAACACACGTTCGATTGCACGAAACGAGCTCGTGAACGCGCGTTTGCAAACTTGTACGCGCCGTCCGCTCGAGCCAGCGAAACTATTAATAATGCCAATAATTACCAATTATTTTTAAATGCCAAGAGGCCACAGTTAATTTCGGCACGTGAGCTCACGCTCTCCCACGCCGGCGTCTCATATTCATGCACAATACTTAAATATGCACCGGTTGGTCGATTTTACGAATACATATCATTTAAATATTGGCGTACATAGCATTTAAACGAAACTTCGCCCAGCTATAATACTCTCGGTCCCGATTAGTCAATATGTACGGTAATTTGGCCGTGATTCAAACCTTTCATCCACAAACGTCTTACACTTTGTATGTTTATAATATCGCTAGTTTTCCATTGAGATCGTTGTTGAAAATAGCCTGGGCGCATTTAAAAGTCACGCTTCAGACACTGCGGCCTTTCTTGCTCGACAAACAATGTTAACCAATGAGATATTTCAAGCCTTCGCGTCCCGGATTCTTATTACAGTTCGCACTGTTCCAGCCATAAAACGCGTTTTCTTCGAACGATATTTTGACATTTTGCCACTATTTAACGTTAATGTGCTACGAGATCACGCGCCATAAGATTAAATTGCGGCGTTGACCAACTTGTTAATACGTCACTTTGAAATCAAACAACTCGCACGTGAACTCGTCCAACTTTGTTAACGACACTCAATCCCGATACGACGAGTTAACTTATAGGTTGCCTTTTGAAACGTATGTACGCGATCACGTTTGATAACACACTGTAGGAGAAAAAGAAAAAGATGTGAATAAGACACCACGCGTTCACGATACGAATAAGCTGTGTGCGTGTTCCGTACGAGTGTAACGTTGTTTTTCCATACGTAAGTGTAACTAAAGGCCAAATGACGAGAGGGAAAGCTTCCAAAATTCAGATACACAGAAGCTGCTTAAACAGGCTCTTCTGAAAGACACTGGAACGTTGGTAAGCAGAATAGGTTAGGTTTCGTATAGGATGCTAAGGTGGACGGTCCCACAGGTCTGCTTGATTGCCGGTTAAAAGATCAGCGGAGTGTGACACGGCCGTTTCTCTCTGGCGGGCGCACACGCGTACCGGTGACACACGAGGACGAAGAAGAAGTAGGCGCAAGGGGAGGCGGAGATCGGTGGAGTAGAAGGAGGAGCACCCTGAGGAATCATGGTCTCTAATTTTTACGGTGTAGCCACATGCGCGCGTCCTGTGTCCCTATATTTACAAGTACAAGTAGCCGGTCATTAAATCCGATAATTAATCACAATCGTCTCTATTAACGGGGAAGGCTTAATTGCTGTTATCCACGCCGTGGTCCGCTAGGAAAGGGGGTAGCAGGAAGAAGGCAGAAGGCGGAGGTGGGACCAGCCCAGGATGTGACTGAAGAATGGGCCCGTCGATCGTCCACCTGTCTTTTCTTTTCTTTGTGGCGAACGCTTCGTTTCTCGCTAGCGAAACCAACGATTTTATGGTTTAGGATGTGACGCCCCGCGTGAAATAAACGCGCCGTGACCTTCTCTTGCGTTACACCATTCCCACGTTTGGTTTTCTTCCAGTGACGCTTCCTATAACATAAACGATACTTTGATACTTTGACGTTGATATTTTTGACAGTGGACAGTTATCTAACAAGCAGCGTCAATTCACATCGTTGATCTATAAATCAGATTATACGCTGTGTTATACGTTTCTAAATTTTTAATTCAAGCATATAGAGTGTATTGATCATTTTGACCACCTTCCCTTCAGGTGATCAAATAGTTAATTCAATACGAGATTGCTTTACCACAGCTTTACCGTAGCTTCTCTATAGCTTTGCCATAAATATTAAACGATACTAATAGAAAAACGTATGAGAGAGCAAGTCGCACGAAACACGTGAAAATAAACTTCATTTCTATGATAATACTTCGAAGCTTTCGAAGCTGGTCTGAAAGAAACGCGGTAAAAGGACAATCGTAAGAGTCGATGAAACCAGCACACCCGGCGGAATCTTGGTTCGATCGTGACGGAAGAATTCGATGGAAAGAAGTTGAATCTGAAAAGTCTGGACTAAGAGCAAACGCTGGATCGATTGCAAATTGCGATAGCACCGTAGCCGTTGTATGGTTAACCTGCGCAAAAGCAGAACCAGGCTTCTCGGTGACATTCGATCCACGCCGCTAATGTACGAAATACAGTGGCACACGACGTAAAGTCATTTTGATACACTTTAATGCACGGAAGCTACGGTATAGTGTTTACGTTCACCTAACTCTCACGAGGTAACGTGGAAGTTGTACGAGTGGTAGCCGGCTGTGGCTCGCTCGGAGGAATATGGCCACGCTGCCCGAGCATATATCCACCATGTATACATGTACGTGTTTCCAGACGCTGGTGGAACCGGCACGAATACCTTGGAACTATCCGCACACCGACGTCGATGCCTCGTACACGGCCATCTACTTACTTTAGTGGTCAGCGCGGAAGAAAAGAATTAGTTAGACGGGGGCGCGTCTCATCTAGGTCACCCACACTGGCTCCCAGCCATACCC
>NT_176452.1:994856-999703 GCF_000188095.3 Bombus impatiens
CCCCCAGCCATACCCGACACTTACGTATCGCATATACATAGACGTACACACGTATTACACATACACACACTCGAGGAGCCTCATTACGGTGCCACGGTGGCGAGGGGTGTGCAGCAAAAGAGGCGAGCGTTAATTAAGAACAGACTCGCCACCCTCTAAGTAAGGAGCACTGACCAACCCCGTTCCCCGTCTTCCCCTCCACGAGCAGCTTACTTCCTACGTTCGACTCGCCTCTGCCCGCTTCATGCTCTCGCCTTCACCGTGGCCTCACACCCTTCTCTAACCTTCATTCTGTAAGAGGAAAAGCCGAGGATTGTGTAAGAAGACGGAAAATGAGGGAAATACGGGAAACGTGTAAAGAAGGAATCGAAGGTAGATGAGACTAGAAAGGGTGAAAAACGGTGGAGGAAGATAGACACACGGTGAATTAGCCGGAAATCTTGTATAATATTGCACAGGTTCGTCCCTGGAGAATATTTGTTTATATCGTAGTTTTCTTAATACACTTGTCGTTAGAACATCACGATATTTTTTGAAGTTTTCGTTTAAAGTAGAGTGGAAATAATACTTTTACAAGCTTCGACGATTTGTAACTTCCAGAAAGAGATAGAAATTGTCCTAACTACAATTAACTTAATTCCTTGGTTTCTAATGACGTCTTTGACGAAGTATGTGGCAAACATGCAAAAGATATAATCTGACGTACGAAACGTAGCGTAATTTACAGTGACACAGTTTTCATTTTTTCGAATTAGCCCGTTTAATCGATGTTACGTAAATACGTTATGAAAGTTTTCACGTAATCGTCAATTCGTTGCGTTATAACAGGAAAAAGAAACAAAAGTTGCATCTTTGGAAGCTGAAGAATCGCGGTGAAACATAGTGGAAGGATGATCGGGGGATCTCATCGTGACAACACGAAGGCACACATGTTGCGAGTATCGCACAATGGCAGCTCCTCTTAGGCCAAAAAAAGTCACCCAACTGTTCATCCCCTTCTGAGCGTTATAAGCTCCCCCAACCAAGGGTGAGCCGTGGCCGATTGTTTCCAACAGGTTTGCCAGCTTTTGTTTCAGTCCGTTCTCATGCGCGCCGGAACTGGTCATTGCTCGAACCCTAAAAACGGTTGAACAATGACCTTCATGGCCGTTACATTGCACTGCAATAACGACCCCTATTTCCCAGAGTTCCGAGAGAAAGAGAGAGAGAGAGAGAGAGACAATGCGTAATCTGGATAGGATGGGGACTCATTCCACCGCTTTAAATGCTATGCCATCGGCGTTTAATCGTCGATTTTACTCGTTTCACGCGACCTTCTGTTACCGTTGCAATCTGTATAGAAAGCACGCGGATGAATATTTTGAAAATTAGTTTACTTCCACGATTTACTAGTTTTCACATATTATCGTTTCTTACCTTTCGATATATCGTAATCTAGTTATACCTAAATGTGTTTACACCCAACTGATTGATATATAAATGTTACGATAAATATTTTTGTGGCCACCGTAAATGAGCATGGAGAAAGGGTTTGACGCATAAAAGTGACGGAAATTTTTTTAACGAACCTTTTATCACAGAATCGTAGAGTCTGAAATGATTTTCATTCTCTGTACGTAACAAAATAATAACTCCACCTTTCGCTAATCTACCTACCATTGCTGGCAAAGTTACACGAACAATTTGATACGTTTAAAGAAGAAACTGTCGTGCCTCTCTTAAGTTCATGCCTTGGAGCGTAAATAGAAGCAAATCCGCTCTCGTGGCGAGGACAGTTCGAATTTGTTTCCAACAGAAATATGCTTCTCATGCGTTTTAATAGCTGTCCCTTTCGTATACCGGTGGCCTGAAATTCCGCGCAACTTCTTCATTTATTTGGCGGAAAGAACGGCTTAATGAGGCGAAAGGCTGACCCGTCTCTCTCCCGTCTATTGGCAGAGGAGAGAACGTCGCGTCCCTTATGTAATTGTTCGTCTCATCGAAGGATCTTCCACATTGTGGTGGACAGCTGGTTCCGCTCCGCGTATTTATGTGCATGGGAATCGACTGAAATGACGTTAACTGCTTTCTCATAATCGCGTTGACTTACGTGACGTCCGCACGTCACGACCATTACGATAAAACATTTCGCTCGTGTATGCATTGTGCCAGAATTATGCATGCCGAGGAATACGTGATTTCCTGATTTTTGTGCGCACACAATGAAACGTATTCTACCCGCGAGTCACCGGGGCTCGCTTGTTACCAGCATGGCGCTTCGTTAAAATTTGCTCGTATTACGGATCGAATGATTCGACGGAAACACTTTTACGACATCGACGAAAGTTTTGTCCACGAAAGAATAAAATAGAACTGTAGGTTTCATAACGAGGCATGTATTATGAAAAGTATTTCCGTGAAAAGATTTTTCTCACCGTATCGATGTATTAATACTTTATAGGCTTTAATTTATTTCAAACGATGGAGCAATGATTAGTACTTTATACAATCTCTCATTGTTCCAGTAAATTTTCTTTTCACCTAGTTGGTGTGTTCAGTGTTTAAAATTTATCCGAATCGTTTTCTTGCGAATAGGGTAAGCAGAAATTTACTATACGTGCTGTACACGTATGTTGTATCGACAAACCTCGTTAGGACGTCGTTTTATTTACACGAATAGCGTCCAATAGTATTTATTGCCATAAACTACAAATTCAACGTATCAAATTAACGACGGCATATCTATCTAAATACAGCGTTTGAAATAAATTACAGCCTTTATGTTTCATAGAACAAAAACATATTCAGAGAAGTTCTCTTTCAACGAAGTGCATACTTCGCTCATTCAGAAGTGCAATATCATCAATGTGCAATGCTACCTCACTTGGAAAAGTAACGTATTTGCTACGTCTTCGCAGTGTTCGATAACTTTCCAACATCCACCCACAGACGATGAGAGGAAGAATGACTTTCATGGCCCCTCAAAATAATCTTCAATCGGCACAACCTCGACGACCTTCTACGACCTTCAAATGACTATAGACATCAGCTAATGTAACATAATTATTATTTCACGTTGAGTGTAATAATATTTGTTCGAAAAGCCAGTAGTATCGTACAGTTCAAACGTAAATTCTTTTAGAAACGATTATTCAACGATTATATTCGACAAAAATAATTATATATTAACGTAAAAAAGATCTAGAAACAATTATGACCACTTATGCAGCTTGCTAATTCTTCAAAACTATTATCGCGTCTTCGATGAATCCAACTATCCAAGATTTCTCTCTTTGTATTCGTCAATTCGCTGACGCTAGCTAGTTGAGAGGCACTGGGCGTGGAAGGCGCAAGCAGACAAATCCGCAAATTAAACAAACACCTTATTGACACGCTGATCCTTCGGCATAGAGGTATTCCTGGACCTAAAGTCTGTCGCGTGGGTGAGAAAGACAGAACGGAGAAACGATCGTCACCGCTCTCCCTCTCCCACGAGTCGTCGGGATAAGAAAGGCAAGGGGCGAGAAATCAAAGAGAGAAAAGGACGGAAAGAGACTTGGCAATCCGAATGAACGAACTACACCACATACAGGGTCTTAGCGGGACTTAACGAATATTGCCGTCGATATCCAGAAGCCCCCCGTACGACTCTTCTTCTTCTTCGTTCTTCTTCTTCGTCTTCTCATCCTGCTATCGAACTCCCTTTTGTCCCTGGACGGTAAGACGCGTTACCGAGCTTCGTCGCTCGATTCGACGAACGGCCGGGTTAATTTAACGCGCAAGTTAATTTGTTCCCTGAGATTTCGTATTCGAGGTGATCCCGACCGATGGTCGATTCAATATCTTTCTAGTTCTCAAATCCTTTCGAGCATTTGGCTAATCTGAAATTTGCCAGGACGAAAATGTTCTCTCCGTGTGTCGGCATGTAACGCTTAAAAGGAAGAGTAAAACTGACTTTCTGGTATAGAAAGATCTGAAAATCAATTTTTATTGAGATGGAATTAAACGAAGCGGATAGTGTCGTCGTCGATAAAGTTTGTCAAGATCGTCATAAAATTAATCCTTTGCAAATTATTAAAGAGGATCGTGTTTTTTTAGTCGCTACCGTAAGTTCTCTCGTACATTTGATAGGAAAATTTCCCAGTAATTGGTCGATTCCGTGCAAATTGACTTCAGATTGCTACGCATCGTCCTATACCGTTCGAATTCGTCACACTCCGTGATTAATGTACCGAGATTACAAATAAATTGCTGAAATGTATGATGCTTAAAAAGACAGGGGAAAAAAAGGAACGGTACAGGAAAAGAAGCAGAAGGAACCGGCGAGAAAACAAGGAACGCAGGCTCGAGGAGGATTACATCGAATTACATGGAACGAGGACAATAAAACATCTCGGTTTCGCGTTCAACAGAAACGAAGGCTCCCAGTTATTTCGTTACGCCACTGTTTTCTCCTACGTACGTACAATGGACAAGAAGGATCGTGGTCGGATGGTTGGAAAGAGTCGGACGACAAGGCAGATAAATTAGTGCTAGTAATGAAGACTGAGTCCGGCGCCTGATTAAACAAACACAGGGAAACACAAATAAGTGAGAGAAGCGTGAGAGGGAGGAAAGGTGAACGCTTAAAGGGAGCGAAACGCAGGAAGGAAGAAAGGAGAAAGAACGAATGGGTGGCGGAAAGAAGAAGAATCTGCGAGTCTTGCTTTAGACCTTGTCTTATTTTGCCTCTAATTAACTAAAGTAGCATAGTAAGCACGCTCGTAGACATTGCCGGTGACCTCTTTTTTTTCCTGCCACGGTGTCTCTCACCTTTTCTCATTTATCTTGTTTTTTAAGCCTATTCCCGTATCCACCGATGCTTGTTG
>NT_176452.1:1000028-1007527 GCF_000188095.3 Bombus impatiens
GGCCATCGACGACGACGACGACGACGACGACGACGACGACGACGACGACGACGACGACGACGACGACGACGACGACGACGACGACGACGACGACGACGACGACGACGACGACGACGACGACGACGACGACGACGACGACGACGACGACGACGACGACGACGACGACGACGACGACGACGACGACGACGACGACGACGACGACGACGACGACGACGACGACGACGACGACGACGACGACGACGACGACGACGACGACGACGACGACGACGACGACGACGACGACGACGACGACGACGACGACGACGACGACGACGACGACGACGACGACGACGACGACGACGACGACGACGACGACGACGACGACGACGACGACGACGACGACGACGACGACGACGACGACGACGACGACGACGACGACAAAGACGACGACAAAGACGACGACGAAGACGCCGACGAAGACGACGGAGTCGACGGAGCCGACGAAGACGACGAAGCCGACGGAGCCGACGAAGACAACGAAGACGACGACGAAGACGACGACGACGACAACGACGACGCCGATGATGATGACCGTGTGTCACACGCTAGCCATTCGTAGAACGAGCGTTGTTTCATTTTCGACGCACGTCCTCAAAATGAAAATGTATGAGCGTGTATAATACATAGAGAATAGTTTTCGAGCGGGTCCGGTTAGCGGAGCATGAATCTCATCGAGGCACTCAAGGCTAAAGCTCTCGAAATTACGCGGGATGAATTAAAAATAGCGGTCACTAAATCGTGAAAACAAAATCCGGCCGGATTTATGGACGCTTTTTGAGGTTTCCAGTCACGAGCTATTAGTCGTGGACGTTTGCGAAAAATACCGAAAATAATCATCGGTCGTTACATGCTCGCTGGGGCTGACCAACTACCAACAGGCTCACGGATGAACGATTCTTTTTTAGTTTCTTCTTTTGCTCGGAACGCTTGTAAATTTGATTGTTACGGAAATATACGTATGAATAACGCGAGTTGGGCTATTAAGAGATCCCGAAAAGTTGTTGCAGAAGAATTCATCGAGAGTCAAAGTCTACCGATATCATGGTAGGATCGATATAAAAATACCGAAACTTTTTGCATAGAGGATAATATTTGTAGGTTGCGAGTACAGCGGTAAACATTCTTTGGCTTCGATGCAGAACAATGATCTAAGAAAATAAAGATAGGACACGGTAAAAGAAATACGTTGCTAGAGTTCGAATTTAATAGTTAGCCGATGCTGCACCCTTTGTGTCGAACCAAACGAAAGATTCTTCGTTATTATTCACTATTACTATAATTACTATTACTATAAAGATCCAAAAATAATATGGGTACGTCCTTCTCATTCTCTTATATATTAGTTAAATATAGATATCTGCTCTTAAATTTTCAGTAATATATCCTAATTTTAATGCATCTGAGAACATATTTTGTCTTCGTGATAACCTTATGCGATAATCTTCTCCTTTTGAGGAATGTGAGAAATGTAAAAAATCTATCACCTCAACAATAAGGCGATATCTTGCTATAGTTGAATACTCCTAGCAACTACAATAATCAGAAAATGAAAAGAACAGACTCTGTGTGGAGACGGTGGAGACGGGGCAAAATTTTCGAAGGAAAGAAAAGAAGACGCCAGGTGGTCGCCGGACGATGTCCGCCGCCGGCGTATCGTGGTGCTTGCGATTCAAATTATTTGTAATCCTCATTTTTTTAACTGACCGCCAGAGAGAGCGAATTAGCGTTCGTAACGCGTGAGTACTACACGGCCGAACGCGATCCAGCACGATGAGGACGCTAGGTGAAAAAATAAGCTTCGACGATAATAATTATTATCGAACCGGCCGCGAAATCTCCGTGGTCTGCCGCCTCCGGAGCTGGGGTAAAAAAGATACGAATCCGTGACGTTGGGCCGCCAGGCAAGGACGTTCAAGTTTAAACGAAAATAAAAATTCCCCTGTCCGATACTAATTATAGAATACCGCTCATCGAGCAAACGCCGCTTGAATTACCGATATACGGTGCGCCACTGGATTATACCGGGTGTTTGTAGGTGAATAAATTTAACGATGAGATGTAGACTAAATCTTTACGTAACGGACGATAAACGAAGAATTAATTAATAAAAAACGCAATAAGCCAGCAACTGATCCTGCATTGTAAGACTGTCAAAAACAATTAGTACATATATATATATATATATAATAGTAGTGCAATATTTTGACGAGGAAAATGTAAAACGCGTGAAAAAAATATTTTATATCCGCTAGTGACTCGATCCGAACTGGATCGATACAGGATTAATCGCGTGCGAAAGGAAGGTCTGTAACCGAAATTGGAAGGAACACCCGATAAATCGATACGCCGGTTGTATACCCCGTCTCGAGGAAAATTAATATTGTTTTTATCGACGAACAGCCGGGATAATTAGATCTCGGTATAGGCCTGTTTGCACGTCCACGGTCAGACCGCCGCGTAATCGAGGATCGATCTCTTCCCCTCTCTCCCCAATTGCCTCGTGACGCGTCGCAAATTTATTTCTCAACGAGGACGATGCGTTACGCGTTTCGAAGTTATACAGAGGCTTCGGCTCTTCGATCCAATCTACGCCGATGATCGACGATATTAACCGCAAACGACCCGCACACCTTCCGCGTCCACGACGATGTAGCACCGCGTGAACGCGACAGATTGGTAACGAGCGATTTTTTTCTGTCTTTCAGATTCGCGCGAAGAATGTGACGTCGGCAGAAACGAAACAGAGAGGCGGGAAGACTGTGCAGAACATCGATCCCCGGAATGGTGAGTTGGTAATTAATCAACCGTATTCGTTCAGGTGTTAATTACTTGGCTTGGTAATCCGAGTAAGCACGTCGTTGAAGCACGCTTATCTCGTTCACGATTATTAGGATACATAGGTATTGAAAAAACGAGGTGAACTCGCAAGAAATCTAATTCAAAATTATACGAGTCTCTCTCTCTCGAGTCAAATTGATCAGCACCACTTTATACGAGTACATGACACACGATTAACATCAACCTTTTCGACAAACAAATTACTTACTACCATACATTTATTTATTGCAAACCGGGACAATGGATACAAAGTGTCGGAAAGAAAAGAAAAGTGAAGAATGTAGGAAATGTAAGGGATGGACGGAATGTAGGGAATGCAAGGGATGGAAGGAATGTGAGAAATGTAAAAAAATAGAATGAACGGATCTCAAGGAAAAGTACAACAAGAACGGAACTATATTACTGCTGATTTCAACATATATCATAGTACACCACGTCGTCGCGAAATTAATCGTTTCTTTATTAATATCGTTCCATTACAACATTTCGTGTTAAACCAATAAGTATCCTGATACTTATGAACAGGGATTTACACGAGACCCACCTCGCGATGTGAATCATAGCGCGTTAGCCGTGGTGTGTCGCGTTTAAACCAGCCGCGCGCGAACGTATCACTCGGCAATCGATGGAGTTTTATGTCGCGAAACGACCGTCCAACGCCGGTTGTGTGTTGCATGCCCGAGCTTCGTGCGGAAGATCAATCCGGCATATAAATGATGACGTTAATAATACCGAGATAAAGCATTCCATGAATATAAATACGCGGCTCTCTCTGTTTGGCCGGGCGTTTCAGATTTCAGTGAAGTAGCGTTATTAGGGAATTCAGAACGACCTCGATAACGTTCCGCTTTTCGACGGAATTTACTCACAGAATTTACTTTTCGAAATTACCGAGAGATTACGGGAAAGAATTATTGAATCCGGGCTCGGCTGGAAATGGCGGACACCAGGCGGTATCGCCCGATCCGGTTTAACTTAATCTTAGTTCGATTTTCTCCGGGTGCGATTTTTATATGCGTACATTTAGGGCAGCCGAGGTCTGCGCTTTTCGAAGATCGATGCTTGTTAAGTAGCTGGAAGTAAATTGCAACTTGGGACTATTTTACTACATTGTGCCCGATTGTGCGCCGGTTTCATGTTGAAACGACTACCATTTGCCAGTAATTTCACTGCTCTAATTTCGTTCCATACGAGGAATACCAGAGAGTGAGTTAATCGGGATATACTTTCCTAAATTTGAATATCAATAAGTAACTTCGCGTATTCATTTATTCTTTTTCCCCTTTAGCATGGTGGATGTATTTTTGAAATTGATTTTTATTATTAAAAATTAAACGTATCAATTTTCCGCAATTTTTTTAAGCACAACGTACAATATCTTTTTTTGGTGTCCTTGGTTGGCGAATAAATTTCGAGCGCATGATATTACAATGTTTAACAATGGAAGACAAGTATTTCAGGTCGTGAAAGTGCTTGTAGTCAAAACCTGTAATTTGCATAACATATGCTACGTTACGAAGTTTTTGAAATATTGTTATGGGTACGGTGAGATACAGCTATCAATTTTACTAATTATGTAGGTATTACTCGAAGAGGGTTATATCGCAACAATGTTGAAAATAATTAAGGTGGTAACATTTTCTAGACAACTTTGTATATCCGCTTGCTTCTGATATTTAAAGTAAATTCCTTATAATTATTATGTATGACATATGTGTACATATATGTCCCCTTACAAATTTTTCCAATATAATCGTAGTAGGTAATCTGTTTTTGTCACGATAATTATCAACGTGAGTACAATCCCTTCGTAATTCGTTGTACGGCAACGTTTCTATCTTTATTGTTATTAATTATTCCAACGCAATATCTATATTATATTCTTACTTCTATATATTTATTTTGCACACCGTATTCCAACCTGCGCTATATCCACTATGCTCGTGGGTATTTAATACCATAAAATTAACTTGACGTAAGTTGTCGTGGTCTGCCGTGACTAAAAAAAAAAAAAAACAATCCATGTCTATCCACTTTCGAAATCGTTCGAATAATTATAAATCGTAGCATATATCGCGAATCCCACTCAAACCTATCCCAACGAATATACTCTCGATCAAATCGCATTAATCATACTCGCATTTACACGAAAAGCCGAGGCACGAGCCACTTCCACGAGAAAGAACCTGTGCTGGTCGAGCAAACGGTTCCGGTCGGAATGATCGATCGGATTGGTAATAACGATCGAAGGAGGGTTCGCGCGAAAAGGAAAGGACCGGCGGTCGTGTGGAGAGTGCGAGGGAAGAAGGTTCGCGCGTCGAAGAGGGCCTCTTCGCCGCGTTCTAGCCCGGAGCGACGCGGAATCACTCAGAGCAGCGCCGGCCGTTACTTCATTTTTGCGGACCGTTTACAACGTCCTGTCCACTCGCGTGGCATCGTTGCTGGCATTTCGATGCATAATAAACGAGCAGTTAGCCCTGCTCCGTGGCTCACACCTCTGGCCCCTTCTTTTCTACGAGTCAAAGGGGGATGTGCCCCTCTCCAGAGAGCCGGCAGCCTCTTTTCCTCACGGTCGACCGTCAGGATCCTCCTTCTTCCTCTTTCCGACTCGCGCCCGTTCCGTAAGCTGCCTCTCGTTTGTAGACTTTCTTCTTTCAAGACGAGGCGCGCATAACGAGATGCGAGAGCGAGACCAAGCTATATCGTTGGCCGAACCGTGGAGAGCCGAGCGACTCTAACGAAAGGAAATCCGATTTGCACGCCGTGTTCAGAGAAACAGACAGAGAGAGAGAGAGAGAGAGAGAGAGAGAGAGAGAGAGAGAGAGAGAGAGAGAGAGAGAGAGAGAGAGAGAGAGAGAGAGAGAGAGAGAGAGAGAGAGAGAGAGAGAGAGAGAGAGAGAGAGAGAGAGAGAGAGAGAGAGAGAGAGAGAGAGAGAGAGAGAGAGAGAGAGAGAGAGAGAGAGAGAGAGAGAGAGAGAGAGAGAGAAAGAGAGAGAGAGACTCTCCCGCCCTCTTTCGAACGCACGCCCACCCCTCAGGTACACGCCGCGCGCTAGTTTTCATGGAAATTCGTTTGCCGCTCGTTACGTGACGCTGGCATTTCCTTTGCCGGATTCTTGCTTAGTACGCCGCCCATTGCGACCTAGACAACTCTATCGAAAGACTTATTAAAGTTGTGCGCTGGGACCGATGCTGGAATTCGTATGTAATAGGAATGCCGACTCTTTTACCTTTTTGGAGAATTTGGGATTTAGATGGTTTCTCAGGGATTTGCTCGAAGGTTACTTCTTTTATACAGTTGTCTTCGAAGGTTCTCGAAGGAAATTCCTGATATTGCGAATTTTTATCCGCATCTATGAATTATTGACGCCAAAACATATAGCACCCGTAAAGCGCATGTTCCTACGACAAAGATTGTAAAAGTTGCAAGGGAATATTGAATCGTCTTCCGAGAGAATATTCATAAAATCGATTTAACGTTCCGATGATTATAAGCGATTAGACGCGACATTCGACGCACCATGCAAATTTAAATCGTTAATGAACTTTATGAAACTATAAAACATACTTGATAAATGTGCATCCACGAATTAATCATTCCTGGTATATTTTATTTTTTCTTTTGCCGAAAAAGTTAATTATACTTCGTAAGGTTATACATAATGTGGAATGACTCAGGAGTTCAGCGTGTCAACAGCTAATAGGCGATTTTATAATGACGATTATGATTATGACTATGGTTATGGTTATGGCTATTTATAACAAGCCATATCCACTCGGAGAGAAAGATCACGAGATATTGGTACATAATGATAATAATAATTATACTTCTTTATCGAAGTTGCATACAGTATACCTTAATAGAATCGATAGAATAAGAAGGAAAAGGGTGAAATATTACACTTCGCTCTAACCACCGTACGCAAAGACGTAATCGAACCTAACCCGACTCGTTGTAATGACGCAAAAACATAACGATTTACAATTTTTAAATGATGAACATCTTAATATGATTGATTCTCAGCTATACGCGCGTATAAAATTGTTTATATTTTTAATGTATTCTATTCACACATTAAATTCATCATATTATCTAGCATTCTGAGATATAATATATCGTATCTACCGACTCAGCTAATTTGAAACGTATTTCGAAGTAGAGAAAAATCAAAAGAATACTGTACTGAAATACCGAACCATTAACACATCACATTTCACATATATTCGCATTTCGCGTTGTATTCCACGCGACGAAAAAACCGACGTGAAACGCGACACACTGAACGAATCTTGTTACGATTTCGCTAATACGCATCAAACGAAACGCACTTGAACCTATCGATCGATGATCGATGCCACCTGCAGGACGCGGCAGCTGAAAAAAACTGGAAGCGGCGCGCATCGGAGCGATTATTTGCGCCGCGCGACGATAATGGATACGGAAAGGCGGTTTGAATCCGGCCGAATGGGCGTATGAATGGTCGCCGTTTAGCGTAATTATTGGCGCATTGTCTACGGCACAATACCGGCCGCGAAATTGGCATGCAAAAATCGGATGCGATCCTATTGTCGGCCATTGTCCGATCCGTGGCTGCGTGGCAGCCTCCCCGGGCTCTCCAGTT
>NT_176452.1:1007532-1028866 GCF_000188095.3 Bombus impatiens
CCCCGGGCTCTCCAGTTTTCGAATATTTCGCCGTCAATGCCGCCGATTCGTTCGCCAATCGAATTTACCTCGAACGACGCCAAAAGAAATTCACCGGTTCCACCAATTACGCGACGTTCCAACGTTTTTCTTCCTTTTCCATTTTTTTTTTTCTTTTTTTTCGAATATTACCGCCAAACGCAACGAGACTGCGTTTCGACGATGCGGTACGCGCAATTCTGTCACGTTTCGATCGATCATTTCAATATTCCAACTCTAACGACTCTTTCGTGTTTCGACATTTAATCCGTTTGCTGAAACGTTGCTGGAAAATCGATATCACTGAACAATTTTAATAGAGTTGAATCATCCGACTTAATAATTTTCTTAGAAAAAATTCTGTCTCCTTATGAAGATTGCTTCTAGGAATTATTATCGAAATATTTGTTACGAAAATAAAAAGTTAGTACCGAAAAAGTGGAGCGGATAGGTTTAACTTCTTAGAGGATCGTGTACAAATTTCAGTGGGTCAGCCGATTTCGTCCTACTTTCTTCGATGTTTCTCAGAGTGGAAGTTCGACGACGAGTTACGTCGGCGCTCTGTTGCCTCGAGGTGAAAGTTCACGGATCGCCGTGTCGCGGACGCGTTTCATCGAAGAGAATTTTAGGCCTGCCGAATACGAGAGCTAGATTCGTGATGGCTGGAAAGGACGAGTCGAGAATTTGGTTGGTTATTAGGCAAGGGACGTCGGCACGATTCTAACTCTCCTTCGAACAGAGCAACCGCGGGCTTTTTGTGCGGTCAGATTGGCGGCCATTATGTCCCGAAATTGGGCCTTAATTGTGGCAGCGGTAATGAGTCGGGTTGCTCTAATGCAACGGCACCAGCACACGTTGTGCCTTAAAACTTGCTTCGGTTCCGTCTAACGGGTGATCTATCGATAAATTTCTCTTCTTAAACACGATGATAGAATTCTGTACTTTCTCAGATTTTCGTATTCTTTCTGATTCTTGAGATTGAAATCGAGTCCAGTGGATAGCTGGATGAGAATTTAACGTCGCATTTATCTTATTCGATTATTCTACACCGTTAATAGTCACAAACATTTATAATATAAAAATAATATAATAGTAGACATTTATGGATAGTTAAGACGAAGAAGAATCCTAAACTTAATAATGAAATTCAATTTGCAATTGTTTGTGGCAATGGTTTGTCTAAATGGTTGATGTGACGATGGTTTGTTTAAATTTCTGGATAACTATCGATCGATCGACGAATAAACGATCTCTAGGTTACTATAGACTTGACTTTTCAATTTGCAAAGAATCATACAAAAATATGTCAAACTTTTCTCGTGAGTATTATTGAAACCTTTATTAGATCCATACTTCATACCAGTATCGTAATTAATTCTCTATTATGTTATAGTACCCATATGTAGAATTACGCATACACATAATACTCGTTCAAAAATACTCGTAACTTTGGCGCTCGCAAAGTTCTTCGATGGAAAACCTCTTACTTCTTTTTCCGTTTCTATTGCATCGATTTATTTTTCATTTTGAATGTCACGAGTATCGAAGATTCGAATAATCGTTCAGCTACGTTCTGCTTCGGAATTAATGTGCAGCTAGATTATTTCAGACACCCGGTATAGAATAGAGAGCGGTGGGGAATACTACTATGTGGCGACGTAGCATTATTTAATTGCTCTTCCGTTGTTTTTTCGTCGCCAGATAATTTGTGTACCTGCCGGCGATCTCTCAGTTCCACCTGAACGTTCTCTTCTCTTCTTATTCTTCTCCCTCTCGTCGCCTCGATAGACCCGATCGCTTCGGGTTGTCTCGCTTCCACCGATTCCATAGGCTCCTTGGCTTCGTATGGGTTTTCTCGTTGTGAGAAGTCGGCACAAGGGGAAAGCAAAAGAGCAGACCAGCGAGAGAAAGGACGAGAAGGACGGGACGACCGGTCGGCCTACTCCTAATTGCGCGTAATTATCTATGGAGGCCAATTAACTCGGATTGGCTGGACGGATGATCCGCGACTAGCCCGAGGACTCGAACATCGTCCAAGAAGAACCTCTTTCGTCTCCTTACCTTGGCTAAACACACGCGAAAGCGGCCACGGAATCGTCCTCGTTTTCAGAATCTTCGCCCTCCTCCCTGCCTCTCATCCGTCGTCGATGCAAAACGCGAAAAGTAATTGCCGTAATCAATCATACGAAGTTACAGCAGTGAGTTAGAACTGAAGTGTATTAAGAGCGTATTGTTTTGCACCGGTGGTACGAAAGTAATTTGTTTCCCTCTAAACGAGTGTTCTTGTTGCGATGGTTTAATATTTTTGAGCCGATGCCGAGGCAGGATACAGCAGTTATTTTCTTTTCAAGATATAACAATCTCTGTGTAATTTTTGAAGTGTATCTACGTAGAATTTTGTGGACGAATTCTGTTGTACGAAGGATACGAGAAATTAGAAATTTCGTTCTATGGCGATATACGAAATTAAGGATAATTAATTAACAGTAATATTTGTACGATTACGTATGGTGTATTATTTTATATTGTCCTTATCGTTCGTACGTGTGAAATATCGCGCTTTCGAAAAGATACTAGAAGTGTCAAAGCTTTTGTTTAAGTACCTGCGGATACTTTTTTTTTTCTTTTACAATGAACGTTAAATGATAATTTAACGTAGCAGGGAAGGAATGACTGGTGATTAAATATAGCAAAATATCCATTTATAGATATGCTCAAGTGTCGCCATAGCGCAGTTTCCAAGTGCAAACTTAGAAAATTTGCAAAAGGAGAAACTTTTAAAGAAACTGCGGAACAGAGGAAAAGCGTCCCTCGTTTCAGAAGTATTGTCTTCCTGATGTTTTGACAGATTTCTGTTTACCACCGAAAACTTCGTTCTTGCGTAACATCCTATATGAACACGCTGATAGAAATCATGAAATTCTTTCGGTCTATGAACTTCGAATATTGGAATGCTGCCGGCAGGGCCATGCTCAACGATTGGAAACAGTCGATTTATTTCTCTTCGATTTATATGAATGTTTAATACACAAAATTTCGGTCAACCAGCAAAATCCTCGTTGTCATAATTCAATGTAGGAAATATTTCCAAATGTAAATTTTTGGTTAGATTCGCATTTCCATTTGACATTTATTTATGAAACGTGTATCAGGGAATATTAGATTTAATAAAAACAGTTTATCGATCAGATTGTGTCTATAATAGCTACGACAATGTGCTTCGTATTATTGTTTGTTACTCGACATCAAACTACTGGACAGACTAGTTTGACAAATTGTTAGATTTCTAGACCTATACGAGACTCCTCAAAATTTTCTCCTAGCAAAAACTCTTTAATACCGTACGAATCAATTGTAATAAAGAAATCTGTAAAATCTTTTATCCTCGCGAAAGTATTTTCAAGCTTTCATTTTTTTCGCAAGCTCGAATGAGAACGAGGATGTCCCGCAAGGGATTCTAGCGAACAAGAGCGGTATGAGGAAGATGTTCGACCTCCTCCGGAGAAGATTGCGATATTAGCAAGATCTGTGATCGCGATATTCCCACGTTCCTTTTACAATTTTTCTCCTTATATCGAGGAACGATTTAATAGCGGTATCGATGTTTTGTGCGTTTCTACGTTACATACCGTTTACCATAGCGCTGTTCTGTAATTGCATGCCTCTAATTACGCGTGCAGCACTGTGTCCCTCGCCCACCTTCGCGGGTTTATTTGTTCTACCGTTTCCCAGAGCATCGGTACTAATACCCCGGGTGTTTGCAATCTCAGGCGATCATAAATAATCGCACGCACATTCGCAGCCGGTACTGGCACATACGTAATGAGCAATTAACGATCGAGTTCCTTGCTGGTAATTGCTTCATCGACGCGGAAAAGATGTTACGAAGCGGTCACTACGCGATGCTTTTCCATATCTGCTGATCGTCGGCTACATCGCGGTCATGTTCATGAAAGTTGATGCCTATATAACTCTCGGCATACCACTCTGGCGATGCTGGATTATAGATTCTGAAATGCTTTACAGTTTGTTCGGTTTGATATCCCTGTTTCTTGCTACGAGGATGTTAAGAGCAAAGGTTGCTTCTTAATCGAGTAAATGTCGTTTTTATCGCTAAAGGCTCCAAGTTTCTCATGTTTCCTTCGTAATATTAGCATGTTACACGATATAATTGGTTGAAAAGTAAAAACTGACGGGCAGAAAGTTAGTTATTTCTGTTGAGAAATTTTATATGTATCGTATAGTTCGTTCATCGATAAGTTTGCGTTAAATACGGAGAGGATAGAACTACCATACAATGAAACTAAGATAATACTAGAACTAGCTTAATTAATGCCAAAGAATAACCAAATAACCTTCTTTATTAAACCTTGGCTTTACTTCCATCTGATTAAATTTCTTTCTGTCTTCGTCGAATTCTTTACCATTCGTCAAGGATGCCTAAGCCTCGCTGGAAATTTACGATGAGCTAGCCCTTCGCCAGGAATAATACGTCTCCTTCCTAACTGCAGAAAACATATATTTATTTGGTCTTTACATAAGCCGATTCAGCTATTGTTCCGTATCCACTTTTCAAGATTCGAATCCTCGGGGACTCGAAACGTCGAGGTTCTAACAGCAAAAGAAAGCGGGAGGGGAGGGGGTGGGAAGGAAACGCGTATACGAGGACGAAGACAGCAGAGGATATGCGAAAAAAGAAAATCGTGGAGGTGGGGGGAAGTGACCGGATCGTCGAATGGCTGAGGGAGACGGGACAATTCGTCATTAGTAAACAAATAGTTTAGCGACCGATCGGGACAGGCCTACATAAACTAAACAACAATGAGGCCCGCGGCTCAGAAAGAAATACCGACTCGCTACCCTTCGAGGCGAAGCACACCTGGCTTCACCTTCGCAGCAGTTTACCTGCACATGGGTGGGTGTTGAAGAGGTCAGGGGCGTGTGTATCCGAGCCGGTACCACGCCACCACGCCCAGTCGCAGGACTAATAATGATTTATTTCACAAGCTTAACGATCTCGTCCGATTTAACCTCGTCCACCGGTCCCTTTATCTTTGTCTTTGATCGGCAACGGGTTGCGTAATAATCGTCGAGGCCACGCTTCTCCACGCTTCCTTTGATAGTCGTTGGCTTTTCATTTTTGGCCTTCGATCGATAGCCACTCTCACGATGATGTTTTCTCATTATTCCGTCGATCGATGCTTTACCGATTGCATTTAGCGCGGTATGAATTGTATTCGATGGTCATGTAAGATTCGCGAATTCGTTTCGGTTTTGCAACTACTTTTTTGATTTCCTCCTTTGGTGGGTTTACTTAAAGCGTTATTCGAAACACTCTTGTTATGAAATTGCAAAATTGTACAACACAATCGCTTCCCACGGTGATAAAAATGAAATAAAAACAGACAAACATCAGTTCCATGACGATGTAACGCTTTTTTTTTTTAACGCAGGGTATTTAGCAGCGTGGACACGTTCCTGATTGAGGTATCGGGTTTTAGTTCGACGAGGATCTCTCCACCTGACCGAGTCCGATCGGTGTTAAAAAGAATTTTTCAGATTCATTCGTCACCTTGAATTTTACAACACGATCCACACTACGGACATATTTTCGGGGCGCTAGGGAGAAAGAAGTCTAACAGAGCAGTAATGTGTTTTAATAATACGATAATAGCCTGAAACTTCCAGTTTCTTCGATTCTGATCCTTCCTCCAGGAACGTTAAATTTTAGCCGGTAAAAATTCGCCCCTTGATACTTTTAACACGAAACCAAGACACGTTCCTGCTTTTGTTTGGTCCAAACAAGACGAAGACTGGTTCTCGACCAACGCTCAGGCAATCGAGAGTATTTGTTCAGAAGATTCCTATCGATCTTGTGTAACTGTACATTTCACGTGAATCACGTTGAATTACCAATTGCCGCTCCACCCACCTAATCGTACCGATACTTTGTTTCACTTTCGATACTTTGGCAAAGTGCGATGTTTAACGGCTCGATTGGTCTTGCAGAGAAACTCGAAAGAAAGACGATATTATTAGGAATCAATGTTTTTAGCGATTAACAATTTTCTTATTTTCCTTGTATGCTTCAAGCTACAAATGTAAATCGGACACTATAGGGAAAGAGCAGGATAGGTCGAATCTTCTACCTTTTTTCAGGAAGGCAGTTTTTAAATTTGACAATTTTGTATCTAACATTTTTACGTCATATGAAATCGTAAAGTGACTCCTCCTACTTAAGTATACAGCGATATTAAGGTTAGAAAATCTACAAAAATATGCTTATAATACCTTCTCTTGTAATGTTCAGTCGTGATACGCTCGCAAAATTTAAACAGAAAAATCGCAAAATGATCTAAAGAAATTAAATTTGCCATTAAATATACCAACAACCCACCACAGTGTCGATCTTCGTTGTCCCTTAAATTTTTTATTTAGAATCAACACCAACGTCGACGTTAACGTCTCGTTTACCGCTTTCGCTGCTGTTATCTTCCAGATCGTGGTTTTCTCGTTCAAGTGTGCGCAATATGAAATATAAAAATCTGCCTCCCAGCCAAGGGCGCCCGGATCCACGTAGGACTGGTCGTCCCTTTGTCCACCTAAGATTCTTCGTCCTCGATCCTTCCTAAACTATAGGGAGAAGGAGCATCTCGATGGTCCCTGCGGCGAGATTAGCATGACAATGCGTTCACCAGCCACTCATTATGGCCGTTCGTGATCCAACGTTCCGTTGCGGCGTAAAACAAAATTCCAGCCCACGAAAATCTCGCTAGGCGATAGGGGTTGACACCTTCGATTCATCCGTTTCCGATGCTCCCCGTAACGCTCGTATGTATACCATCGTGTTCCTTTAGTCGTTCGTTTCATTTTTACCCCACCATTTCCTTCATTTTGTCTCTCTCTCTTTTTCTTCAGCCTCTATTACCGCCGACATCATCCCTTGTCCACCCTCTTCCAGGACAAGCTAGCCTTCTCCCACGGCTCTTCATTCTTTCGTTGAATGAATACCAAAGATGGATCGCTTCCCTCTCTGCACAGTCTCGCCGTGCTCGCTCTTTGTTGTCTAGAAATCGTGCGATTTTCGATGAATTGACGCGTCCCAACGAACGTAGTTTACACACGATCGCGACGCATAGGGATCCTTTAGATCGGTATCGATGCCTAGAGAATCGATCTATTCCCGATGGAACGTCCGCAGATTTTCGACGATCACGCTACGACACCGTGACTCTTTCTTCGATAAATAATGGTTCCTCACCTTTTCCTGGAACGATGATGGCTTAGCGTCTTCCGTCTTTTCGTTCGTTGTAATAATGGCTAGAGAGTCATTTGGAGATTCCTTATGGCGTGATATATGGTTGGAAGATGCAAAGTTTACGTGGTATTTTGGTTACCGAAGGTTCGATTGTATAAGTGAGAAAAAATTATAGTTTGAGAAATCAGTGTAAAATATGACGATATACGCACTAGCCTCTACATGTTTGTGCAAATTCCTATTTTTACGAATATAACGAAATAGATGGAATCTGAGTAGAAAATCGTTTTATCCGCTATATATCATAGAAAGTACCTTGAATATTTTTACGTAAGCGTATATTCTGGACATTTTTCACCTTTAGATTTCGAGTAAACGTTTAAAACTCCGCGGTCTGATACTGATCACTGATAAAATTAAAAATGGTCTCTTTACGTTACTCAGTGGAGTAAGTTTGAAAACGTTGAATTTCCTTAAGCAATTATCTGCAAGCGGTAATTTTCGTTAGAAACTGAAAACAGCGAGCGATCTTAAGAACACGAGATTTCAATCGGAATGGTCAGGACCGACGAAACACGCGAGAGATCTCGTTCCATCTTATTTGCATTCGCGTGAAGAGAAGTCCACTCCTGAGAGCATGATCGTCGAAAATCCGGAAGAATCTCAAATTACGATGATTCGACGAGCAGCAGAGTGCACCGCAGATGTCTGGGTAATGGTACATAAAGGGGATGCAGATAGAACGATACAAAAGAGAAGCTCGATATTCACGGGACCAAAGGGAGTATAATGCATATCCCGAATTTTTGGAAAACTCTCGTGCTAATCGACGTGAACGACACAATCGGGTTTACCTGATGGACGGTCCCTTTCGAACACCGTGAGAAACAGTGTTCCCAGTGTTCTGAAAGCGTCTCCATCAAGAGAGAGAGATAGAAAAAAAAGCGAGATGGAAAGAACATCTCGGTAGCCTCTTCGGGAAAGAATTAACCGATGAGAAAGGGAGGTAGGGCAACGTTAGAATGCGTGAACGAAATCTCTCTTCTCCGCGTTTTTCTTTCTATACCTATTGTACTTTGCACTGATCCGCGTTGCTTTAGAATCATTAAGTGGAATTTTGTTTGTTATAGATCCTTTTTATCATAGATCGTTGCCAAGGAAGCATATTTCGTAGGTACGTTTGTTATTTTTAACGTGTAATTACGCGGAGAAAATTAAGAACTCTTAGGCAGGAAATAGGAAATATTAAAAAATTCTTCTAGAGAATTTTTGAAATTTTTAAATAATAAAAAGTAGAATAACTGTATTTTATTTATTTGATATTCTGTTTCATTCGTAAGAGACTTCGTTACTTCAGAAGTAATATTTTAATTTTGGTAAGAAGGCAGACAAAGGTTTTTCCCTAACTTATGTATGAACTGTGGTAATTAGAGATCTTATTTAAATTACTAATAAACGAAGAATTGAGAGAATCTTATAAGGGTACTTGGTATAAAGGAGAATCTTAGGGATGGTTGCGTCTTTAACAAGCCATTTGCTTCAATCCGCAACATGAAATCAAGGGTACTTCCTTAGAATGTCCAAGAAGATTCTTGAAAGTTGCTCGAAACCCTTAAGGAAAGATCTTGCTCATCTTTGATTGGTTAAAGAACAATGTAAAGTCGTTTCCTCTTTGCGGACGTTCTTAAGACTCGCTGAAGATATTGGTAAAGTAAACGGTTCAGACGGTAAAAATGTAGCAAAATGTACTTTTTATGCAACTCTTTATCTCATTCAATGTACAATCCGTATCTCTTAAATTTATTGGGAAATATAGATATTTCTTATGATTAGTAAGAAAATATTTGTTATGGAATACATCTTTATTTAATATATTATACTGCTTTAGTTTGAAGTACTTGCTACAATATTATCGAATCGTATTTATAACAAGTCCCCGATCAATTATTGGTAGAAATATCGAATTATTTTCATTTTAATATTAAATTATTTTATAGCGTTCGATAACAACGAAACCCAGAATCTTCAACGTCTTTTCCCTTTATGTCGTATTAACGTTTTCGTGTTAATTTCAAAACCATTCGCCTATATATTTCACAGTTACTATCACAGAAAATATGTGAGACATTCTAAAACATAAATAACGACGACTCGAATATCTCTGGCCGCGTTTTAATCTACAATTTTTCTCGAATTAATACCGTTCGCAATTTCAACGTACGATCCAACCAGTTTGGATCATCATCTAGCACGTACTCTCACAGCTTTATCCTATCTTCTCGAGGTTCCTATTTCCATAACAATAGTCGGCGAACAATGAAAATTCACGGGAAGAATAATTAAGCTCGTGGTAATCGTTCGGCACGGACGATGGTCATTGCGACGCATCGCAGCATTCGCTCCCATTGAAACGGCACAGTAAGAATTCCCATCAGCTGTAACGGTTCCTTGAGTCTACCAACACTAGGGGTACATTAAAGGGAGGGTCTCTGGAGGGTGGCGAATTAATTTATGCGATAACGTACCGACACAGTACCAAGACTCGTTTCTTTGACCAGGTGATGACCGGTCCACAACGGCCGACCACCCTTAACTTACTCTCTGTCCTTCGTGTTTGTTCCCTCTTAACTCTCGAAGCGTGTGAAAATTCGCGCGATTCTTTGTCTTCGTAGTTTCTCATCTCCTAGACACTTTACTTCACACCCATCGCTGATTTCGTTTGCATTTGTATTTAGCGATATGATAATAACAAGGAAGTAAATGATTGGGGAAGAGGAGAAGATGAAGTATGAGAAAGGGGAGAGAAAACGTTAGGGACATCGGGGTAAACGGGAGTGTTTGGAGAAAGATGAATAGCTATGTTATATGTATGTTTGTCTTTGTTGTTATTTTGAATGTGAACGCTGTTCTGGTTTTAAACACGCGTTTGTATAGCTGTAATTAGGCTAGCGCTATCGTATGTCCGATAAACATATTTCTTGATTTGTTGCCATCTCCGCTTTGGTTTACTTCTATGTATCGTTTAGAACAGAATCTTCCTGTGTGTATGATCGGAACTGAAATCCCGAACTTAAGCTTCGGAATGCTGGAATTCGTATCTATTGTATTTTCAATGTAACATCATCGCGTCTATGATTCAGAGAACGTAGAAACCGAACCACTCAACTAAAAATGAAATTACGAATGACAGTAAAATAATTTAACCCCGTTTTTGTTGGTATTCTATAAACTGCTCTATAAACCACTACATGAAAACAACGATTCGTTAAACTTCCGCCTGTCTGTGGAAGCGGTAAATATTATAATTAGAGGGCCGAAACATCTTCCAAGTTCGAGTAAACGTAGAAAACGAAAGCTTATCTGGAATCTCGATCCATTGCCTTATTTACTTATGTTCCTCGTTTTCTTGTCGAGGACGAGCGACAAAAGCGAGGATCGCAATCGAGCGTAAAAATATAGAGGTGCCTCCGAGTTTGTTAATCTCTTTTCTTTCACTTTCACGGCCCGTGTTTAGGGTACTGGTGGTCTAGTGTACCGAGAGAGAGAGAGAGAGAGAGAGTGAGGGAGAGGGGGGAGAGAGGGAGAGAGAGAGAGAAGATCCGTCACAATGCCCTTTTGTCTAGCCCTCTTGCTCCAGTTTCCTGGTGCGTGGCCAGTTTGGGTCCTTCCTTTGACACGCTATAATTGAATCGTCCGTTCGAGAATTTTTTAAAAATTTCACTCGTAATTGTTCCGCCGAGTATCTATGGTGAGATTTTAGGCGCCCTTATTTCTTTTCGTTGTTTCATTTGAAACGTAGGATTGAAATTACACTGCAATAACTAGTATAACGGACAATAACTAGCCACAGACGTTGCCATTTCGTTACGACATTTTTAATATTTAATTCCAAATATCTCAAGAAATGAAAAATCCTATCAAATCTGGAACGTCTACGTACGAATCTACATACGTCGATCGTTCTCGTTTACCGGACATCTCATTTCTGAAATATCTTCTACTTAACCATACGAACCTTAGACACACCAACCACCACTACGTCGTTCGTGTAAAAGTTCAACCTCGACGAAACTTGGTGTCCAAACGTTGAGACATGTCCCAATGGCGCGCGTTTCACGTGGCCAGCACATCGAAAAGACTGCGACGCGCGGAATCCACGGGCTTTCAGTGGCATTGAACTGAGCGAGGGGCGCGCGCCAGAGAAAGAGAGAGAGAAAGACACGTGGTCCCCATTCATGGTTGCCGCAGCTATACTACTACGGTTCGAGCACGTTGGCTGGAGGTCGACTAGGAGAAGGTGGAGGTCAAAGGGAGCGACTGGTGAAGGGAGGGGGAGGTAGCACGGGTGGCGGGTAAAGGGTACCAGCGAGCCACTATAGGTGAGGGTGAAACGAAGAGTCAGTGGGGCCGTCGCTACCACTACGATAGTATAGTCAACTACCACTACCAACAACGATGTTACTCCTCGAGTTCGAAGGGGTAGGTGGTGGTCCCGGTCTCGTGTCGGTACACGCGTCGCGATTCTATGCTGCACGCTCGTGGAGGGCTATAACCCACGGCTGTAAAACTTACCAGAATCCAGTTCAGTCGATCTAACGGCCACCCCTCTGTAGCATCGGTTTCCTATGCTTTCGATGCTCCGGCCTCACTGGGTCACGACCTCCCTATAGATTCTTTTGGTTTCGATCTGCTTTCGAAAACGCGTTCGCGATTGTTTTCTTCCGCGAAAGCAGCAAAGAGTTTGATTTCTTTTAAGGATGACGAGCGTCGAATATTTGTCGTTTCGTGCTTTGTGGAGTGATAAATCAGTGATAAATCAATTTTATGGGGATCTGTATACTTTCGATTAATCCGTTTTATTTATATCAATTTATTTATTTATATTAATATCCGTCATATAGAATGTCAGATATCATATTTGAAATCAATTTTAAGACCTTTTTATTATTTATTTTTTGTTGAAATCGAAACGTTTACTGGCACCATTGCTGGATAAAGATCAGCGTTACAGTGTCATTATGCCTGTCTATGGTTCTATTTGTATTAATATAATATTCACACGAACAACTGGCCAGAAATAGACCGAATTTACATCTGAAGAAAGTTCAAGAACCTTAAAGGTTTCGTGCAAGGGGGTCACAAATACAATGAGCGTATATAAGATGCACGCGCTTAATCTCTCCGCTGCTTCTTCCCATCATCCACTCTTTCTCTACGCAAATGCGGACTACACACAGGTCAACCCCCTTTCCTCTCTCTCTCTCTCTCTCTCTCTCTCTCTTCTTGATCTTCTGGCTGGCCTGTCCTCTCGTGTTCGTTTCTTCCCTCTGTGTACTCCCTTTTTAGACTCTCTCTCGCAAAAGGATTTTGAACGATAAATACGCCGCGCGTATAACTCAATATCGGGCCACGAAAAAGAAGGCAGCAGGCAAAAATGTTCGTGGATCGACCTCGAGGGCAGGCCGAGCGAGGCATTAAAAGGGAGAGGACATTAAGAACCACTACAGATCTTGTGTATAAGGATCCGCGGCACGGACGGGGACGGAAAGAAAGAAAGGGAAAGGGAAAGAACGATAAAAGGGTGGATAGTGGGAGGATAGAGTGTGGCGAGGGAGACGGAGGCAAGGATGCTCACGTATGAGGCAGGACCTCATAACTCCTTATAATGTCCTCTTCTGCGGATGCCTAGCATACACCCCCGTTCCCGTATGCCGTCTCGGGAACACCGTGAACACACCATTGACCCTCTTCTTCTTCTCCACCTCCTTCATCGTCTTCTTCTTTTCCTTCCTCTACCTCCAACTTCTTCACCCTCCTGCACCTTCTCCTTCTCGTCGTCGTCGTCGTCGTCGTCGTCGTTGTCGTTGTCGTTGTCGTTGTCGTCGTTCTCGTATTCCACGTTAAAGTGTGGGTGGTTTGTGTGTACGCGCCATAAGGCCTGCCTCGCAGGCTTCTTTCGCTCACCCCCTCTACCACTCTTCGTCGTTCTCCTCATCCTCCTCCTGCTTGCCCTCCACCTCTTCCCTCGGGAGTCTGTGTACTTTTATATGCCCTTCCATACCTTCTCCAAGGGAATAAGAGAGTTAATCTTGATATAATGGCCGCGACTGTCGCGGCCCACAAGACAATAGTCCAAGATATATCGTTAGCTTCGCCCTTTCGCATCTCGGCGCCATTATACTGGCACGCTCGATTCTCCTTCTTCTTCGTTTTCTTTCACTTCTTATTTCGGCTTCACGGGGTGTTACGAGGCGCGCGCGAGGCCCCGCTCGCTTTCGAGGCAATGATAATGCGACTCGCAGCCGATTCGCCGCCGATGCTTTCGATTATACGCCGACTGGAATGTATATCCGGCTACCTCGAAGAGGCTCTCGAACCTTTGTTGCGTTTTCGCGACCACCGATTGTCTTCCCGTGACTTTAGTCACCATCGCTCCGTGATGGAAATTCGTTGTACGGTTCGTTTATATTTGAACGCTATAGCCTGCGTATCTGAGACAGCGATCTGGCGATACCGCGCTAGCCGCTCGGTGCGTTGGTAAATTTCGATTGAACTTTATGTCCTGACCTTTCGACGATGAGAAATTTCTTTGTTCTGCGAACGTTGTTTAGATATTTAATTGTGTTCGTTGATTGATAGATATATTCGGTATTGTTGGGTGCTTCATCTTTTTTCGTTATCTCCTTATAGACCACGCGAATCATCTACCACTCGTAAGTATATCGCAAAATAGGGACGAAATATCGGAGAAATTAAATATTACGTATCTCGTACTAATTACTCTTCGGGATCCTATTCGTCGACAACGCCATTCTTTGCAAGAGTGTAAACTCTAAAAATCGTGACCTCGGTATAGAATGATAAGTCACGCCCGCGATAGAACATTTTACTAAACGCGATTCAGCCTTCGTCAAATCCAAATATCGGGACAGAATCTAATTATAAACGGCACGATGAACCCGTTGAATTCTCTTGAGTGGCATTTATCGCCAAGAAGGGAAACGAGGAGAAGAGGTTGCTTAAAGTGAAAAAAAAGAAAAAGGAAGAATAAGAAAGAAGAACCTCTTTTCCACGCGATTATCTCAAGATCAGCGTATTAACCGCGATCCATTAACGAAGACGAAGCCGGGGGAGAGATAAAGAAACAAGACGCGGATCCGTGATCCAGCCTGCTGGAACTCATAAAGGCCTCCGTTACTTTCTCTCCGTCTTCTCCTCGCCAGCGGACTCCCCCGCAAAATCATAATCTGATCTCGTATTAAGCATCTCCTTTCTGACCCCCTTGCCCTCTCTACCCTGGATGCCTCGTCTTTCTCTCCCCCTCGCGGCCCTGTGTACCCCTATTTTTATGCAGATCAGAAGCGAGAGAGCGCCCTGAGGTGGGAAGCCGCGCTATAAACGCTTTATAATCTCGGTTTCGCTGGCTCGTACGTGCCGTTCGTTTCGAAGGGCAGCTGCTAGTGTTCTTCTTGTAGATCCGCGTGCACACGCTCGTGACTGAAATCGATTAATCCGAGAGAAAATGAGGGGCCACGCGAGAGACCGGCGGATCTTCGATCGCGGAGATTGACGAACGAGATTTTGTGTGTTGCAAACGATTCCCGGCGACGCGACGGTTGGTACGCCGTCGAAACGGCCCGTGGGAGCCGCGAACCAGCTCGTTCGCTCGTTAAATTCTACTCTGGATGTGTAGCGCGAAAGGAGATGATGAATCGGTGTGTATCGTTGCGACTCCGACGATGCGACTGCTTCGGTCTCGAACGGCCAGAGAAAGGATCTCTTCGTCGGTTTCGATTCGAATCATTTTTTGGTGCAGCACGGTTGATTAATTGACGGGTGTTAAATAGGTTGCAGGTGTTTGTAATTGTGTATAGTATCTAAGTGGATGTCTTTTTCGATGTAGTACATCATACGCTAATATAACCGGCGCCATTATGCGTATAACGCGAAAATCAGCTTCGTGACACGAAAAATGTTGCAATTTATCGTTTGCGTATATCGTAATTATTTATTTGAGAGGCAGGTTTCAAAATTTTGTTCAGATACTCGTCCGATCCTCGAGTCTATCAGGTCAACGACACGATTCTGCAGTTTCCATTAACGTTAATATAAGAATAAAAGAACTCGTTACAAAAAATGGAGAGTTCCAAGCTTCGTGCTCATAATATGTCCACGTTTTGCGAGCATACTTGTGCCTTTTCATGTTTCATGCCGCATTTCCATTACGACTCCAGCTAATAAAAATCGTTTCATTCGCGTGTGTCTTGGCCTGGCATTGTTGGAAGCCCAAGGCGTCGAAACGGAAGAACGATGTCCGTTGGCGACATTCACAGGCCCGCATTAAACGCATTCGGACGTTACTTAACAATGAATTAACCACCCTTGGGTCGGTTGGTCGAGGGGCAATGGACAGGACATGCGAGGATTTGGCTGCTCCTTCTTTCATACAATGGCTTCCGGGCTCGTGACATCGCTTCCCGAGGGGAGAAATTATCCATGAAATATTAAGGGACCTCGCGAGCATTAACCCTCGCTTCAATTGCGCCGCGAGTACCACGTAACCAGTACTTATGACGTTTAAGTCGAATGTACAGGTGGGCTAACGTAATTCCATGCTCCGAGTTTTCGTGTTGCATCTGCACGGCTGAATAGTAGGAATTTCTCGAGTTACTCGTATCGTATACCTGAATTTTGATAACACCCTTTTGCGGTGGAATAATGGAAAATTAAGAGCGTATGAAACGAAATTGCAAATTTTAGCACGGTTTGCATGCGTGGTCATCAATGGTCCAATGTAATATATTCTTTCGTCTGTGTTTATAACGAGTTGACCGCAGACTTTACGTATTTATGGAAAATTAAAAGATTCAGAAGCACATAGAATGTGCTAATATACAAAATATCCAGAGTACATACACCGTTATAATATTTAACAAACGAAACAAATCTTTGCATAGATCCTATTCTTCCGGTTATACTCGTAAAACTATCGATCGAACGAAATAGCGATTCGATCATTCTGCGTTAAAACCAGTTTTACAAACTACGGAGAAAAAAGGACGAAAAAAGTAAATTTTACGATACAAACTGGAAACTGGAAGTCGAACAAAAAGTTCCACGATGCGTGTACCTATTTAAAAAGACCGACGTCACCCTCATCTTAGACGCGCACTCTAATCTTCGGGACAGTCTTAACCCCTGTTGGACGAGCAGGAACAATCGTGGTAGTCGACAATATGTTCATTGTTTTTCTCCAGCGAGGCGGAAGTCCCAAGTGGAAAATCGGCCGATAGATTCGGAAATGTTACTGGTGATCGAAGAGCAAAGCCGGCTATGTGGACGGCACCGTTCTCACGGCGAGGGGGTGAAATGGCGGGGAGTGGAACGTCGATAGTAGTTATAAGAATCTACTTGGCGTTGGCCGCGCAACGGCGCATTTAGAGGGCGCCCTTCTTCTTACGGTATCTCGGAGGGGTAGTTGGCATGGCCATTAATTCATCTGCTCGTTGATTGCCTGCCCCTACCCCTCGCGCCGCTCTCCACCGTTCCAGTCTCGTATCCAGGCCGTCTCTCCGCACTTTTCTAATTAATTTCTAACTCGAGGTTAGTCCGTAGACCTATCGGTCTGCCGGCGACCCTCTGCTTCTCTTCGCCCGCCACGATCCAACAGGGGTGGAAACGGAACGTTCGTCGTCACTTTTATAGGGCGGCGTGATCGATGCGAGGACGACATAGCAGAAAAGAGTAAGTCCGTGAAACGAGCGGGGATATCACAGCGTTTGGTTCTTGTTAATTCGTGTTTCTGGTTAAGCGCCATATAAAACGTTTCGTTTGTTCGTTAGAGGATAATGGAACCCTCTCGTTGTTACGGTTATCCTTGAACTGGGCAGTCGTTTTACGCAGTCGTTGAATTAGCGTTACTAGGGGAATTGTCAAGCCACGAATTAACGACGTTAATAAACATTGTTGCGCGATATATCAATAAGTTTGATAATGAAACAAATGATATTTTACAAGTAGGTCGGTTATATAGCAAATTGTTTAGTTACTTCGCCATCTTCAACGAAGACGTTGATTGTTATACCGTTTCAAATATTAAAACGCATATTAAACGCAAATTGCATTATGAACATGACTTGCTTTGATATACCGGAATCATAATTTATGTCATCTGCATGACGGACGTATTACAAAATGGTAGGTTACACATATTGTTAACAGGTATTTACGTAAACGATAGTAATTAATAACTAATTAAAACGAAATACCAGAGTAAACCCTTGATATTCACGATATTCGATACACTTCTACGATCACGCGGGAGACGACAATTTTTGAAAATAGCCGAGAACAAATCAAATAACCAGACTCTCTAGAGTAAACATTATTTAAGAGTAACAAATTTACCCACACCTTGGCATTCTCTGAAACGCTTCCATAGCACGGTGCAGCACAATCTTCTTTGTATTCGACGCTAATAATTCACGCTGATCCTTCCATTCAGTCATAAATCTTTAAAGGAACGCAAGCTGCTTACATAATTCGTTGTGTTCGCGCAAGGCACAGATCACAGGCGTTCCAGTCGCGCGATTAAAACGCGCCCAGACGCAGCTTCTCGTTTCCTATTCCATCTCTTACGATATTCTTCTCCGCGTCTCGTATACGTTCGACTCGATTTAACTACGGGAAGAGAAGCGAAGGGAAGAGATTTTATTAATTAAGTCGCGTGCAGTTTCTTACGTAATTACAAGGATCTTTAACCGAGCGATAAAGTCATTGACGCAACGCGGACACGCGTTGGATAATGTTCAGCGATTCAGAGCGAGGATAGCGTGACCGGATGTGTAATTTCGAAAAACGACGTTTCGTAGGCCGCTCGTCGCGGAATTCCATTCTAATGGTTTGACCAGCGAATGGTTCGACCGGTGGAAATCGAGATCGTTGAAACGTTTAATTGAAATATTAATGCGATACCACCTCGGAGACCACGAGTAACTTCGAGATAATTGCTGATTGCTCCGTTCTTAACATGTCTAGCATTCGCTATACAGAGATTACTACATACATAAGCTTTTTTTCGTATCGCAACTATGTTGCGATTCCTATCGATTATTTTATATGTTGCTAAGTTTTCTAACGGAATATCGATTTTTTCGTGTAGAAAATTAAAGTCTGAGAAAAGAGTTACGATTTATAGCTTCCTGTAAGAGGAAATAAACACTAGGGTGGTTTCGTATGTATTATATGTATGTGACGGTTGTATAATAATAGGGCATCCTGTGTGTAATTTTGATATGTATCATTTAACGTGCCCTGCTACTGTCCGTGATATTTAATTTCCTAAAAAATTAAGGATTCCTTTCTGAGATAATTACGTCAGAAGAATTTTATTATCACGAGAGTTTCTATTCAGCTTTCCATGAGGAAATGGAAACTTTGTTACGATATTTGTTGGTGTAAGATATAATTTTCGACACCAAGAGAAAATATCTTTTGATAAAAATAAGAATTTTCAAAGCTGAGATCTGTTTAGTGAATTTTTATTTTTAAAATATGATATTTTCATGTTGTTCTTCTTTTATTTTCGTGCAGATGATAAACGTACAGTGAACGTACAAACTACTTTCAGAGGAAAGCTATATTTAAGTGGCTCATAGTATATTTACAAAGAAATGTATCGTAGTGCAATATTCTGTGAAACATTTATTACCGAATATATCTATTTACTAAATGTACCTCTTTTTTACTAAAAGCTTCTTAATTGCTTTTCGACGCGATAATCGTAATATCTTCATCCAGCTCTTTCGATTTACATACAATAATTTATCGCAATTTTTCAAGCTATTAAGACGTCTTGCAAAATAGTGCATAGCATTAATCACTCTATTGTCGGTTATTCTTAAACCATTCATCGTAAGAGATTATAGATTGATTCATCGTTTCAATGATCTTTCCTAGTGTCTTGCTTCTCCATTGTTCGTATCCTATCGCTGATCTAATATTTCAAAATTTATGGAACTCTCTAGAAAATATCTCGATATTTTAACACGAAATAATAAATTTCAGGCTTCGTGTTTTTGAAACACACTTCTGACAACATTAACGTTGTCTTTTGTCGAGGCTGAAACATCGTTACATATATTTCCAAACAGTCATCTCAGATCAGAAAGCAAAATTTCCTCGTCAACCGTTTTCGAAACGTTTGATTCCTCGTCATTAGGCATAATTTCGTAGTCGAACGCATCCACTTCCGTTCCCTGTCCATGGATCTTGCTACCCGCAGGACATCGTCGACGGCAAGGCCTCTTGGAGTGCACTTGGTTCACGGATCCGGTGAACAAGATTTAAAGGGTCGGCGTAAACAAACGGGCTGCCGTGCTAACCGAAAGCTGCAATACTCTTTTTTCCTCGGCCGGCACTCTCGTTCTCCCGTTTTCTCTCCGTGCGTGTCTCTTTTTCGCTCTTGCACTGTCGGCTAAGTGCCATTATGCTGGCACAGGCTACACCCTGTACGAGCACGTAATAAAGCAACAAGGGAGAGGTGGAAGGAGCGAGAGACAAAGAGAAAGAGAGCGAGCCCCGAGCCGCGGTGGGCAGACTTCGGCATTGTGATGCAAATGTGTCTAATCGGCCGAGCCAGCCGACCATATGTCCGTTTGTGCGCAACGAGCGTCAGCCTCGCGTTGCACCGAGATGAACATGCTAAACCTAACCATTAACCATTATTGCGTACTAATGACGATCGCGGGCACGCTTAGTTAAACATATGACGAAGCGTCAAGGCTGCCTCTTCGACAGCGCCGATGCCTCACTCTGAACGACTTTGCTTCGATCACGCGTGACGAGCCTTTTCATTCGTGATATCGTCCAACAAGATTGATGTATTCTCTTTCAGTTTAGTACGTGAATAGCTTGGTTTTTGGTAAGAAAGAACTAAGATTTAGAGGGGTTTTCTTTTATTTAGAAACTACTACGTGTATTAATCTCTTATGCAAAGAAAAGTTGATGCTAGTTATACGAAATAACGATTTCTAACAAATATGGTTCAACAAATATTTGCATAATTTCTCAGAAGCGATATGCAGACTTATTATGAATATGGCAAAGTAGTTAGCAGCTAATCGACATTACAAATCGCTTAATATAAAGCAAATATGTGGTATGTTTGGTATTTGATAATTATAACTTGCGTACATTAGACGAGGTGCTAAGAGGTTAAGAGAACAGGGAAAACAAGTTGACGAAGAGACTATTGGAAATATAATTTATTGTTTCAGCGGATCTTGGCTTTGATTTATTGGCGCTTTACTTGCATGCTTGGCTTACGGAGTACGATATAAATGCTGTCTCCTAGAAACATTTTTTACATCTTCCGAATACTTTACTGCCGTACTATTGTACGAATATTAATCTCTCTTTTAACCTATCTATTTTCGTTGGAATTTTATCTCCGTACTCGTTGAATCGACGATTTAAAAAGAAACCGTATCAGTGAGAAATTTCGAAACGCGCAAGAGCAATCTACTTTTACATCTTCCGTCCCATTAAATTTCCACTAACCTTGACTCCTCTCACGCTGAAACATTCTCAAATTCCTATTATTAAAAAAATAATACCGAACCTAATAAATCGTCCGAGTACCTAACAATCTCGAGCACACACGGACGAGAAACTGCGTTCCTGGGTCGCGCTAGCGCAACATCCTCTGCGGGAGCCAAAGAGAAAGAGAGAGGGAGAAAAAAAAAGAAGAAAAAGACGGGAAAAAAGGAAGAAAAACGCGTGCGCACTATTCGCGAAAGCGAAGACAAAAAAGCGTAAGAAAAGAGGATGCGTGTAATCTAATTTCTGTCGCGTTTGCACGCGAGCCTGCGTCTTCGTTTTCAAAACGACTTTCCGTCACGATCGCCTCGTCATTTCCTGCGTGCCACGGCTCGCGGGGCCCAATATTACCGATTCATTACGCGACTGTCCCAGCCCGCTATTTAGCTTTTTACAATGCCGCGTGGCGTAGACAAACGACGATGAAAAAACGGCGGCGATCGACCGATGGAACTCGGC
>NT_176452.1:1029370-1032548 GCF_000188095.3 Bombus impatiens
GAACCGATTTCCGCTCGCGTTAACGGTCCGCGGACAGCAGTTGGTACGCGAGCGAAGCTTCACGGGCATTACTGTGCCTCGACGTATATTTAGGCCCGATTATTTATGATTACGATTATTCCGGACGGCTTTCGAGCGCGCTTTATTGAATGTTTAGCATGTGCTGGCCACGCTAATTCTGAACTGAACGTTTATAGCATGAGGGTATCTCCTCCTACGTGCTCTCCTTAGACGAGCGAAAGCTCTGTCGCTAATTCGCCCCGTTCGATCAAATTACTCGTTCGCGAAACAGCCTCCACCCTTCCACGATCTTTCTTCCCTCGAGCTCTTCTCCGGTCTCTTCGTTTTCCTTTTTTTACTGCCTTGATTTTGCCCTTTTTTTAACCCTTCGCCGAGTTAATGACCATCGTTAATCCCCCTTCTTAACCCTTTGACCCGCCTGCTTCTCAGGATCTTCGAGAGATACCTACCTCTTACAAGTTTGCTTGACAATTACGAGTGAGACTTCTTGCTTGGTAAAAACGTATAATGATAGGCTTTGACGGTTGATTGTTTGATTTTGGAACGTTGAATAATTCTTCGTTGTTATCATTAGAACTATAAATACATATGTGCCTAATTATAATATACACTGGCTACACAAGAAAGTATTTTTGCACACAGTCTTAGTTTTCAACGAGGTGTTTTTTTTTTTTTTTTATGAGGTGCTATATTTCAATTTCAAGGTATCAAATTTTCGTAGTCACAATGACCGATCGTCGTTGTCAATTTTTCAAGAAACAAAGAGTATCGATTGAAGAAACATCCACTCGACGCGAGAGCGTTCGATTTGAAAAGGACACGAGATCTTCGACAAATCCTTGGTTTCGCGAGTCCGATGCTCACGGCTCGTTCGACCTTGCGATCTAAGAAAAACAATGAGAAGTTAGAGCGTACAGACGCAGCCTGTACGTGACGTGGACGGGTTGGTTATTTCGGTTCTGAAATGTTTCGCGTTTCGACGTTAACGCCGCGACGACTTTTGCTCGACCGCGTAGGAGGCCGACCACCATTTATTCAAAATAATTACTCCCGCGATACCTGATGGCGAGCTCGAGCTCGCGAGCGCTCGCTTTAGGTATCTAGGACGCCGCGGATATTTCGAGCAACAAATGTTTCGCGCTTCGACTTTAATTAATCGACCACTTTTGCCTGGCCACGGCCGTCCAATTTATTTAAAATAATTACGCGGTCAGCCATTGCCGTGGCTCGTCTACGGGAATGGTAATAACTCGCGCGATAGCCGACGATGAAACGACGAGTCGTAGGCGAGAATCGCGCATAGCTCACCCGTTCGTGGCTCACTTGTCGCTCGGGGAAATTTCTGACGGTGAACACCGGCGTGTAAACGGCCGCGTAATTTAATCCCGCGCATGCCATCGCGGCTTTGATCTCTCGAAAAATACCGGACCATCCGTGGATCGGAGAGCAATCGATTTTCTTTGGTGTTCTCCGGTGATTCGATCGTCCGAAGGAACGTTTCATTAAGTCCGGTATTTCTAGGTTAAACGAGTCTCAGAAGATCAATTCCATTTTTTGCTAATTTCTTAATTTAATTACATAAGTTGGCAATCGATGTTCAATTCTCAAGAAATAAACGATCTGCTCTCACTTATTTAACAAAGATACATTTTTCAAGCTTCAATCACGTACAGTTCTAATTTAATGTAAATAAAAGATATTTAGTAGACACTTGTTAGGTTGTCCGAAAAGTGTCTTTCTTTTACAGACCCGTCTTTTACAACAACGCATCTTTATACAAACATGAAAACTAATCTGTCGAACGTTGTGATCTTTAGTTTGATAGAACAAAATAGATCATACGTAATTCGATAAAATAATATAAAATGGAAAATGTTATGCATTCATTATTTTCTTATAAAACGAAAGAAACTTTTCGGGCTATCTAATAATTTACATATTTTCCGTTGTAAAAGCAAATCATTATCGTGTTTACCTCTAGTCGCGTTAATGCCATTTTAATAGCAGCAATTTACAATAGCAGCTAAATTAAGCGATAAAAGATATCGTAGCTGTCCATTGTGAGTAAAAATATTAAGTATTGTTTCGAATGTAATAAAGAATCAGATATTTTGATCAAAGGTTAATGCTGATATCGATTTGAAAGTTAATATCAAAGTACAAAGATAGGAAGTAACAAATAAGGTGCAAACGAATAAGAGCAGCAAAGATCTAGTTATAGAAACTTTGATCTACACAGAATATACGCAAATATAACTAATGAAACAGAGCAGCTAGCTATGAATTTTACGACGTTTATTAAATTTCTATGAATAACTTTCCAGAAGGTTATCTAACAGGCACTCAACTTTGGTTCGATTTACTTTTGAGTAACTACGGATGGTGATAATAAAACACGTTTTAATTTATGAAACTAGCGTAGTCCTCGAAATTTGGATCGGATCTTCGTAACATCAATAATTAAAGAGATATCTTGTATCCTCGTTCGAAATACTTTTGTATTTTCTCTCTAAAAAAAAAAAAAAAACTACAATTGAAATTTACACGGTCAGAAAATTTGTATTCCTTTCTCTTTTATTATATACATCCACCTTTTTCAACCACAGTCGACTTTTCACTTATAAAATCAATTATAATCAATAATTATACACATTACTTAAATGATATTATTATTAATTATTTTACCACCTGTAATTTTCTCCACCATACTCCACGTAGAATTTGCATTCTTCCGCACCAAAGAAAAAAAAGAAAGAAAGAAACTGAAAAGAATTTTTTATTCTTTTAGTATTTACATCGTTTACCATTTCAACTCCTCGATCAAAAGTACTCGTGTCCAGCTCTCGAGTTTCGTCCACTCCTCTCCTGCTCACAGGAAATAATTATCAACCGTTATTGCGAGTCTCGTTACAACACATCGGTACGAAAGCGTGCTGGCAGTCGCGCGCGCGCATTAGGTGTCGGGACCTTTCGCCCTGGCGATTATTGTCGATGGTATCGCGTGAAAGGTGTCTTTGCACTCACGGCGTTTTCCACTGACGGAGTCACGTGCTGTAACAGGGAAAGAGAGTGCGGCCGCGGGGCGTCGTCGAAAAAAAGGAAGGGGCTAGTGCGCGCGTGAGTCGTACGCTTCGTCTTTAAATAGCAGTTGGACGCC
>NT_176452.1:1032777-1039966 GCF_000188095.3 Bombus impatiens
GAAATCCATTTCCAAGTAGCTTAGGACGTACCGAACGGACCACCCACGGCCCCATCTCATCCCGTCTATCCGTCTTATACGCGGAATCGTCCCGCTGATCTCTCGGTAGAAATTGCAATTGAATTTTCACTCGTGCCAAATTACACTGGCCAAAAGCATCGTTCGTTTGTGGTCCCATGGATCAACGCGTTTCGTGCTTCTTCGTGTCGCCACCGATGTTCGTCGTGTCGGTGGGTTACTTGGAATTTCGATTTCAACTTTCAGAATATTCCTTTTTAATTTTATTGGAAGAGAGAAAAAGGGAAAGAAAGAGTTTTAGTGGTTCCCTTTGCGTGTTGTACAGAAGTTCGTAGTTAAGTTATTCAAAAGTTAGTAATCAAATCTATTTTCTGAAATTTTCTTCATTTTATTGCGAGCTTATGCAATTGCTATTTAATTATTCAGAAAACAGACGAATATTTTTGGCAGAATTTATCAAGTTGGTATTCGCGCATAATTAATTAATTAATTAGACAGCTTTAAATCTACGAAGATCGAAAGTTTTCCAAATCTGCAAAGCCTTCTCAATTTCGTGAATCTTCAAATTTAAATCAATTACATAATTTAATTCACGTTCTGGATATATTTAATATGAAAGTCAACCACGATTCTCGATTCGGTCTAAAAAGCCTTCTTAAAGACGTATCTCTGCTCCAGTAACTCGGACGATACGCGGATGCGTCGAGAATCAATAATATTCCCAGGCGTGAATTACGTGAGTACTTTTCAAGGGGAGCGCGGTTATTCTTGACGTCATCGAGGCGTTTGTTTAATGAATGCTAGCAGCCTCTCCTCCGCGTTCTCTTCGCTCGGCCAGAAATCGAGGAGACTGCGAGCAGCGATTGCGTGGCGGTCGTGGCAGCCATTGTTTACATGAAAAAAAAACAAACTACATGATTTTCGATGAAGCGACGATACTGGTGAAAATACGAGCATCGATCGATACATCTTTTCAAGGATTTATCGATACTTTCTTGCGCATTGATGCGATTATGTATTATCTTACATTCGAAAAGCGAAGAGTTGTTGACCTAGAACTTGAACTTGCTAGATGAAGTTTCGTAAATGCGTATAATCAAAGCTTTGTTGAATTTTCAGAACCTGTCGATTATCTTTAAATATGCATTTGTAATGTTTTATTTTTTGTATTTCCGCTTCTTTTGCAAATTGATTTTATAAGTGACATTGATATATTACAATTACTCTTTAACGTGTGTCATCGTCATGGTGTAAGTCCAGTAATAATAATTTATTCGATATGTATAAATTATTCTCATCGTATATGGATAATAAGATTAACAGGAAAGTTTTTATCATTTTTTGCTACTAATCTATTGCTATAAATTGTAGTATTTATTATAAAAACACAATTATACCTACTACTTAACATAGTAATCACATTATCTAGCATAAAAAACTGATATCGCACTGTTGTTTAATCGAATCTTAACAGTAATTGTTTGCGTTGTTCTTAAATTCATAATTTAATCTTATCCTTCGACAAAATTATTTCCTATAACTCGTCTTGATCGAATTGCATTATATTATCCTATTCCTATCCTACTTTTCCTTTCATGCATACCTGTTCTTTTAAAAATATTTAGAATTGCAAATGTTTTAACCGATGTCGTTAAAGCAATCATGGATTCATTAACGATTCAGTAATAATTATCGGATCGTTAATTGAGATACGTACGATCATTGCAAAACTTATAAGATGCAGGAAGCATCGACGTCGATTGCTGAACAGACATAGAGATTTTTGATGATTTCGTGATTCCTTTTGACGTCATCGGAAAGTTTGTTTAATTAGCAATTGTCAGCCTTCGCGTAGGCTGTCATTGATCATAAGACCATGATTTGATCGAAAGGAAAAATAAGAAAAGAAAGGATCATAACGCTGCCGTGTCGCAACGGTGGCAATAAAAACTCTTCGGAATTTGTGTCAATGAACTGCTTTGATACCTGTGCGAACTTTAAATTAAGGAGTATGGCAACATGGCGTAATGTAACAGACTGAAAATTATCCAATATTACGTGGAAAATGCAAATTAAAAAATTTAATGTTTTAGGTTGTCGAGCGTACTATTAACTTGGCTTTCTCGGTATTAATTTCCTTGTAATTTTTGTTTCACAGAATTTCAGGTTTTTAAAGAGTGTGTCATGAATGCAAAATTTCAAGCATAAAAGCTATAGATATAGCGTTAGACTAATATCAATAGAAATACGGTGGATACAAGTTTCACTTAGTAACACATACGCTACATAAAACATTTTTGGAACGCATTACATTTTATTGAAATTCATTTATAATTAAAAAAGACGAAATTTGTATCCGAGAATTAGATTTCCACTCTCTTGAGAGCTCCACGAATTTTCGACTATCAATTTGGTTTTCTATATGTTTGTATCCTTTACAATTTCCTCATAAATTCTTCGACCATATAACAATTTCGACCACTATGATTCTTCGTCTTTGCAGAATAGTTATATCTGGTTGACATTGATTTTTACGTTTCTAAAATACGCGCAATCAAAAATAAACCTGAAGCGATTTCATTTTGTAAGTGGACGATCAGAAAAACCGAGAAACTAGCTAAAACAAACAGCGATGGTTCTAAAAAATCAAGCAAACGGGCATAATTCGACGTGGATTACAGCGGTTTGATCGACAAATCACGATAAATCGACGAAACTACGAATTCGTAGGAAAGATCGAGTGATCAGTAACCGCTGCTAATGGCATCGAGCGATTTTCGATGATCTACCGATGCTTTCTGATGTCATCGAGATGTTTGTTTAATGAACGCTACCGAGCTTTGCTGCTTCAACCAGTATAAATATAGAGATCACACTGTGCACCATGCGGATACGAAGGTTTACCGTCTGAAAACGGAGGACAACCTGTCTGCGTTTAATGTGACGTAACGTTTTATAAGCTGTTAAAATTCCCCCCTACTTGCTAATGAATCTACGCAGTATCATGTCACTTATGACTATGAAATCTGTGTTTCTCGTTTTTGAATTTTTAACAGTGGAACCGCTTTTGCCTATTTTCACCGTTTCATTGCTGTTTTTAATGCTAAGACGTCGGTAGCTGTTCTCATACATCGGTAACATTTCATGTTTTTCTTAAAAGTTTGTTTCGCTGTATCTGTATTTCTTGCGCGGCGGTTACATGTCAAACACATTTTATTTATACATTTTATCGAAATAAATTCTTTTCGCGATTATTCGTAAGTTAATATTAGTCCAACAGTCGTGGATGAAGCAACGTGATTAAATAATTCACGAATGAAAGACGTTAATTATTCAAATCGTAACTATTAAGGGACTTTGCAAAATTATATTCACTTTCGGGACACCATGTTTGAAATAGAAATCACACATCAAAATCCTATCTCTTCACCTGCCGTCAAATGTTCATTCTCGGAACATTTGAAGTCTGAAACCAGAATCGCGTTCGAAGAGCGACCAATTAATCGGAGTAAATCCGTCGACGGAAAGTTGGTCTGGTTGCGCGCAGTTCGTTCTAAAAATACGCGGCAAAGGATTAGCAGAAAAGTTTCCAATTAAGCGATCACCGGATGTTGAGCGCGACCGACGCGCGCGCGTTCCTCAAATCTACCGTATATCTACTATCCGACGCGTGTGCAGCGACGGCAGTAGAAACAGACCTTCGAACCGGACCACGTTCCTGCAACTAAGCGGCAAGTAGAAAGAGTTAGACCGTACGTGCAATGAAAAACCAGTGACGTAGCGAACGATCGAGGAATCGATCGATAAGTTGCGATGGTGTTTCCCAGCCGCGACGATTGATTTTCGATGGTCCCGCGATACTTCCTGACGTCATCGAGGCGTTTGTTTAATGAGCGGCTACCAGCCTCTCCCCACGTCGTCCCTACTCGAACAGAAATCGCGGCCAGAGGGAGACAGAGCTAGCGGAGTTCGTGGAGGGGGCGTAGGGAGAGTGAGAAAGAAAGAGAGGAAGGGGAGAGAGGTAGTATCGTGTCGGACGCTGGACGAGGCGCACGCTCGATGCGAAGCAGCGCGTGCTTTCACGCGCGGAAAGCAGGAAGCGGTGTGTGTACCAGGACACGACACGGTTGGTCCTGGACCCGGTGGTGTCCACGCGGTCCTGCCGGCTTTCGAGGTATCGTCGCGTCGACAGGACTGACCAGCCGTGAATCGTGCATGGCCCCGCGGACCAGGAAACAACGCTGCTGGTAGTAGTCGTCTACAGAGAGGAACGAACACGTCCGAAAAGTAGTCACGGATCGTACATCGTCGACCACGCGGCACACGTGAGCGGAACGAAGACGAACCGCTACCGAGCGCGACCGAACGCCAACGAGTCGCCACGATCGTCTCTCTCGGGGTATCCTGGCTCACCGCTGATTGGCCGAAACCTCGAGGAAGTGGTCACCGTCGACGAGGGCTCGGACCACATCGCCACGTGAGTTCAGCGCCGTATCGCGAACCAGGATATCGCGCGCGCCTTTTCACCCGATCCTGCAGCTGCATTTTGCCGAGCACCCACCAACGTCAGCTTTCCGAGCTCAGACAACAGGATCGCTTCGAACGATCTTCGAGTCGACTTTGCCGCGGTGTTCACGAATCGACATCGCCGACGACGATTACCTACGCAATTGTTTCTCCTTGTAACATCGCGAATTAGCGGTCTTCGCTGACCGCAATCGGGAGTATCGTATGTCTATGAAAATTAAACGACGATGTTGTCCCGATTGATCGGACGGTGTTTAAACGAAACTCGTAGAAATCGAGTGACAAGTGAATAGAACGAGACACTGGATCGTTTCGAATGCACTGGCTGTAGAACAGGCGTACGACGAGATCCTTAAAAACCGGAACGTCAACCATAATACCAGGTCTGCTCGGCCCTGAACCGGAATCGATCTACGTCATCGTAGTCATCACGTGGTGATCCTGACCTAGGCCAATGTCTTTACCCCATATGACGTTGCGCCTTTCTGTCGGTGTCATCTAGACACGCAGATCCTACTTCCCTTCTAAATATAAAAGCATGCTCGACTCGTGGGCGAAAGTCTTCGAGCATGGAAACGACGAATAATCCGTGGAGCCGCGTTGACGAACGGCAAGGATCGTCGAACCAGTATCGAATTCGATCTTTCTCGCGAAGTTGAATCTTGCGCGTCGAATTTAACGTCGTAATTCGTGACGTACTGTCTTCTATCGACACAAAGGAGAAAGTTGGTGTCTTCGAGTGTTATAAATAGAAGTGAACAGTGAATAAAACCTGCCGGTCAAGGAAAATTTCTTTTCTCTCGAATCTCTGGCCGTTGGTCGCCGAAGATTTCTGCGGCGAAACTATTATTCCCAAATTTTAACGTGATCCACGGAGTTCGATGACTTTGTGTACAAAAAGTGTATACCATTGTTTCGCTCGTTCCTTTTCTGTTGTCATTTTTACATTTTCTCAAAACATAAATATGGTAAATGTTATGTAACGAACACGCAGTGAAACTTGTAGATTAATTCCGTGGTTGTTTACGGTTTAACGGTAACGATATTATAAGAAAAAGTTGTTTATCGGTCGACGAGAACTACGTAATTCACCGAGAGTCGATGATAGAGATCCTTTTCTTTCTACTTTAGATGCCTCGCGCGTCTAGTGTGTTTAATGACAGTTGTATCTGGTAACGGTACGTGTTTATATTAGTCGTGTCGAGGAAGAGATCAACGAACTAAATGGTGCGTCGTGAACGAGTCGAAGGGTAAACTCGAAAGGAATTACATCGCACAAGGTACACCTCGGATAGGTTAATCGAGAGATTGTCAACGATGATTTACTCCGGTTGAGGACGGGTGATTAGGTGATTCAGCTTGGGCAATCAGCAAAAAAGTTACAATCTCGTGCATATTCCAGAAGACTAATCACAAACCTATCGACCCACCTTCGCTCAGCAGGAAATTGTTCTTCCTGATAATAACAAAATTTCTACCTTCCACTTGGAAACGAAGATCTTCCTGTTTGGTCTGGTATGTGACGTTTTATTCTTTGAGAATATCTTATTGGCAAATACGTTATTATGGTAGAATTGCTTCGTTATTTATCTTTGCAAAAATTAAACATTTATATTTACCGTAATTTATTTAATTACTATCTGATCTTTGTTCTCGAATTAGATATATTAACTTATTATCTTTCGTAAATTAGTAACTCACGAGTTTTACATTACCACCGAAAGAAAAACTCATAAATAACACTCGGAGAAATCTATTAGACCACGCGAACTGTTATAAGATATGACTGTAATAAAGAAATCGATAGTTTCAAACGGAGATTATAAACACGTTTTTTCTCGGTTCTTAATGCACGAAACAAGATGACTACCGAGTGCATGTAATTGGAGGGGGAGGTGGAAGAGCAATGGTACGCATGCACTCCCCTCCATGGCATTCTGCAGAGCATAAAATTCAGGATCGCGAATGCTTTAGTGCCATCAATCAACAGTGCCACACGATCTATACAATTACTCCCTTTTTAATATAAGCCATTTTCCTAGAAAAATTGTTCAACAATCTTAACTGCCTCGTCACACGAAACATCACAACAGTTACGTATGAAAAAAAACCTGAGAAATCAAAAACATTGCTACTCGCAACGCTGATTCTAAAAACACCGCTATTTTTGCAACTATACAAACCGATACTGGTTCAACAAATACAAATATTGCCCTAGACTTATAAACAAATCAATACTAGTTTCGCAAATACTAACACACCTTGAGACACGAAAATAACAAAGTTTGCCTTTCATAAAGACAAACTTTAGTTCTTTATCTACCTACATAGGATATCGATTTACATCGCGAAGAAACCTTCGAACCTTCGACATCATTTTCTCAACGCGATACACGTATCGACGATCCGTAGAATTCCCAATATCCGCGCGCGATACGAAAATACTATCGCGCCAAGTCTGAATGAATAGATCCCAAGTACGCCGGCGTTTAGTTGGCGAAACATCAAGCGTCCGCTTGCCAGAAATTTGCTTGGTACACTAAGCATCGTAAAGACCGGCTAACGTAATTCCCGCATCGTTGTAAAAATAAACAACCATCGAGATAACCGTCGCTACGTCCTCGCAGAGATTCTTCGCGCAGCA
>NT_176452.1:1040738-1043406 GCF_000188095.3 Bombus impatiens
CGACGACGACGACGACGACGACGACGACGACGACGACGACGACGACGACGATGACGATGTCGAAGAGGAGAAGAAGCGATGGCGGCAACCGCCTCCGAAATGTCCGCCGACACGAATCTCTAATCTCGCTCCGCTCCGTAAACGACCGAGCTAATGACAGACAGGAAACGACGTTTAATTAAAGTACGCACTTCCGGTAGGAACGTTTTCACGAGACCGCGTCGCTGACCACCGCCGCGCTCCAACTAGCCGTTGCGTAATTCCGAACCGGAGATAAAGGAACGAATTATCGCACCGTGATGTTCCCACGTTATCCTCCATGTTCGATTTGCAGCAGTTTTATGCGGTATATTTTAGAATGTCGAAAGGAATATAGGGTGTACGGAGGGTAGGTTGGCGGGGAGGCAGTTGATACGAAATTAATATACACCGGCGATGCGAGTCGTGGTAGCCCAGCTCGAAAATTTGATGCCAATTACGTTTGATGGCACTTTAATGAGGTTGCTCAGGAATGCGATGTTTCCTTGGCGCGATAAGCTCGTTCAGTGGTCACTTCGTTTTGGTTTTTTGGGTGGCTTGGCCGCTCGGTTGTTTCGTTGAAGGAAGTAGGAGTTAATTGAAGAACCGAAGTTTTGGTGGGCTAAGTTCGTGTACTCGAGGAACTTGCAGTTTCAATTTTCTGGAGATTTATTTGCTTTTTAAACCTAATATATCGTTAATGTCATGTATAAAAGATGAGGATACGTTTTGGAAATTCATCTTCGAAACGAATCGTTATTTGAAAAAGTCGTGTTATTTATTTCTTAACGCGTAACAAGTTGTTGATAGAAAAATTGCGTGTGTTAGAAACAGTATTATTTGAATTTTGTATAATTGTATAGAGTATCTTTTACAATACAATTTTACTGGTCTTAATGCAAATAACGATCGATATAATAAGATATTAACCTGCTCTACGCATTATGCTCGTTCTTCTCTAAAATTCCACCCTCATCATGCACTGACCAACCCTAAGGATAGTTACCCCTGCACATGTTCGAACGTACACACTTGTAGTCGTCATTCAGCCACTCTGACGCACGCACGTATTCTTTGTGTTTCTGTTTCTACCCAGATATTTTAGCAACACTCCCCAGGAACATTTTTCATCTGATGTCATACCTTTTTATACGTTCTCCTTTCAATCTATGTAACGTTTATAAAAACAACGTATTCATTACTACACTTGCGATATACTCAATATTCATACATATCGTATACATCGTTGCATCTCGAAATTTCTCGCAAATGCATAAACATTCGGAATCTATTAATAATCATCATAGTCATCTTCCTGTACAATCATGAATATATTAACTGTAATTAACGCTGATTTTCCTTACTTTCGCCATCTTTATATACTTTAGACGCTTTATATACATGTCACATTCGTCTTTTCATTTTGGTCAAAGGAAACGCGCTACAAAGTATAGACAAGCAATTCACGATCGACAAAGTCATGTTCGTACAATGATTGTTACAAGAAACGTGACCCGAGGAGCGAGTAAAAAACAAGTGCCGAAAGTGATGGCGCGAAGAGAGAAAGCGATTTCTATGGATTATAATGAGCGCGGACGGTCTGTTGCTGGGTGTAAATGATTTTATTGCTAAGCGTTATAGCCAGGATTAACGTCCAAGTGATTATTTCATCGGTATCGGTGTTCGGTTTTTATGCGCGATCGATTTCTGTGGGAAAGGCAACGTCGTTTTCGGCGCGGAAACGTTTTCATTGTGGATCGTTACAATGTGCCTGATCGCTGCGAACCGTTGCACAATTAACGATCGATATAACAATCGCAGAGGAACTGGTTAGAGAAAACCATTCGTTTTTGTCCTTAAAAACTCGTTGCCACGTTTCCACGTTGCGATGGAACGATCGGAGGCCGATTCGTGTTCCAACTTCGATCGATTCGGTTTTTCCACTTTCACTTTAATTTGCGTGAAAGTAACGATTGTGTCCGTTCGGCAGTCGTTAATTTTGACGTATTCAGTATTACTGAGCATCGAAGAGTGGCCAAATATATGTTGCTGAACGTTACCTTGAAATGTTTAAGACGTAAATCGATAATAACGCATAACATACAATTTCATTAAAAATATAGGAAATGGAAATCTCCAGTGGTAACAATTTTCGTCTTTCTTCTTTATCAAACGAAATAACTTTCGTATGACAAATATTTTCGCGTATTTAGGAAACGTGTCTTAGTATCTTTATATACCGCTAAATATTCGACCAAATTTTAATCGTGAAATATCCCATCAGAAGAAAGAAAAAAAGATACAACTTTTTTTCGATAACGTTTTCCTATATTGCTCGAAATATTCAAGATGTAGAACGTTCATGATACATCTAAAAAAGTATATAAAAATGTTTAAAATAAAACTGTTATTTTACTACTCTACACAGTCGCGCAATATTCCCTCGTACTTTCCATATTGTCCAGAAAGTTTCCGCAAGCTCCACCTTACCTCATCGTAAAACAACAAAGAAAGAGAGAGAGAAAAAAAATTGTACGTTGCGGTGGAAAAAATGTCCGAGTCAGTGGCAGTGCATCCGGTAGTTCTTGTCAAACAGCTGTCGAACGCGCGGAAAAAGCGCGACGCCGCAACTGTTCGCGTTCACGTTTTT
>NT_176452.1:1043792-1064088 GCF_000188095.3 Bombus impatiens
CGCCGCAACTGTTCGCGTTCACGTTTTTCCGCGGCTGTGCAGCCGCGGTAAATTTCGAACTTGTTGGCAACAAGTGTTTCCCTCCGTGTTACACGATTGCACGGCTTAAGTTTCAGTCGCGGACGTACCAAATTTCCGCAACACCTGTTGCGAAACATTTCGAATTTGCCAGCCAGACCGAACTTTCCTGCATCTCTCACACTCTCTGTCTCTTTGGCTTGCCTGCCGGTGGTGGTGGTGCTTCGAGTCGAGGCTCGGCTTAATTTCAGAGGATGATTATTATTATTATTCCTCTTCAGCATCGTTCTGGGTGCCTGGTCGCCTCTATTTTTAAATATTATTGCCAGGCCCCCCACCCACCATCGAAGCTTCTTCTTGTTCTCGAATTCCAGAGTCTGCTCTATCTTCTGCCCCGCATTATTCACCGGTCATTTATTTTTTACCGGCGTTAATCGTTCGTTATTCGCCGGCTCCTCGCGACACGTCCGACACGGATAGACGACTTTTTATTGAACGATATTTATGCACACTATAAATTTCGGTGTTGTTCACATTTTCGCACACGAATCCTCCGACGAGTCTGTTTTCCTTCGACTGCCGTTAATCGAAAGCCGTAGCGGAGTATACGGGTTCCTAGTTTTTAACAATTTTGAAATATTTATGAGCGTGTGAAGATTATTTATGCGAGTCGAATGCCTTATCTTTTTCCTTCGTGTAGATCTTATTTCGTGTATACATGTTTTCTATATAAATTACATCTTTTTTCTATATAAGATAATATCCGTGAAAGAGAAGAAGTTATTAATTTGATAGAAATTGAGATTTATCAAGAACCGAGTTGCTAGATCGAACACAGAAATTAGATTCATTAGAATACAGAATGTATAAGTTAAAAGTTCTAAAGCGATATAAATAAACAATGATTCTAATTATGCGAAACTACTATTGATGAGTATATTCAGTCTCTTTTTTTTCAAGAAATGATAGTTACATAAATAACGACTAATATACCATCAATGTTAATTACATGTAGTATTAGTCATACTAGACAGACAATAAACAGACTGAATTTACCGTGACTGAAATGTAGAAAATGTTAAAAGCAAACGAAAATGCTTAACGAAATATACAAGCACATCGAAGCACAAAAAGATTTAAATCGAGGAACTAATGTTTGAAAATGTTCAAATGAGTTATACGAGAATTCCTTTGATCTTTGATACCCTGCCACTTAAAATCCCTTTGAAATTTCCGATATTACTGATTCGCAAGAGCCTACAAACACTTCGACTCTTCAATTAACTAATTATAGTAAGCCTGGATTAAAAGTATACCTTAGAAAAATCGTTTCCAATTTAACAGAAAGTTAAAATGAAAAATACGACGCCTGTTTCACCGAACGATTTTCATACTCCACTTTCCTGACGATCTATTAATTTCCATTTGATATATCGCTCCGTCGCGTTTCATCAGCGCTTCGGCAACGTATCCGTCCTTCGACCGCGGCAAATGACGCAGATCATGACTAACGAAGCGTCTTGTTCACGATATGCCGTAATCGTCTCCTCGTCAATTAACACCGTGCCGAACGCGTAGCGTTCATTACGCCACCTATAAATTATGCACACATATAAAAGTGTAGGAAATACCGCGGTCGACCAACGTGTGACTAATTCTTTCTTTGGAATCCAAAAGCGTGTCATCCTCGTGCCTCGACCTCGCTCCACAATTCGCGCGAATCGTTCGCAAATTTCGTTTTCACCGCTAGCTATTTTCAAAGTTTCTTCTTCTCATCTCTTCGTCCTACATTTTTCCGTTTCTGTTAGGTTAGAACGATTTTTAAACGGAGAAGTTCGAAAAAAGAAGGAAATGTTGCAATTTTCGCGTGGAAAAACCACGTTAGAATATTTAATTACCCGCACGAGAGGTATTCGGAATCGATAAGAGGTTTCAAATGATTGGATAAATGAATATTCAAAGAAATCGTTGCCTCACGAGACGCGGAACGATGGAATGGAATTTAGAGGAATTTTAATACCTGTGTAATCGATAGTAGCTGGTCCAAAAAAAGAGCTGTTTCAAAAAGAGAGAAAAGAATAAAGTTATCAAAGATGCGAATTGAGTAGAAACATCGGTGCTACGACCGTGGCTGATTCATTGCTAAAAAATCTTTGAATCGTTAAGTACCACGCATACGAATCGCCGATAAGAATATTATTAATTTCACACTACGCGGAATACGAAATTAAAGGTGAAGATAAATTAAGAGCTTTGCATTTTGGAAACATTCTCGAGCCACCGAAAACATTTACAGAGATACTTTGATTAATCAATTAATAAAAACAGAAGTAGCTAGGTTTTTCGTTTAAATTTAAGATCAGGCTCGGATAAAATTGATTGAGAAAGCTTCGAAATTCAAATTTTCATATTTAGATACATTCGAATCCATTTTATTTTAAGTATCTTGAAGATAGAAATATTTGCCAATTTCAGCTCCCAATTTATTCCTTCATTTAGGGATATCGACTTCCGGATTATTTTCTGTTCGTTCTGCTCCTTCCTAAAAATATAGCGTGTCTAATGTAATTCGGTATTACTGTATTTAAATAAATAAGTTAAATTAGTGATATTTCAATATGCAATATATATTTCGGAACCACGAGCCACAAAGTCATTGAACTTCAATAACACATTCAAGTCCAAGTTCAATTCAAATATTCATGATTTAGGAACGAATCCCACGCATCAGATTCTACGAAGCAAAATATAGCGAAGCGTTCGTATCTCTTTTAAAATTTATCTCATAAAAAATTCAAGTTAATAGCGTTCCAGCTAAGATAAAAACCACACAATCAGTACGGGTTTTCCTTGAAATCAAGTTCGATATGTAAATGTATGCTAAAAATCAGCTTTAATCTCTTAATGCACTGTTTTAATATAACTTTTATATACATTTTCAGTTACCTTCCAAATTTTACCAATACAGTCACGATACCCGTCTTCCGCTACGGCTCTGATGAAATTTCAAAATTCAGAGTATCGTATAACGCGTATAACATATTCGTAAAAATTGTCCGTGGTAAGCGTTCGAATACTAATTTCTTAATCAACGATACTTCAATTTCTTAATTACGAAAAGAAATCGAAAAAAGGATAATGAGAGATCGTACAGAGCTTTGAAAATTTGAATTTAATCGTATCCAGCTGGAAGAAAAGTTACGGTTGAATATCATCGACCGGCAGGAGCAGGAGCAGTTTCACTATCGACACACAGGATACAGTCGCATACTCGAAATAGTTGCGCGACAAGCGAGCAACGTTGTTCGTCGTCGATATTTCTGTGATAAAGGTGGTGCGTGGCCTGCCACGGAGTTGCCAGTGTATTTCTGTTCCTTTCACAATAATTGGCTCGTAGCGGCACTTTCGTACGGTAATTATCGCGCCAGTAAAGTCACGCACTTTTAATTCACGTTGTTGCGCGGTTGGCGAGTGGATCGATCGACCAGGAATCGTGGGCGAGGATTTTACCAGCGATATCATCGATACCTTTAATTTAGCCTCTCGTCCAGTCAGTTGTCCTTCGACTAAATGTATTCTAACAATAAGTAGCTCATCGAACGGCCTTTAAAGCTCGTCTTGTTTAACTCGCCGACGAAACGTCATACTCTAAGTTACAATATGTGAAATCCTCGGTTTCCTACCAATTTTCTAAACCTTTCTTTTCGACAACCATGTTTCTCTTCGCCGATAATATTATAAAACTTTTAAACAGTGAATTTTTTTTTCTTTTACGTTTAATTACATTTGTTACACCTTTTGTGTACATGACCGTATTTTTCTTAGGATCCAGTGAAATATGAGACGTTGAGTGTCGTTACTTGTGCTTTCTTATTAAACATATTAGGTATATCAAATAGCATTAAACACGTTAGATATTGTTAATCTTTGGTATTTTCTTTCTACATCACCGTTTTGTTTCGACAAACGTGTAACTAAGCTTGCAAAGAAATTTCTGTTTAATTCGAAGTTTATGTTTTACCCTAAAGAAACTTCATACGTTATAATACAACACGTATCAATCGTCATCTTCAGCTTTATTAACAACTTCCCCTTAACGATCAACTAATCTCGATGTTACTATCATTGAGCGCGCGTTACGCTCAAACCGAGCATAATTCGAATCAGCAGAAGCAAAAAACCTCGCGCCTCGTCCTAACTAGCCGTCGAATGCAGATTTTAAAGCGAATCGGCTCGATAGATTAGCTAAAGCCGTTTCCTCTATACGCGGCCAATTTATTTGCGTTACAAGCGTATCGCTTATTCCGCGTAAGCACTCTCGAGGCTTCTGGCCTCGGAAGAAAATTTTGTTCTAACGCAATTTACTGGAATCGTTACGCTAAAAGACCAACCGACCAGCTACGATCCCCAGCTTCCGTGATTAATACTTTTCTCTTTTTCCTCGGTTTTGATTTTCTTTGTTTTCCTCCGTTTCCTTTTGCCTCGATCATTTAAACGAGTTTATGATGAGCCACTTTGAGGTTCGTGCCAGAATCAAATGAGGTTGCCTGGATATTGGAAGCGAGGCAGCCCGTGCAGTGGATATATAGAACGTGCAAGCGGAAAAGGAATAGTTTACGAGCTATAACGAACGACGCTGGAACGTTGTGTCGAAGGTTTTTGCCGGACGCATTTGATTATTGGCTAATGAAGTAGCAGCGATAATTGCAGTGACGTTTTTACTTCGCGCCCGCTTCGATTTTATTCGTTTATCCACAGCGTACCGATATTAGTAAGCTTGCACGTGCAAACAAAATGGGAATACATAACGCTTGCTCAATATCTAGGAGCCAATAAAACGGATGGCGAGAAGTTATGCGTTCGCGAAACATTGTAATTCCGCGGGGCATGTTATTATTGTGCGCTACTATTTTCAGCAGCGCGACTACCATACGCCGAAGCAAATCTATGCCGCAATGAACGCCGTTAACTACGTTTTCCTCACCCACGCTTTATGCACTCCGTGAACTTTTCACGTTTGATGGGGTTTCTTTCGTGCTTTCTTTGACATTTGATTAAAGTGTTGCTAAAGGTCATTTTTAAACGAAGACTGTGTCATTAAGAACGAGGCAACGAAATAACGCGTACAAGCTGGATGAATGCAACGTTGTTAAAAATATGTAGAGTTAGTAAGTTATCGTACCGTTTTGTCGAGATACAAAATGTTGGTACCAGAATAATAGATACGTTACAGAAATCCATTGCATAAATTGGAGGTAGAAAATGAGATTCTATAATATGAAAAGAAAATGGTTTATCACAGTGCTCGAAGATATTTCAATTTCTTCGGACTTTATAAAATTGTAGAATCTGGATAGAAGGAGAGATAGTAACGAAAAAAAAAATTGCAAATAATTTGAAAAGAAAATAGTTTATTATAGCGATCAAAGATACTATAATTTCTTCAAACTTTGTAAAATTGTACAAGCTAAATGGTAGAAGAAACAATAAAACGATAAAAACGTTGAAATCCCAGAAATTTTTTTTCATAATTTCAATAGAAACGTATTCAATTAAGATCGATTCAAAGGTATAGTATAGCGAGGTAAAAAAGTAGTGTATACAATGTGCGATGTCAATTCCTCCAAAATAATTTATTCCCTAGAAAATGCTTTAGATTAATGAGTTACTCATTACTGTCGTGGGAATTCAAAGTAATAGAACATTTTTCTATGTAAATTTTGATTGAGAACTCAAGCATTGTATGTGATAAGATGCACAGGAAACTACTTTTTAAGGTATGCCTATGATCTTATACTTTTTATAACAGTTCGTAAAAAATTTAATGTATTCTCGGTTTAGATTACACGTGGACATTTTTTCGATATCTGCTAATTATAATAAAACTATAACCGGAAGGAATTCACACGGTTACATTTTGGGATTTCGTTACATATCTATTCGTTTTCTGTCACTTAAAGGTAGAAAACATACTTTAAAGAAACGTCTTTCGTTTCTTACGGATCGGTCTTCTATTAATAACCGGTCTTTTATTAACGAAATAATCACTGTGATTTTCTGACTACAGGATGAGATAGCATGATTCGTGAATTTTCTGAGATATCAACTTTTTGCTCCTTGAACCTCCCACAGCACTATCTCGTACATAATACTGCTAGTCCACCTTTCTTCCTACAGAATTTTACTACATTTTCTTTAAACCTGTTTTCTATCAACACTCGAAGTACAACCTGCTATTAGTCACAAAATATTATCTATTTCTGGTATACGTATACAGTAACTACTACTTTGATATTCATTTCGTTAATGAAGCGATTCATGATAAATCTACTAGCATATTTCAGATCTTTTCTGTAGTATCTACCTCTCTTATCTTGTATCCTGCACATGCTTGTTTAGCATATTAACGGTACGCCAAATTAATCTTTGTCACAAAATCTCTATTTTATCGATGTACATTCTCCTTGAACACTCGATCCAATTACATTTCACGTAAATTGATAATGCCATTATTATCGTATAAGATTTTACATATCTTCATTTCCCTTAATCGTTTCTTTGAATTTTCTGATTTCTTTCGTAAATTCTTCCCGTTCGAGTAGTAAATACGAAAACTTCGTCTTTCGTTTGACAACAAAACTGCTAGTCATCCCAGTGAAAGCCCATTGCTAAAAATTCACCGAGCTATCCTAGAAAAGGATATACACATCGTGCCAACATGTGGGCGGCGTGAGAACTTGCACTGCACGCTTACACTTCTCTCTTTCCAGTTTTATTTTTATCTTATATACATAGATAGGATCTATCAAATGTGGACTCGAATTCTCTACAAAATTCAACAGATAGATAACCGTACACATATCTATCGTCGTTTCAGAACAACACTAGACGATGCTATAAAAGTAATAATCTTTCAAGAGACAAAACAAAACAATTTTAGTAATTAGGTAATAAAGTACCAATGGTAAACAACCATATAGTAATCGATAAATATACGGATGTTTTACGAACACAACAGAAAAAAAATGACACCGAACTTAAGATTTGCCTCATTTTGAGGTTCTTAATATTTTAACGAGTACTTGAATATTTTTTCATACTACCATTCATCGTACATACAACTTTTCCATAAACGTATCAACATCCGCACTGTCTGCTAATCAGAAAATAAAAAAGGATACGCAACAATGTTGGAATTGAAGCAACTGTTGTTAGCAACTCTAGCAACCTTCGTCGGAAGCGTAAAACGTTTCTCACAGCAGCATTAACCACGTTGCCCGAAATATTTCAATTTTTCTGCATATTGCCATTGTTCCTCCCCTAGAAGAGGATATTACTTCCCACGATCTCTTCCTGGATCTTTCACGAATCTCACCGATTCCCGGCGAAAAACCGCAGGTAGACAGAAGGAAGCGGTGAAAACGACGTCGACCGGATGAATTGTTGGTCCGTTCACGCGGTACGTACCGTCTGTCAACGTCCGTATACGAACGAACTCGTGTCGCGTCCTTCGTCGATCCGAACGAGCCAGAGAACGGCTAATTACTGGGCCGCGCATAATTGCCGCAAATTAAGGAATTTAAGCCGGGAACGTTCGAAGCGAACGCTGGCCGCTCATTAATTGGCCCGCTTGATTGCCACTTGCTTGCGTCGCTAAGCGCTAGATTGTAAACACTCGGCCAGTTAATTGTCCGGCGAGTGTCGCGCGAGTTGTCGTTACCGCGGCCCCGAGCCGATAATTAAGCCTCCCTCGGCCGCGCCAGCCGGTCAGCCACGTATATAACGAAACGCCGCGAGCGGTGTTTTCGATCTCGCCAACAGATCGCGATCTCGAACACGAGAGCAGAATCTTAACTTCGTCGCGAGTGTTTCGTTGCGAGTCGTTGCACCGCAGAGAAGATAATGGAGGGTAATGAGGGAGAGTACGAGAGTTACGACGCTTTTGGATAAAGAGAATTGCCTGGGTGGTACGCGATTGGTTGCTGGTTTATAGATCGGTCGGAGGTGGGATGATGGGTTTCTTGGATGATTTTAGTTAGTTCGATAATGTTTAAGTATATACGAAGGCAGGTTTCTAACATTCAGAAATAGCTTACGTATCTTTCTATCTTCGATGGGATAATTTTTGATCGGCTTTACTGGATTTCGGAATGTACGAAAAGGTGTTACTGACCTCTAAAAACGTCTCGACACTTAAGTTGCATCTCGAATAAGAATTCGAGCAATCTGTTCCGAGAAAATGGTATTCTTTCGTTTCTCCATCGAAGAATAAAAATTTACAGAGAATGAAAAACATCGATATTCGTTTCAAAGGTTAAAGGTTTACATTTTACGAGAAATTCTTTTCATTAAAAGTAGGCTCTAGTCTATCTACGTTCTACATATATCAAACGTCGTATTACCGTAAGAAATGGAAATGATTGAATTTGAGCTCGACGATACCGTAACTCGGTGATTTCAATTCTAATCAACGACTGTCAGTTAGTCACCCGTCATCAATATATTTAGACTAATATTCGGGGAATCATCTGGCGCGAGGAGACATGCACGAGCAACGTGTGAGAAAGTTCGTCGAATGCGCGGTAAAATCGGCCGAAGGCGTGTCTGCGATTCATTCCGCGTTGAATGCGTCTCGTGAAGCACGTATAGCATAGGATACCGAACACGAGTAACGTAACTGGTTGCAAGCGGCGCGATTTTAAAGTATTATTGGATTGTGATGTAATGAAGTATATATGCATGCATTTCATTACTATACCATCTTCTTTTTCCCTTGCCTTTAAATTAAAAATACGTCGAAGAAGAAAATCGCTTATATTCCTTGCCTGATGCTTACGTCTTTTCAAGGTATGTACGAATAATTTGTTGATATCTAAGAACATGCGAGTTTTATTAAAAACTTTCAAACTTCTTTTATCGATTAAGTAGTACGACAAAGTAATATAGTTCTGTTCCACTGTATAGCGAGTGAAATTTGGTTTACACGCGTAGGGAAATCTAGGTTATTCGATTCTATGAATTCCAAAATAGCATTTTCTACAGCTGCGTTATCTAAAAGCTGTTTAAGTGGTAAAAAAAAAAAAAAAAAAGAAACATGGTAATGGCTGGAAGATCAATCTTACGAGTATGACAAACCAGGCGGAATTTACACAGTGTCAAATCTGAAATATGAACTGGGGCAGTATGACGAAGAAGAGTAGGTGCTGGTCTATTAACTAACACCGTGCCAACAAAGAGACACCGTCTGATAGTTAACCCGATGGACGAAGAAATTCTTTATTGCCGTACGCAAACATCGCGAACCTACTTAGAATATAATGCAATATTATTTGCGAACGATCTCGAGCTCTAGAATATGAAACGTTTATTACGATTGAACGTCTCTTAAATGCAGACAGAAGAAGAGAACCTTCGTTTAATGTATAAAATAGTAAATGAAAGCTACTTCGTATAAAACAGGTAGAAATTATATTTTTATTCTACGATTGGAAGAAGAAATATAAGCGAGGAGGCAAAAGCGTTTACAAACGAACACGGACAGAGGAAGAAGGAGAGACAGGGATCGAGGGTACAAAGTGTCGCGGTGAACAGCCGGATGCGCGCTTCTGGTCCCGGCAATTAATAATTAAGAGCCCCCGGCCGGCGAGCTAGGTGGGGAGACGGGCCGTTAATTAATCGAAGCTGCGTGGTCGAGCGAGCGCTAATTACAATTTATAATTAAGCAGCTTAAGCTCGCGATGCCTCGTGAGCCGGTCCAGAGCCGTGCCGCGTGCAATTAATATGATTAATCGTTCCGCGAATTGTCGGCCCGGGCTGAGAGTGTAACGGCTCGGGATTCGAATTTAAAATCGACCGTCTTGATCTTCCGACCGACTCGCTCGAGATTGCTGGGATACGCGAAAGAATGCAAACGTTCTGTTCGAGCGTGTTTGAGGCACCGTTGTCCGGAATCGAGTTTTGACCGAGCATTGTATCTTTAGTTTTGATTGTTTCTCTTTTCTTCTGTCGCGATATTTATTGCCATAAATCTCCCGATAGCTGATTTTTCTACTTTCTATAATAAAATATTTTGCATTTACGCGTTATAAGATTATATAGACGAGTAATTAGAAAAATGACACGTCTTATTCTTCCCCTTTTCCTTTTGTATTTATATTTGAAAAATTGTGCCGTACTTAGAGAAAGGATTTGCACACACATATTTTGTCGAAGCAACGAGTAAGATCTTTTCTAAATCCTCGTAATAGTTTTCTTTCTAAATTAATCAATTGCATCATGCAATACTAGCTGATAGAGATAAATGAAGATTTTACGTGACAAGCTACTACACGATGGGTATACTAACATTCAGTGTTATAATTAATCCGTGCAGCTTTTATTTCAATAATTTTTTCAAGTTTTATAACCTGTTCCATTGATCGTCTTATGAATCAATGTGCTATATAAAGTTTTACCGTAACTACTAGCTCTTCACTTTACTTTCGTAGTCCTCTCGTTTCACGTATAGATGATCCCCTAGCTATACTTTCTCTGTTCTATCTCTAACATTCTTTTGCCTTTTCTGAATTAATAAATATCGATAATGGTATGTAAATCGATATTAATCATAATTAATTCTAAATTAATCGTTCCAAAATGCACGCGAAATGAAAATTAAAATATGCAACTTTCGTCTTAAGTAAAAGATAAATAGCATTGGTCTTTGTGCAAAGACTCTGTGTAAGAATTTTAGAAAGCCAAGCGAAAGCCAAATCCCGTTTATTAAAAAGAGGACGGACAGACGTTTCTCGAAGTCTCGGTCGTGGCCGCGATCATTAGAAGAAAGGTTAATTACCGACGTGCGTACGTTATAAAATACCACGTCACTCGGCGTCCCGTGCAACATCCACTGAAACTAATCAATCAGAGTTATCCTGCCGGCGCGAACAATACGTCTTGTATCAATAAATGTTGCATTTATCTTCCTTGGCGTTATTTAAACGCTGCACCTCGTACGATCTCGTCCGCAGATTCGGATTTTTATAGGCGCCATTACGAAACGTGCCGTCTTCGCGATTGCGTTTCGCGAAAGACGGAACCCAGGTATGAGAGATGCGAGGTATGAAAGCTTAGCAACGCCTCGATCGGTCGTTCGCGACCGAAGAAACATTAATTACGACGACTTGATGCATGGAAACGCCGCGCGCCACTATGCCGTGTAATTAATCGCTGCAGGTGGAAGATGATATCGATTTTGTGGCGCTCGTCCCGACGATTCGTCGGATACGCGCGATCGCGATGCCAAGCTACGGCTAGAGAAAAGAGAAAACCCTTAAAGAGAAGTGGAACTTTGCGGGAAAAAGTATTTGTTGGAAACTATGCCTCGTTTCTCATGGTGATGAGATGCTCGAATAAATTAGATTGCCGATATTTTTGCGACTTCATATTTTTATACGCGTGATTCGAGAAACGGAATCTAAGCTGAGATCTGTCTCATCCGATAAATATTTCAAAGAATATCGTACTGTGAATATTTACACATATATTTGTATCTACTAATTTCGTGTGTCTTAATTTCACATTATCCATAATTAACGATCTTTCTCCTTTTATACGAATACTTTCGTCTCTTATTATACGTTTCTCGCAGCACGCTCGAGCGATTACATCATCAAAAATATAATCCTGCCGAATCAAACAGCGTCACCGCTGCGAAATCACGGTGACATCACGTCGCTTGTCTCTATCGAGTCTCATTCTGCTTGCCACGCGTCGTGTAAAATTCACGAGATCGTAAATCCATCGTTATCTGATTAAATCCGCAGGAATTCCAACATTACAAGAATTGCGATGTTGTAATTAATAATAATAAGCGATGTCAGAGTGGAGTTAAGGGCACGACGAATATTATTTTTCTCTTATGAGACATAACAGTATCATGGCGACCGATCGCGACTGTTACGCTAATTAACGATGTAGATCGTGCTTCCGGGTCGAGTGGGGCTACCATAAATCTGTAAACCGCCGTGGATTCCCGTAATTTATCAAAACTCGAACGAACGTCGTCGTCGACCTCCTCGTTTCCTCCTCCTCGTCGAGACGACGAGCGGTCGTTACGCGATGGCGCGGAATTATTCCGCGGAAAATAACCGTTATAAATTCTCTGAGCAAACCTATAGTGAAAAGTGCTGACACGAGCAACGCATTTCGAATCAAATGATAAATCCATCGGAGTTAAGTAAGGTTGGATATTAGTGTGTAGATGAGGGAGATTAGTGGAAGGGATGGTAGAGACAGAAAATGAAAAACAAGTCTGATATTAATAAGAGATACTGATTTCTTCTAGCTTAACGAAGGCACACGTACGAACCTCTGTCTGTGTTTATTTGTTGAACACATTGTATCGATAATAAATACCATAGGGTACGCGTAAGCGTGAGCGTGAGGATATAATACAAGGGTGAGTTTGTATAAAGACGACAGCGGAGGGTGGGAGATGAAGAGAACCGCGTTGATTGTATTTTTCGAAATCAATATCATTAATGTGATACAGCAGAGAGTTGTTGATGAAGCCACCGCCCGTTGGGGTGAGAGGTTCCTGGCCACTTCTTTAATCGCTGGCTCTTCGGGGGTAGAAATTGAAACAGATCTGATCTGCTTTTCTCTTGCAGATCTTTATTGATTTAAAGGATAGGATGAAATTCCTGGTTACTAATTCTAACGAATTTGTGATTCAAATCACGATTAAGATTGGGACAAAAGTATTTTATATAAAACGCGAACAACCATATGAATAATTTGATTCCGTCAACATCAAACAGGACATTCGTACTTATAACTATACTCTTTTAAACTAACGATCAAGTTTCGAGAATATAAAATTTATCGACCTTCGATCTATTAAGCTAAATTACCTCGATCTCGATATTACTCTATCAGTAAAACTAAATAAGTTCGATTAATCGCTTTTATCATCGATAACATCCATATAACATCCCCAAGAAAATTTAAATCTGTCGGCGACATTAAAAGCGAAATAACTCTGGGAATATTGAGATCGTCCCGATATTTTTCGTCTATCTATCCGTTCATCCCGCTCGTGATTAGAGTGTCAACTCGCATTAACACTGTTGTAGATATCTGGCGTTCTCGTCACGCTTTATCGCCGCGGAGGCGCGAGGACGTTTCTTAGGTATGTAATTCATGAAAAGAATATTCAATGGAAATGCTACGGCCATTGGCAATGGATATGGTCGACGTGCACCACATTGCAATTTACGACGATCTAATCGCGGCTGAAGTTCAGGGCCGTACAAGTATGCTCGTGGTACCCTGGTCGGTGATCCCGCCCTTGCGATTGCAACCGGAAACGAGGACCTGTGCGTGCATCGAGATGCTGCCGGAACGCCATTAATCAGCACCGGAGACGATCGATCAATGTTTTTCGTAATTGTTCTTGCGTACGTTATAATACATCGCCAACGATTAGCACTATTTCATCGATGTAGTACGATGCGTGGGTTTCGTGACATTTGACGAGATATCTTTGCTATTTTGATCGGAATTGACGTATCTTTTATTACTAGACTGCGGATGTTTACGTGTCTATTAATTTGTAGTATATATAGCGTAATGTAATAGGCAAAAGTACATGGAATATTCAGAATGTAGCACTTTTAGTAAATACTATTTTTTATATTAATTTACTAGATGTTATCTTTCTAGTTCATAAAAATATACATTTGCATGAATATCCACAGTCTGTTTATCAGTCAAAGTACATATTGTGATCACGTCGTAATTTGTAAGATAACGTATAATAATACGTATTAGTGCGATTCGTAGGATATTTTAGCTTCGCCATTATCGCTTCTCCGTACTATTCATCGAAAATCAAGGATGCTGAGAACGATCGAGATAGAATCTTCTTCAATCTCATCGTATTCCAAATCATTCGCAAAATGAAGCATCTTGAAGAAAACTGAAACATAGCCATCCGACGTTATAACTCTTTCTCAACGTTATAAACTCACCGGTTGAATTATTAGCGTCGGTATAATGAAATTTTCCCCGGATTATTACCCGGTGACCTATGGTGGTAGTGCATCGACCGTAGAAGTCGACCTAGCGCAGCCACCTCCACGAAGAAGGTCGCCCTTGCGTTCGTGAACCTCGTCCACTTTCGACGAGGGACACTGTGCACCTTGGTCAGGTGGGTGTGAGTTAATTAGAGGCCATACTGTACGGTGGAGCGCCCCCTTACGGTCTCCGTTAGCGGTTTTCTAGCCACGACCGTCGTCAGGATGGAAGAACACCCTGAAGAGGGAGACGGGGGTGCAACGCCTGGCCTGTCGTGGTAATATCTAGTACGTGCTACGTGTCGACCGCTTATTAAAAACATCGAGCCTCGGCTGGCGATCCCCTTTCCAGCCGGAAAGAACCGCAAACATACACGTACGGTCGCATAAGTGCGCTTACATGTGTGTACACGATGAGGTTACATGCGTGCATCGGGGGTTAAACTCGCGGCTTATTACGGTTCCTCGGACTTCGGCTAGGGAATTATTAACTTTCGCTATTTTACGACCAACGCAACGGTGTGGATATTGGCCGCGTTCGCGTATTTAAATTCAGTGAAATGCACGCTCGTGTTTGCGAGTGACAGCGCTATACTTGTGTCGTGACGACAACGATCGAATTTTGTGGTGTAAATAATATCGTTTCGGTTGATGTGATTATGGACGTTTTTGATGTTGGATATTTGCCACGTGTGTTTCAAATCTTTAATGCGTGTATCTAAACATTAAAACGGCATGTGTTATACGCTTTTAGAGGTATTTAAATCGTATTCTTGCCGACTACCATTGACCCTGTTCTTGCAGTATTTCAGTGTCTTCTTGTACATGTTATATTGGCGTTGTTTGTACGTATGGTAGTTTCCAAATATTTTGTACGTTATTGGATCGTCGCGCAACTTAAGCAAACGTATCTGTAATTTTTTAAATTCTCAAAATTCGAAAGTCAGTAAAAATCTCAGGTTATTACTTCGTCGTATAACAAAGTTATCTAACCTTGTTCATATTTTATAAATATCGACATAATTCGAGGAACTCGTTCTTCTAAAAACAAAAAAGCTATACCCTACGAAGAACTGTTGTCTACTTCCATTAAATAAGTATGTTTCTCAAGAACTGTCAGGTTTGTAATGTCATCTTCGATTCGTCAACGATATTAAAGAACTAATTCGTCACGACGACGTAATCGATTCAATTTTTAAATAATCGTCGTTTAGTCGCGTGGCAATCGATAAATTTACGACACGATCGGTGGCACTAGAAACCAACCCTCTCACGACCTAGTCGCCCCTCCATCGGGTAAACACCGCAGGAAATCGTAGAAACCTGGCATGTCACGGTTGCAGCCGCTATTACTGCCTATCCACGTTCGTAATTCTACGTATGCACGGTGTAACGACGCTTTTCACAGAACAATAGAAACGACACGAGCTTGTTTATCACGCTCCTTGCCGCAAATTTGCGCCTACACCGGAGAGATCAATTTGTTCGACGAAAGGGCCACGGTTGATTACATCCCTCGCGTCCATTTCGCTGATTACTCGCGCTTGCCGTCCCTTCTTAGCCATGCAATCGTTGAAATTTACCATAAACAATCTTGTCAGGTAATTTAGATGACTTTTCGTAAGGGTAGCACGCGTGCAGGTTCTTACCGTGGTCTTAATTTTGTGTATTACTACTTGGGAATGGTGCGAGCTCGGATGCGACTTTGCACGTAATTATCTTTATGCACTCGAGCTTCTGCGCTTTGTTAACGTGTTTCTACCACTTTGGAAGAATTCTTTAAATTAGAAAATTCTATAGCTTTATTTGGAATTACATACTACTGCAACCTTTGGATCTATCTATCTTTCTAACGTGCTAAGAATTTCTAATACTAAAATATTTATTTCGGTTACATATCATTAAACGTCGGATATTTTTAATTTTAGGAGAAGATTGACCCAATTTCTTTGGTAAATGGTTCGATTAAATTTGAATTTTCACTTCTATACAGGTAATATCGTAACACATAGGTGATTGTATTTAGTTCAATGACTTTTTTAGTCTTTATATACATCTTAACTTTTCTATATCTTGTGGAACACACGTGTTTTTATACTAATACGTTTCAACAATGACATACACTTAGAGAGGTAGTAGAATCATTAGAGGATACCATCACAGTGAAACGTCGCTTTAAAACAAAGCTCGATACCATTAACACGCATGTTCCAGCAGGCAGAAACACCCGTATCGATATTCACCATTAATCACCAAGATAAATATCTCCGTGCACCCTAAACTATCCGGCTCGAGGTTCCGTTTCTTTCTATACCGAATCAACGAACGAACCAACCGGCGCGCAGTCCCACTTGGCGCAGCTCGGTCAAGGAAAAAGTTATAAATAATATATTTCTCGATTTCGAAGCCTTACGCGGCGAAGCTTCCATCAGGATGGAGCAGCGTGGTTTCCAGCGTGATGGCGCAGCGGTAATGCAGCGTCCCTCCAGGGGGTTAGCGGAGTTAACGAGACATCATAAGGGCCAAAGTATAATTGCGTCAAAGGCGTATAACGGTAGTAATCGTACGGGCGCAGTCAGGCTGCAACGAGGTTCGTAGAAACTGAGACGAACGACGGTGGATAGTTCGACGGGGGAGAAACAAAGACGAAAGTATCGCTGCTCGCAGCGTCATAGGGGAATGAAACGAAATTAAGGAAAGAAATAATGCGATAGGAGAAAGTAGCGGCGACCAGAGGGGGGTTATCCGGTTGGTCGCACACACATCCACGCTGGTACGCCATTGTAACACTCTCTCATCGAGAAAGAAAGCTTGGTACACGTGTTGATGACCGAGACTCATCCCTAATTGCGCCTGATGACACCGTGTCCTCGGGGGTGAAACCGCAGAACGCTCTCTTCTTCCTCAGCTTCCTTCCTCCCCCTCGCCATCCCTTATACCGACCATCCCCCGGTGGACGAACCCTCGCACGAAAAGGGAAAAGCCTGGACGGACGGGACATGTGTCGTGCTCAAGCATCCGGAAAAGCACACCGGGTTATCTAGGATCCGGACCAAAATACACGGCACACGTTCGAGGGTCGTTTTTTTCGTTCTTCGAGCCACGATGCTCTCTTCTGTTGCGAGGGCGACGATCCTGTCACGTTTACCTGGATAAGGGCCAGCTTTATTGGTCCTTTAGCGATAGTCTGGCTGTCTGCTCTCTCGCTAAACGCTCTCTTTGCATCTGGGTAGACGCGACTAGAGAAAAATTTGATTCGAAGCATTAAAAAAGGTTAATCGATCGATCAATAGAAACGTGGTTCGATATATAATAGAAGATATGTAATACAAAAAATGCACGGATATGATACGTAGCACGTGACATAAAATATTAGATAATCCAAACACGATGTAGAGTGTCTAAATAAATATATAAAATAGGATATAGTAATATAAAATTTTGTTCGCGGAAAGAAATTCTATATCCAATATTCTTTAGGCTTTATCGTTGAATATTTTATACATATGTATATCAATTCTAGAAAGTGTTTTAATTCTACGTCTGTGTTTCAACTTACATATGCTTCAATATGCTAAGGTCAACTTAAGGAACGTTCAAACGATCCATATTATCGTCAATGTTTAAGATTCCCAATATTATCATACGTAAAAGAGCCTCTAAATGATCAATAGATACTGTCAATACAATGTTGAGAAGCTTAAATATTGACAGTAATATTGACAACATAACAGTAATATTGACTATGTGAACGTTCCTTTACAATCCCTCCGTACACAAACTACCATCGATGTTTCGCCGAATATCCATCCACTGACATACAATGTAACATACGACTATTCGACGTTTCAACCTGCTCAACCAAACTACAAATCCGCATCAACTTCTCGCCACTCGATCATACCTCCACCCTCCTACCTTGAGAACGTGCCTCGGGAAGACCCCACGGATCTATCCAAACAAACGAATTGCCCAAGTTATCCCCGGCATCTGAGCGTTTTTAACAGGTACGCGGCCCGGGTACGCAATCAACGTTCCAACCCTGGCTCGTCTCGCCGCCTATTCAATTACGCCGGAATTTCCTGAAATCGAATATCGTCTGAGGGCATTTCCGGCGCGACGCGTTCTTAGAATCCGCCAATTAATCGACCGTCAAGCTGGAACGCAGCGCGACGCTGAATCGGGAATGGGTTTTGGCTGGACAGAGAAAAAGAGTGAGACAGAGAGAGAGAGAGGGATGAGGGGTGGATCGGGGGGTGAAGAGGGTGGGCTGCTGCATGGAGAGCAGCTACGTTATGAATACATTATATCTCCGGTTCTAGGGATGCTGGCACATGCGCCGACGGGGTGGCTCCACCCTGTCCTCCACCGGGACTCGCTGTGTTTCTCTCTTCTCCTCACCCACCCTACTTCCTCCTATTCCTCTCGTCGCTCCGCGCCGCTCTCACAGTCACAGAACCCTCCTGTCTGTTCGCGCTAATTATACATGCGCTAACCAACCCGCCTCCAATGAGGCCGGGCCTGTCGCCCTCTCTGCAGAGAGGGTTCAACCACTCTTGTCCTCACTCGTCGGAGTCTGGGTGGAGCATGGACCTATCTCCGTGCACGGCACGCTGTTGCTTTGCTTAATTACGCGGAGGCGTTAACTAGCTTTCGGCCAACCCTTGAACAGCAACCCTTTGCCGTGGACCGTAACCGTTGATTGGCTTTCCATTGTGACTTCATTTCCGTCAGAGACAGGCTCGTCCGTCTGGCAGGATAAATTAGAACTGCGAATTGTAAATTGGTGATACGAATATCGGTCTTTGAAGAATCACTGTACGAGAGTCGGAGATTGATTGTTTTAGGAGGATAGTTGAGTTTAATGGGCGTGGAAGAGGCAGCCATTAGGAGAAAGTTCGGAGTTTTTGATACGCGTGGTACGTGTTTGGATTCTTGGCGTAGCGAAGGATAGAGAGGGAGAGTGTTACGAGATCGTGAATATAGTTTATGTGCAGCGGTTACAGCAGAGCGAGAAAGCGTCGTGAATCGATATCGTGGTCGTCGATACGTAGCTTTGGAACGCGTAATTTTTTTTCTGCCCGGTGTTAATCTTGAAATCTCTACGTCGAAGTCGTTTGATATCTTCTATATTGCTCGATAGTAATACAGTTATACAAACTCGGCTCAGACCTTGAATTCCGAAAGGTACTTTCCAAGAGGTACAATGTTTTAATCGGTTGCCGATTCAAAAGTTTCCTACTTAACTTCGAAATTATTTGGTTTCTACGCTGCTGAACGCAGGATCGATTTCAGTTCGTTTTCTCGATCGCGCGAGGCTGTCCACGCCATCAGTTTCCCGTGGATAATTAACCGGGGACGACACACAAAGAGGCGTCCTATTTTATATTCATTGCCTTCAATCCCATTAGGAGCTATCACCGATTCAATATTCCTCCACCGCGAGGCCCCTGGGCTCGACTTAATCTCATATTCGCAAGACAAACACTCACCCTCCGGCGATCTTAACAGACGCTCCGCGGGAAGTAACGACCTCGCAATCTCCAATTTACGAGCGGACCGCTCTCCGCGAGCGTGCAGAGTACGCTCCTCGAGGTCAAAGATTTCCTCGGCTCGATCTTCGTTTCCATGGTGGAAATGACCGAGACGAGGTTGTGCCGGCGCAACGAGATAAATAAGAAGAAGCCCGAGGAACAGCCGGCGAGTAGAAATGGTGAAAAAAAGACAGAAATATACGAGAGGGAAACGAAGAAGGCCGGACTAGAGAGAAGACAAGAGGGGATTCGGGAAAAGCGAGGGTGAAAAAGAGAAAGGCAGAGAAAGGAGAAGAAGAAGGGTGGTTATTTGGATGGAGGGCGAAGCAACGGACCGAGATTCTCTCTCTCTCTTTCTATCTCTCTTCCTCTCTCACTCTGTCATCTCTCTCTCTCTCTCTCTCTCTCTCTCTCTCTTTCTCTCTTTCTTGCGAACGAAAGGTAGAGAGCCGCGGAACGCGGATTCGACAAATCGAAGTGTACCCCTCGTGCGAAAGCAGCCAGGTCGGGGGTGGAGAGGGATTTCTTGAGGAGATAGAGCGTCGCTGCAAGTCAGAATAAGAGGGTGGGTGGCGGTGTGTGCCGCCTTCGACGCGCAGGCCCTATGCAAAATAGTAAGGCTGGTGGGGTGGCGGAGCCGTTCGAGACCCCCCAGCGGGGCAAACAACCCCTTAGTTCTGTCGTAGC
>NT_176452.1:1064815-1093461 GCF_000188095.3 Bombus impatiens
CACGCTCGTTTCCTTATTTCGTCACGATTTTTTCCACCGATATCTCGATCCCTCGAACGTCCGGTGTGCGCTTCTTTCTGCTTCGCGTGAAAAAGCGCGCGCGACCATTTGGACAGCTCTCACAGTGAAAACGTGCTCGAGCCGAAACAACGACGCCCTCCCGCGATACGTCCGGCAAGAGGAACCCTTCCGTTCGGATGCATCCCTGATTTCAAGAGTAAGAGCCACGCTTGTCCCTTCCTAAAACAATGTAGGAGTTCTTTTTTTTTTCATTAAAAATATACATTACGTATATAGTGCGTGGTTCGCGTTTTTCAACAAACTATACGATGATTCCGACGATGGTACGTGCTACCAAGAACGGTTTACTTGATCGAGGGTAGCGGCAGACGTGGGTCAATTTCGAGGTAGTTAATCGACGAGTGAGTTGATTGATTTTATGGCTGTGATCTCCGCGAAGAATATAGATTTCTTTGTTCCATTTCTTTTCGTGGTATGCATATTTCTCAACTGGTAAAAAAGGTAGTCGTAGAATCTGAAGAAAATAGTAGCGAAACAGTTATCGAGGCTGTGTTTTGTCCCTGGATTTTATAAAGTTGCTATTTTTATCATTCGGCGTGTGATTCGTTTGGACGTTAACCTTGTACGAACACATTTCGGTGAATATTTTATGATTCTGTTTCAAAAGATGTTTTAACGTTCTTCGTTCGTTAATCCATTTAATATCATTCTTGAGTGCTTAATCCAATTAAACGTTAAGTGTTATTCACTACTTTAGAAGCATAGAAATTCTCCCTTCCAAAACGAAATCCATTATTTGTGCATAATTACACATCCATTCGATTTATCACGAAGCGATTCGCTGTCAATTTTACACCTCGATGTTCGTAGTCATCACTTCCATATTTCATTCCCCAATCAAGTTCACGACGACTCGAGTTCTGTTTCTTAAATTCCGCCGATCATCTCGCAATTTTTCTCCTCTGAAAAATGTAAATTTCTTCGACGAGATATCTTAATAGCGTGACCATCGAATAGGCATGATTATGTATAAAACGAAAATTCACGCTACGAGGTCACGTCACAGACATCCAGGTAATTTCAAACAATTATCGCCTTTATCCTTCGCGAGTCGCACGGTTATCGACTGCGAAATTAATACGATCCTCTCGATCATTAATCACCAAGCTTCCGTCTTCGATCGTGTAACCGTTACTCGAACGGAAGATCGCGGCCTGGTGTTCCGGCAGCGACGATCCACGCAGCGTGAAGTCAGCCACGGAATTACCTTAGCAACCTTGAACTAATAAGTCTCTCTCTCTGGCTGGCTGCAACGACGTCGCGGCGCTCCTAGACGCGTTAAACGAGAAAACGTTCGACACGTTCCGGGGCAAGTCCGATCGCTTTATGGACACCGATTCCGGAAAGTCGTAAAAATGCGGCGATTTCGGTACCAGGTACATTTACGAAATCCTAGGATCGCATAAATCTTCGGTCGCTTTCGAGCGGAATTAGCGATGTAATTATCGATATTTATTGGAACCGCTCCTCTATAAATCTCTTTTGGTACTGTTAATTGCTTTTACACGGTTCATTAGGATTGACACATTTTTTCTTCGTATTTTATTCGTACATTCGATCGAGATGTTTGCAGCGCTTGTCTCTTCAAACCTATGAAAGTATGTAGTTCGTTTAAAGATTAATCGAATCGATGGCTAGTTCTCAGCGTTTATTTTAGTAAAAAGTTCTCAGGAATTTTTAGTTGGAATCTCTCCAGTGAATTTACTTCTTAAAGAAGATTCGTACAATTTTTACGATCGAGATATACGTGTTAAGAATGTTATACGTTAAAACTGGTATAGACGCGTTTTCTATGACAAAGGTGGTACCAGCCATCTTGTTGGATCGATCAATACGATTCGATATTATTTTAAAACCGTGTAGTTTGACGCGTGGTATGAATTCTAACGATTCTTAATTAAAACTCGTAACGCGATTAAATGGTTTTAAGTTATGCAACGTGTTTACGATATTGGCAGTTGGGGCTCGATCAATGTATTTTAGTTGTTCAGAGAATGTGATTGAAATGTCAGACGAAGGATACGAAGAATAATTGCCGCTTTTTTACTGCTTCAATTACGTCACCGAAACTATTAATACAAACTTCTTATTCCTATTTTGCAGTAATTGCCAGACATGTAATTAAAGGAGCATCCATGTAATTTAATTGCAAACGTAACGTATAATACATACTTTTAGTTCGATCTTTACTCTGCGCGGTATTATATTTAACGAACAGCTCTACAATTAATTTAGATTCTTCTACCATTTTCGTCGTTAAACAAAGAACAACAGCTCCCTGTTTAATTTATTGCACGTTCATTTTATTACGGTGGATGATCAGATGTTTACGACGTAACGAAAAGATCGCAGAATCCATAGTCTAAAATTTTTAATTATTTATATAAACTCTAAAACACTTTGTATAACGAAGAACTCTTCAATTTAAATACATTTCCCACTTTTTCCTCTCAAATAATTGCCAATTTCGTAACCATCGTCGCAATAATCTGACTACTTGCTGTATAAATAACAAATAACGCTGAGATACCAGGAAATAAACAGATTAGTCAATGACATTCGGTAAAGAAAATCTTTCATCAACGATTGCATCTCAACTGTCACAAGCTAATACAAAATTACACAACACCTTCGATCAGCTTGAAAGTCATTTCTAAAATCAAAAGGCAGTTTCGTTGACATTTCCTCTGTCGAAAGAACGAAGGAGGAAATCTAGCACTAAATCAGCCAGCCTTCTATTGAATTAAACAATTTCAAGGAACGGTGTGTACACTCGTTGGCTCATTAATTCATCATTCGTCCGGAGCGGCGGTACCAGCTACCAGAAAGCATCACGAGAAAGTATTCTATCAATCTTGTTACGAGTTTCCGTCGGTGTTGCGCGCGGCAGCGTTTAAAAGAACAAATTCCAGCCGACTATTAGAGACGCGTTCCGTGACGGGCGTCGATTCGGTGGTAATTACACAGTCACAGCAGCTGGTAAGGAGGGGGCAAAGGAAAAAGAAGACGCGGAATCGATAGGGAAAAAGACGATTAAGGAGCGTGATTAATCGTCGATCAATTAAAAGTCGCGGCTGCGCGACGATTGCGTCACGCGTCAGATTCTCTCATTAATTAATTATTAATGGCTTGCTGTAGTAATTACCGATGCAAATCAGCCCTCTAACAGACACTTCCACGCGATTGTTCGTATATTATCGCTGGAAAATTTCATAATATCGCTTGCACGCGCGAAAACGATCGTCAAGATAGAAGGCGATCGAAGAATCTCCTTTAGATGATTGTCGATTCTCGACTCGATTCGATCATTCTCCAGATTTACGATGAGTTAAGTCTCGAACGAATGGTTTTTCTAAATCGAATAAGATACGCGTCACAAAGATAGATGTCATAAACAAATGGACAAATATAATTTTCGAACATCCTCCTTTTAATTAAATACTTTTATTTCACAAAACGGTTGTTGCTATTAATACTATTCGATCTTTAAAAAAGTCTTTCCATTATGTATCACGAGATTGCGCAATAGAGTATTTACATTAGAGCTGCAGATAGATAGAACTCGATGAATCGGCGCAAAAGTAACGCGAATTTCATTGGAAACGTGTATAACAAAGTTCGATCTAAAAATATCCGAAGAATTCGATGCAGATCGTGTCGAACTGCGTAGGTAGTTATACTCGGTGCAGTTCGCTTCTTCTAAAATTAAAACAATCGTGAATCCGTTTTTTTTTTTTTTTTTTTTCTGGCGATTCTTCTGCGAAGTAGAGAGTAGTGGACGCCGAAACGTTGGCTAAATATTCGTCGCGTTGGCACGTAGAGAGTAGTGGACGCCGAAACGTTGGCTAAATATTCGTCGCGTTGGCACGAAGGCTGCGCATGATTATTTTTACGAAATCTTTGATGGCGCCACGAAAATTTCCACGCGTCTTCGCTACGATCTCTCTAAACGGGCCGGCACGCAGCACTTCGAAGGCCGACCGATGATCATTAGTCCTTTTCAGGAAACAAAGAGCCCGCGAAACCCAGACGATACGGTCGGCGCGATAGTTGAAGTAACCAGGCAAACGCGAGAGTCGTTTTATTCGCTGTAGCGAACGAACACGGCAGAGAAAACGCGCGCGGCACACCTCTGCGCGCTCGCGTCGATCATTTTCGCGATCTACGATCGATCCTGGTCCGCCACTGGCGGCAACCAGCTACGGCGCGCAGCGATAATTACGATAAAACCGGCGCCGGCAAAGCGGAGTTAATTATTCAGTGCCGTGCGTGTGCCCACGTCCTCCGTGTCCCACAAAGGGAAATGCCTCGAGGCAGTTGCCCTTCGATGTTGGATTTCGATAGAAGAACAACGAGTGCCTTTCACCTTTTTCAATTGCTCATAGTTCGCGTCTTTCTGTTTATCTTTCTGTTGGCGTGTATCTATAGTTTCACCTTTTTATGTATCCTCGTATTTTCGAATTATCGAGAGTTTGTCTTTCGCTGTAACAATCGTGCGCGAAATATTTTTTATTTCGTAATAAAATTGAAGTGTATTTAGTATACCTACGAAAATCGAAGGGGAAGGGCATTAGTCGCGTTATTTTTTACTTTACTTTACTCGCACTCAGAAAACGAAGAATTAGGAAATGGAATTGTGGAAATAACGATATGAAAATACGCAGAAGTATGTGTACTTTACTAATAGGCGAGTAGAACACGACAGGAACATAATCGATAAATCAAAACGGTTGAGTAATTTAATCTGACGGATTAACATAGTTTCGACGACAATATTTGTGTTCGGTGCTTCGTTATTGTTTTTGGCATACTCGTACAAGTTTGCACGGCTGTGTAATAATAGATTTTCGAAGCTTCGTGGATTTATTTGTCCCTGATTTTTTTTTTTTCGTGGAACAGTTCGTGCAAGTGAAACGCGCGTTTTTCTTTAAGCTTTCACGACGAAATGAAAATAAACGGAAGGCTTTTGTGTTTAATTGTTCTCAATGGTTTGGTTAGTGGTTGTTTCGAATATGTGTCTCGTTTCTCGTGCGAGTGTTGGCTTTCGTATAAAACTCGGTTGCTTGGAATTTCTGGAATTTATTCAATCCCTGTCGTACGTGTTGTAATTCTTTCAGAGTTACGAGATCGTTAGGTCTCATCTTGATTACGCCACAGGTACAACACATTAATACGCGATTGAGATAGAACTAGCAGACTCGAGAAGTTTTGTGCAACTTCTTTATCCTCTACAAAATTCGTAATATTTATAGATGACAATTTGTAGATGGTTAGTCCAACTTTTATTACATATGATTTCCTCGTTGAATAATTCACCGCGTAAATTATAAAACACGAAGTTATAGTACTTGCGTCGCATATTTTTTCAATTTTAAAAAGTTTTATATAAAAGTTACTTATCATCAGAGGCAACGTATTTTAGCGTTATTGCTTAGATATTATTAGCTATTCTGACACAGTAATCGCCACACATGTTCTACATTACTAGTGCTTTCTATTTTACACGATCGTTATCTTCCGATCCCCAAGTATTCATCGTCGGCACAACGAAACTACTACAGCCTTAAAACGTACTCTTATTTCCAATCTACAAGAGGAAGCGAAGGATAACGCAAACATTATTACCAAACCTCGAAAGCCCAAAGAATCTTTAGAATCTTCACGAATTCAGCCCGTCAACGATCGAATCTCCAACCATTCGAGCACACCCGCGATCATTACCGACTAAATTAAAAAAGAAAAGAAAAAAAGACGAAGAAGCGAGAAGAAAGGAAAAGAAAAAATCATTTCTCGAAAAGTTTCGAGCAGGACGAATTCAGAGATCGGTAACGATCGTGGGGCAAATGATCCACGGAGGATTCAGCAGCCTCCGGGAGGGACACCGCGGGCGGTCCACGATCGGGTAAGAACGAGGAGGAAGGCGCTAGGATGACGGAAAAGGAGGGTCGCCTCTCCAGTGGACGTTGTACCACGCGAAAGAGAAACAGAGATAGGCAGACTATGAGGGAAGGCGAGGAGAGAGGAATCTTTTACGGATCGACTACCAGAACGATGAAATCGGTGACGGAGAAAGGGGCGGACGTAGGCGGTCATTTGTTGCTGTTTATTAATTCGAGGCGAGGCGAGATACGTCCACTTTGTGCGGTTCGGTTGCTCGTTTCGCCCACGCATAAATTTCTCTCTATGTGTTTCTCTCTCCCCGCAATAACGCGCGCACGTAGGCCACAATGGCGCGCGCGTCCGCCCGATGATAATGCAGGACATCGTAAATAAAATATGCCCCGATGGCCTGGCGGTAGGTGGTGGAGGAACGAAGCGGGGGAAGGACCTGGTCGAAATTCCGGAACGAAGCTTTTTCGTAGCGGCGAATCGGTGATTCGTGGATCAACGACGAACAACCGGACGAGGGCCGAAAAGCATCGTAAAGGCGGTAATAAAAGCGCTGCTACTAACATGTCGCTCGCGCGGCTTTTTATTGGCCAGGAAGGACAAGACGTTACCTCCGCCCGGATCTGGCCAGGACATTGTTTTGAAAGGGAAGACACCGTGTTCTCTTGTACGTCTCGCGAACTCGCCTCTGCAATAGGCCCGTGTAACGTTGTAACGAGCTTTTCAACGATTTGCAAAGTTCGTGGCACGTTCGATTGCTTGGATGCACAAGAACGGTGATTGCGAACTATAGTGCGGTAGGAATCGATTGTAACTGTGATTTAGGGTACAATGTTAAAAACGCTGTGCGGTAAATATAGGTAGAAAGCTTGTAACGCTGATTTTGATTCTGAGTATACGATCCTTTTCGCATTTTAAAGGCTTCTGTATTGTTGGAACGGAGAATAGAAGAAAGCAAGAGAATTCTTCATTGACGAAGCATTAATCGATATCCCGTGTATCGCAATTAACGCGTTAAGAGCAGCCATTTAGAGAAGTAAAATTTTCAGAAACGAAATAGTACAGATTTTAATAAAATATTAAATATTACTTGTGTAATATCGAAAACGTATTATTCGAAATATGGTAGCACCTTCAACCTCGACCGATTATTACGGATGAGGTGTGTTACGTGTTCGATAATAGCCAGTGCATACACGGCAGATAACCCAACTAAAAGAGTTATCGCTAAAAAAACTACCTGTTTGATATCGTACATGTTGAACCAAGCGTCGTACGTACTTGTATGTATATCGCAGCTGACAAATTAATATCGCTGGTTCGACTCGTCCGGAATCAACGCTGCAGAGCCCTTATCGCGATCGATCGAACAGCGTCGAATTAATTTCGGTAGCACCTGTATCGATTATAAGAGAACGTTCTTTTTCTCTGTCTGTCCGTGATCACGCTCGGAGGCAACATTAAAAATAACCACGGTATCGGCCCTCGTGCAACGAACCACCCACGTCTCTCGGTCTCACATTACGATCGCGTATCTCTTTTAATACGGTGCTTCGCCGAGAGGGCATTATGCGAAATTTTTTGAATTTTCAACGAACGACGCCGCTATTGACGAAAATAACCACGCTTACCCTACCCTTTACCATCCGTTCCATCGGTAACCGAAGATCTGACCAGCGTGCAAATCACATTTATTATGCGAAAAATAGAGTGGTTCGTCCACAAGCTTCGTCCGAATATCACAATGAGTTTTACCAGTGCTGATTATCGCGATCTCGTAAAGAAAACTGGAATGAACAAGACATGGGATTGTTCTCTATGCTGATATCGATTTCGATTGCTCTTGAACGCTACTTTTGTAATTAGATCACTGGTATGCTTCGAGGAAGAATACGGATTATAGATATCGTTTTTCAAGAAGAATGTGGTTTCGTAATTTTTTGTTGCAACGAATGACACGACACGTTAAGGAATTATTAAGGAATATTATTCCTTTTGTTACGAATTGTCCTTTATGTCACGTATTAATGTTAGTGGAGTGTTTAAAGCAGTAAGGTATATTTACGATCGGGATACGTTTATTATCGAAGTCTTTATGAAGGTTAGGGATAGATAACGATTTATTATGAAAACTACAGGGACTAGTTACGGCATAAATCCATTAAATTAGCACTTGATTCTCCAATTGCGAAGAAAATTCGTAGATATCCTTGTCGAAGGAAAATGATTATTGATTTTGTTAAATGCACGTTAACATTCATAAACTGGAAGAATGGAATCTTTTTGGCTGTGTGCGTACTTGTGTGTTTCTTTTACGCATATAAACATTCATAGGATCGAAATTGTCACAAATTTATTCTATACAAATAGAAAAATTGTATCTAGTCAATGAAACAATTCTTTGATTTTCTTGCAACAATTTGAAATTGTAACGAAGCAATCATACCAATTTATCAGACAAGATATCATTATACGTAGATATGTAGCTCATTTGTTCATTAGTCTACTATCTTATTGAAGAATAATAAACACCGTAAGCATACAGTTTGCAGCGAATAGCAAGACTATAAAGAAGGAGGTCAGCTATACATTACATCCCTCACGATGACGAATTTGACCTTAAGCGACCATTTAATTTTGGACGAAGAACAATACACGAAGCTGAGCAAATATTTTTACATCAATACAGTAAGATAAAATAATACACCTTCGAACTCATCAGCTTTCGTTATTGAATCAGAGATCAAAGAAGTTTCTCGAAATTAATCTCCAAACTTCTCTAAGCTGCCATTTTATAATAGAGATACGTAGGATTATCTACCCAACTATGCTAAAAGCAAAAAGTAAGAAAGCTAATTACATCGTTTTATTACACCATGGAACGCAATAATAGGACAAATATCTTTAACCCAACACTGTCAGTTCGATATTGTTTGAGACTGTATCATACCTGCCATTTTCTCTTCCATCGAATCAGTTTCTTCACAAAAATTTACTCAAGACGAATTTAACTTAAAAAATCCTTCGAAAATTCCAAGAAACCACGAGAGAAAAGAGAATAATCGTAACCTAAAGTCGATCGAGACGTTTCGATTGGAGTACCGGAGACGGATAACAAGATCGAAGCTCGAGGCTGGTTCCATGCCCGCGGAGAGACATCGATGGTTATTATGAGCAACACCATGGGGACCCGTAATATAGCCGAGGCGTTGCTGTAGGTCCGCCGCTTCTCTCCGCACGCACACCAACCGTGGACACTCTCCTAACGGCTGTAAAAAATGATTCTCGCGGCGAAAGACATGTAAATTTATGAAGGCCCTCGAGGTCCCTCTTCTGCCTACGTCCCTGCCTCCGACACAGATGCATTGTTGCGCTAACAATTAATTAATGTCGCTTTAATTGTACCTGCACACCATGCTGGTCACACTTCCACTTTGTTTCGTTTCCTTTCGTCTCGCCTCGTCTTGCCTCGTGTCGTTTCTTCCTTCGTTGGGTTTGGTCCTCGGTCTTCTTTTGTCTTTGCATTCGGTCGAACGCACGAAATTATGCTGATCAGCCGGTGCCGTTTCGTCGTATTGTTCTTCCTCGAGGATACCTCGAGGTGAGCATTTCGAGAAGCGTGTCCCTTCTTCGTAGCCACATTGTTTCGTGGCGAGCGCATTGTGAACGCGTTGTGCACGGCGAGGCGGTATTTGCTAATGTGGGACACGTGGTATTGTTAAGCTGATTGATAATTGTTTTTTTAATTAGACCCCTCGGGGAACGAAACTCATTACGATTCCGATGAATCGTTTCTGGCGACGCGTGTCGACCGTTCGCCGGATGTGAAAGCGCTCGGAATTTTTCAAACCTGTGAAATTGCGAGTTTGAATCAGCGAGTTGGCTCGTTGTTCTTTTTACGTTTTGAAAATGTTATTTTTAACTCTGTAGTGAAGAGGTTTCAATGCTTCGTAAGTTTTGCGACCTTTTGTTATTGCAGATCTGTTTGCAACATAATGATGAAATTATAAAATAGCGGGCTTATTCATACTATTTATTAGTATTTCTTCGCACTACAAACGTGTAAATAAATTTGACAATGAATCTTCCAAATAAAAAACTGCAAAACAGCGATACAGAACATTTCTTAAATCATGTTCCTACGATTTTGCGACACATAAAAATTTACAGTTTCAAAGTCTTCTATTTCACTTGGGAAATTTACGTATTTCAATCTCAAGACAAAGAATTAATGGTCATATCCAAATCGATTACCTCGAACTTTGTTAAAAATTGCAACGAAAGCGCAGGCCAAAAGTATCGAACACGTTATTTCGATCCATCTGACTATAATCTCGTCACTCTAAACGTATGCAAGGTACAATGTATATCACTGGGCGATGATCGTTCGCCTGCAGCAAGCATTTCCGCGAACAATTTTTGCGCAGGATGTTGCGCTTATCGCGCGAGAATCTCGCCGGATGATCGGCGACGCGTTTAAGCTTCGGAGCGTCATAATCCAGTCGGTGAATTTCACACCTGCGCGATATGAGCATTAATGTTCCCAGGGTTTGTTATGTTTTTCACGTTACAAGCGTGTGTTCTTGTGTATTTTCGATGGTTGTATTGGTGCACGTGGTGTTCAACGTATGCTCGTATTTTTCTGTTACAGGATATAAGGGAGCGGAAGGAGCGTAGATGAGTTCTACTGTCTGCGTCCTCGGTAAGTCGTGAACAGCGAATATAAAGATAATATAAAATGTCTCACGACCGAGCGCACGGGGTCTTTATGACATGCACGTATTATCCGACCTGTACGGACTTTCATTTAACTAACGAGGCAGCGCCTTTTGAAATTTATAAATGTCGCGGTGTAACGTTACATTCCTTTCAAAATGATACGAGCCTCAGGAGTTGGCTTTAGTTATGAGCTGATCGGTTTTATTTTAACCAATTAACTTATAAATTATATCTATAGCTATTTCGATCGTCGGGGATAATCTTCTTTTCGAAAGATTTGTTGCTGCTTTGGTTTGGATAATTGAATCTGTAGGTACGAAACAAATTACGAGTGAAAATCAAACCGATGCATTCTACATTTAAATAACCACCTATCCTTAAAATTGTTTATAATATATTCGTAAAAAGATTCGACGCGTGTTCAAATATTTCTTAAACCGCTGTATCTCGACCAGATTGGTTAATCTTAAATTTCTCTTAACAAATAACAATTTCTCTTAATAAAGATGTCTTCTGATTAGAAAACGTACACGACAAACGTCGTTAAAAAAGACACAAAAATAATACGGAAAATTTCAGCGAAAAATTATATTCAGAGTGTCGACCACAAACCGTAACTACCCCCAATCGTATGCTCGGAACCGATAATCTCTACTGAACTTGCGAAGCGACATCGGGACAAATTTTCGAATGAAAACGATTCCTCGCGAGACTCCAAGCCAGCCCCGTATCACGAAGAAAGAAATACAGATTCGAGAGGAGAGTAAGAAAGAGACGCGAAAGACTGAGACGTGGCAGCAAACTATGGAAGAAGAAAAGAGGCGAAGGATGAAGGAGACAGTCCGGTTGCCGGACTACCTCTTCTTCCCCATAAATACGGATTTAGTCGCGCGGTTTACGAGCGAAAACGTGTCGAGCTTCGCGAGGCTGGCCGCGCCTAAATTATTAAAGTCGTAAACGATCGAAATCGTCGTTAAGCGGCGCGCGAAGAAACCCATCGGACCTGCCTCCGCGTCTCCACGACGACGACGATCATTTTTCCCGAGCGGCGTTTCATTGTTGGACCACGGCTAAGCGGAGCTCTGTTGGTCGCGTTGCACCGTCCACGACAATAAACGGGCTTACTCTTGAGCGAATACGCGCGACCAGCCGAGCCTACTCTTCTCGCGACCATGGTGACGTCCGAACCGAGCATAGATCAGACTGCAGGGTTATTGGCACCGGTAATCTCGAATGGCGCGAGTAATATCGCTCGATGAGTTGTTAACGCGAGGCGTTACGCGAATAAAATATTCCGCGTCGAGATCGCCGTCAGATTTATCGCCAACGCGTTCCACGCGCGGTTCGCCCACCAGAATTTCGACCCCGCGTGGATTCTCATCGTTCGCGCGTTCTGATTAGACACTGCGAATGTTTATTATATATACGTTTAAAAAATTACTTTTTCCCCCCAAAATAATTTATTTTTTTTGGGAATACGATCGAGTAAATGAAATTTCACCTGCTTGATGGGTCGTATTAACGAACATGTTTTCTTTTCCTCTTTCATCCAATAGCTAGATTCTATTTTTCTATTCTAATTTTTTCTTATCAGGGGCATTTTTCATCCGACCGTGTTCCTTCGGGAAGTACGTAGTTATTGCGATTCAAATAATTCGCGCGTTTTATTTGCACGCAACTCGAATTCATGCGAGTAAGTAAATCGCAGATGCTGGAATGCCACGTGTTTCGCGTTAAATATTCATCATAAATAATTAAACGCTGTTATCAGGAAATAGCATTTCCTTACGATTTCGAACATCCAGCGATAAAATAGGACGAATCGTAGAAATTTACAGTCGTTTATAGCATCATAAATTCTATCCGCTTTGGCTGGGTCTTTGATAGATATTTTAAGCAGAATGCCGCGATAAACACGTTTACTTCGCGGAAAATGCAACGAACGCTATTAAATCTACTGTAATTATTTTTCTATTTTTCGGCCGTGTTCTACTTCTTTCTCTCTCTATTTTTGCGCTATTGATTCAGAACTATGGGTAGAAAATATTCGATTAATAATAATCTATCGGTTCTCTCGTTGTTACTTTAAAATATCTTTCGGAATTTATTTAAAAACGGAGCTGTTTAAAGTAGGATCTTTAGAAATCGGAGTTTATCAAATCTAGAATAATTAAGAAACGGTAATCTTTATTCGATATTCTCTAATATATTCCTATATCAGACTTTTATTATATAATTAATTAGTTGGTGACGATAGGATATTATGGTTTGGAAATAAAATATCTTGCTTGTATCTATACATTTCGCTTCAAATATATAAAATCGTTCCTCTCAATATACTCTTTTACCTTCTTTTCAAACGATTTGACGAAATTTTTATCTCACGAAAAATCGTTTCGTCTGTCAACGAAGCGTCTTAAAAAATAAAGTATGCAAACGATCGACAATAAATAATGAACGTACGAATACTTACCATTAATTATCTTTACCACATATGCTTCGTTAATGATCTTATACGCAATTAATAATCCATGTTTTCTGCATTGCACAATATTGCTAGTTGCCTTCTGTCGCCTTATTTAGTTCATTAATTTCCGACTGAAAGGAAACGGGTGCATCGTTTCTCAGAAATAAATATCCTCGTACAGTGTCGCCGTAATGAAAGCAATTTCGTACAATCTCGTACGTAATTCCGTGTAATTTTCTGGCTTGTAATATTTTTGTCCTTTTTCCGTGGAATTTAGAGCACCGTTTATGGAAATTAAGAGGATTAAGGTTGCCACTGTACAACAGTTAATGATCTCTACAGGTACTCGCGTTTCTTGTCCACCGATAAGATTTTAATCGCGTCGATCCTCTAGTAGGTAACGAGCAAAACGTTCGTTCGAAGCTTCTTCTACTAATTAACATCGTGCCGCGTATAATTTTCTCGCGCCATTCTGCTCGCTTTGAAACACTGACTGTATCAAAATAGCAGGTACAACGCTTAATTAATCGGTGGAATTCGTGAAAAAGCAGGCAGAAGCATTTGTAAATATAGGTTCGAGAACTGGTCGTTTAGCAATATTTCTTCAAATTTATTTCATCAGAGGCTTCTCCGGATTAACTTCTGCTTACGAAATGTGATTCAAATGTAAATTCTTCATTCTGGTTCGAAATATTAAATTAACTCTTATTAATGGTATATATGATATAAATAATAGCGATATCAATGGTTACAAATAAAATATCCATTTTCAGAAAGTCTCTATTTCAAAATTTCCTATCATTGTTAAACGTTAAATGTCAATTTAAATTAAATGAAATTCGTGTTGGTTAAATAATTTGCAAGAAGATGTATGTGTAATTAATGTATAATAATAGGAATTATTCGTTTCTATGGAATATTATTCGTGTAAATTAATAAAATAAAATTCTAACTGAAATAATAACTGAACAAGTGTGTGAAAGGCAGCTTTAGCAGCATTATTTAATTTACTCAATTCTGTACCAGAACAAAATCGTATTCTTGGTAATAAAAATATTTCGTTATCTCGATTTTTTAAATACCGGTTGTCAAGCACGAGCAAATCGCGGAAGAACCGACTTAGTGTTGGTAATGTTAAAACCTCCGTGTACAATGTTATTAGCCAAACGTAGGCAGTACACTTAATATATTCTGTCTATCTGATCGAAACGCTTTAATTGCGAGGTGATTATCTGCCATTATCGAGTGACTAACGCCGGTTTTGTTGCTTAAAACACCAATTTACGTAATCAAGCTGAAGTCGAACGTTCATTAGAGACGGAAGTCAATAATGACGTAAAAGAAACGCGCAAATTTAGACAGGACAAGCATAATTATCGTTTTAATGAACCGTGTGGTACAGAGAAAAAAATTTTCGTGGAAGAAGATCAAAATGTCGAACCATGAACTTAACAAAAAATTAACGGCAGAGAAGATGAGAATTTCACTGTAACGTATTTGTTCATTATTACAATATGCGGCGCGATACTGATTTTGATATAAGAATGCGAAGTAAAAATCATGAAATTAAAGAAAAAAAATATAGAAAATAATAATTGGTGCAATCCACACGCGTAAAACTTTATGCGACACATTTAAGTTTCGCATAAAAGTCGTCTGTTAATAAATACATGAATCACGTACAATACGTTAAATTAAAAGGCAGAGAATAGCGATCATGTTACCAGCATTGTCTTGTAAAACTTCATACTTTTTTTTAAGTTGATCGCTAATCACATAGCTAGCTAACGAGTTTGAAAAGTCTGCAAGAAGTAGAGTTAATTAGTTCGACTTACGAGATTCTTGTTTAGTATATCTAGGTAGGGAAAATCCAACCAGGAGTGAACGTGTCAATAATCGATTTACTATTTAGTCATATGGAAATATTTGCAACAGAGCGGTATAATTTATATGTTAAACGATGTTATTCGTATCTTTAATACGACGGAAATAAGATCTGAATTTAAAGTACGTAGTTTAAACAACTAACGCTTTTCATGAAACAACGATTTATCGAAGACGCGTGTTCGTAAAAAGGATATCGTTTTTGGAAAGGAGAAAAAAGAAACGCGAATTCGACATGGATAAATGATATTGAAACGAACAAAATACGTGTCTATACGTGGGAAACGAGCAAACTGATTGTTAAATCGAGGATCACAAAGTGTTCGCAGTCACGGGGTCAGAATTTGATGAAGCACATTGATCACTCATCGGACGAACACTCATTTGACCACTTTTATTTCGGATGATCGCGCGAATGACCTGTGTGAAACTAATCCATCATCCGTTTGTATTAGCGATCAATCACGTCAAATGGCACGGTTTTGAAAGTTTGCACTGAAACCTGGATAAAATGTTCGCCGATGATAACGATCTTATACCGGCGAAATAAATCTTTCGATTAATGTAGCTTAATTGCGGTAAACGAGAATGTCGGTATAGAAATCTTGTATCACATTGATTTGTTAGAAGAATTTTTTCATGCAAAGTTGTTTATTTTTTTCCCCGGCGAGCCATTCATTTTCATTTGTCAATCACGTTAAACGATTAACGTTCGTAACTATCAATAACCGAGGCGTTAAACCACGTTTATTCGAAATTGTTTAACAAAATCCAAAGATCACAATATACCCACTAACGAAATTGACACTTAATCATTTCCTCAGCTGCTTTCCTTCATTCACAGGTATCGCACACTACAACTGTACATGTAGGCACTCAAACATCGATCGAAAGTAATTTTATCTCTCGACAGCGTTTCTCGTTTTATAATTCACAGACATTTATTAATTTTCCAATTAACGATTATCTTTCCAGGATCTTTGATTACGATCGAACGCTATATTATTTACATATGAGAGTAAAACATGCTGAATTTTCAAAGTCGCAAACAAAATTATTTTAATCGCGCGAAAATAAAAACTGACGACGACACCGATTAAAAGACGCGAGAGTAACCTTGCGAGAACGTATTGAACGAAAAAAAGAGAACAGACAGGCGCAAGAATGCTTAAAATCACACGAGAAAGATGTGGTGAGTTTTTAAGAAGAAGTCCATTATGTATATTATATTTTAATCGTTATTAATGTAGAATTATCATATAAATTATACTTATCATGCAAATCGTTGCGGAAAGCGGAAATTGAATTTTTATCGTGAATCGTGTTACTGACAAATTAGTTATGGTTTAACGTTTTACGCGTTCGACATCCGCGTCATGGCTGTCAATGAAATTCGTCACGCTCTTGTAAACAGCTTATGCAGTGTCTCTTATTCGTAAAGTTCGCGTCTGTATCTCGAAGATGCGGCGTCGTGTTATTCCGTTAGAGAAATCGTCAATCAATCGAATAGAGTAGTCTGTCCTCTTTGTTGCAGATGATATACTTATATAGATTACTATCATTATACGCAATGAAATCTTATGTAGTACAAGTAGGTATTTGGATTTTCGCATTATTGTGCGATGCAGTGACGTGTAATTTGCGCCTTTTTCATCTTATCTCAAACAACCATATCCTATTGACGATAAGAATAAAATATACAAGAAATTTGTTAAATATAGAACAAATAAATAAATCTAAGGACGCAACGAGGTTGGAAAGTATGTATGTAAATATTAAAAGAAACTTCAATAGGATTATTGTTCGTTTAAAGATGTTTGATCATTATTTAATAGCCTTAAAAGGCACCGTTTTTCGTTCACTTACCTTATTACCTATAGTCGCTAAAAACTTGAATGAGCGGATCGCATCGGATAATCAAGCAAACATTCTAGTTTTCATTAATTTAGATCGCTTATCGTGGACTATTTTTGTGCCTTATGCACATTACGAACGATTAAAAGTATATAACGTTCTGGCTAACGAATAAAATTTAATCGAGTGAAACCTCGTTTGATCCAATCAGTCAGTTGATTGTAAATTTACTTTATCTTGCTACCAGGTCTATTTTTTCGAATGAAAAACAGTTCGATTATACAAAATACCCTGAGATCTTATAATAAAATCTTGATAAATTAAGCAAATCCCTAAAGCCATTATATTTGCCATTTTTGATTCATAAATTATATCGATCATAAATATGATTATATCGATATAAATAAATATAATTCAATTTCAATATCACATTAAAAATCTGCTAGAAATATTTTCAATACATAATATCGGCATCGAGCCAAGTTCATAATTATTCGAAGCAAGCAACGAGCGATCTTCGGTTCTCAATCTCGATATAAAACAGCAAAAAGCAGGAAAAGTAACGTTTTAACTGTTCCTATAACAAACGATCCATTCGCTGATAAAAAGCAAGAGAAACGAAGAGACGTGGGAATTAATAAAAAGCGGCGCGCCGATACCGCGGTTTAATCATTCATCGGTCGTATCGATCCTGCTGGAAAGCAGAAGTTTATGGATTTTCCCGCGCGAGCACACTGCAGGTCTCCAGCACGTCTGAGATTAGAACCGTTTCTGGGAACGTTGCGTGGCTGGATTCACGTCGATCCTCCTTGTTACGTATTGAAGATAGGTGGCACGCACTAGGTGGTTGACTACAAAGAAGCGAAATCGATTTGCAATTGAAATCCCGCGCGTCGTGTAAGTACGTGGCCGCGGGTCATCCGATTACTATACGCCAGTGTATACGGTCGTTTCTCTGAACCTGGATAGCTTCGATAACGGACCAAGTAAAGATGACGAAGAGGAACCACACGAGATCGAGAGTCGTTCGACTGCATTGCGAGTGATCGTGAAACCTACCAGGTTGCTGACCCTGAACAGGGATATCTATGGAATCAAAGTGATCGATGCGATATGATCTTAGTTTTATTCTATTTTTTATCATCGTGAATTTTTAAACTCCTTTGACGAAACACTAAACAGTTTTATTTCTTTCGTCTCTTATTTTATATTATATCGAGTTTTTCAGATTTACGGTATTTTACGGTCATTTGGTAAATAAAATAGTAATTTGTAGTTTAATTATAAGCGTGATCTACTTTCCTATAGGCTATCTTAATCTTTTATTTTTTCTTCGTTTAATTTTTTATTCTCCAACGATTTGACGTTTCGAGGTTCGATGGTAGCGATGGAAAACGTATAATGATCAGGAACTTGTTGAACTTTTTAGGAAACACACCTATAATATCATCTTTTGTACGGTGCTTAATATTATAACTGGAATTATGTAATTGTTATCGTTGTATACTTGTATGATCCTAATGACTGCTTGCATCATTCCACGAACCTAGAATTCTTGCTCAAGTATATTTAGGTTGAGAATTCAGAGTAAAGCATTAATATTTATGAGAATGGAAATTTCAGTTTTTCTTGTTCGATTATTTGCGAGAGCATAGAAATGCAAGGGAAGAATACCTTCGAATTGAACAAAGATATAATTGCTTACATTAGAATTTCCACGAAAATCCGCCATAGCGAATCAAACTCATTTTCTAAGTAATTTCTGTTGAAAACAAAGAAAGATATCCTTTTAACGGAATCCTATCGATGCTGGGGAGAGAAAAAGCGTCCGGTAAAAAATGGAAACAGAGTTCGTGTAAAGGCTCTCTCTAATTTCTCCTACACGCACTTAGTCTTCGAAAACAGACACGTTGATCCCCGAATTAAGAGACTCGAGGGGCTGAGCACGGGAAAGTTTGGTTTGGAAGCGTCGAAGAAAAGTCTCTTCGCCTTTTTCTTGCCGCGTCCCTGCCTTTTTGTACGAATCAACGTGGTTCTTTAATTGCTTTTTGTTGCGCTAATCGATCGCTAGGCATTTCAGTTTCTCGTTCTTGCTGAAACGGCCGAATCTCGAGATGCATGTCCATTGTTGCGCCAAAATACTTCGATCGATAACGATTAATTCGTTTTTGATCATTTTTCTGAATCGACGAGCAATAACTTTTTTAACGATCAACTTTTACTTAAGGTCTTTCGATTTTGCAGTTTTTTCTATCCACAATTTAACTTAATAAATTACATTTACTTACGTTTTTAACTACAATCTCGTAGATGACAATTTTTTGCACGTCAACTTTATAATCATCGTATTATAGATTATCGCGACAAAAATCTTATTTCCCTCGTTCAAGGTCGAAGGATTCGATAGAAATTCGAATAGCAAGCATCCCTCGTCGAAAGAACTTCTCCTAATTGTATTCGTCCGCTAAAAAGACCTTAATACGCGTGCAAAACCTAATTTCATGGAAGTTCGACTTTTTCTTCGTTTCCATCCGCCAACAGCGTCCATGCCTGTGGATAACGTTCCAAACAATGAAGGGAACGATCATCCTTTTAAGGGTTCCAACGTTTGAGTACAACATCCCCTATGCATTTTTGATCCCCTTTTTCTCGTCTTCTTTTTCCATATAGTTTTCTATGACTAACTCGTTCCCTTCAACGATATTTCCCTATCGATTGATCTTCTTTCGTGGTTCTGCTTCATCCCCTTTGACTAAGCTATAGTCTTCGTTCCTTTCATAGGATCCTTTACTTCGATAAATTTTCCTATCTTCTCTATCCGTTTCATCATCGGGCCACGACCCCAATTTCACTCTTAATATTGTCTTATACAACTTCCTCAAATAAATTTCCTACTTTTTAGAATACAATATAATTAGAGTACAATAGAAGAAACATTAGTCTATTTTTTATCCCCGTTTCTACATCATCGTACACTACACATTTGAATATCTATTCATATATATTCCGTACGTTATTGACCAAACATTTGAAACTGCCATGCGTTTCATAAAATTATTTTCAATCAATAACGAAATTAATCGAAGATTCATAGATACAACTAACAATGAGAAGACTTATAAATTCTCGACTAATGGTGTGTATCTTTTCATATTATAAATAATCATTCGCACGCTAGATATGATAATCTCAAGACACCATCCAACAACCCTTGTCTATCTGCGAATTCTTCGAACCGAACAAACCTCTGGTTTTGCAAATATTCTCTGATAAACCTGGAAACGACGAAGAACCTTTCACAGCTCGATCTCGAGCATCTCGGGACCTATACATCTTTGGATCGAAAAGGCCGAGGTCACGACGAACACGAGGACGATTACAAAAGCGGGCCGGCAGGTGGTGGGGCCCAGATTCGTCCCCACGTATCGGCAAGAATATCGAGTGTCGACCTTCCGGAGGGCTCTGCGAACCGTTCGAACCGTTTTCGATCGGTTCGATCGGGCCCCCATCGTGCCTCTTTCTTACAATGTTTCTCACGTGATCCACAGACAAAAGCCGACGAATTCCAGCGTGAAAATCCGCGCCGCTACCGGGTCCACGGTGTCTCGTGACAAAGAAGGCGAGCACGGGCTCCTAGAGGAGGCTGGCAACTCCGCTATGAAATCAGTTACGAAATCACGGGGTCCCATTCGAGCCGAAGTACGAGTACTCTCTCTGCTCCTCTTTGTTCCACTAGTTTTCCTCGACATCCCCCTCGCGTTTTATACCGCCACGGAGTCGATCATTAATTTATAACGAACCAGCATCGCCTGTTATTATTCCATAGTTACACGATCGCGTGATTACACGCGTAAAGCGATTGAATCGACGAGTTGAAATTGTGAACGGTGCAAGTGTCACGTAGTTTCGACAGGGGTAAAAAAACTGGATCGCTGATAAATTTGAAGCTCGTAACTTTTACCGCTTCGATGCTATCGACTTTTATCCTTTACTATTTTTATAAATTGAAAGGAGAATGAAGGATAAAACACGTGTTTCGGATTAGTTTCGTTGAATAGCAAAGGAGCTGCTAACACTCTGTGGGTGATATTGTGATTCAATATCGTAAATCATTGGAGCAGATATTAAACTAATCCCTAGAATGGGAATTAGAACCGATAAACTATAAATTAGCTTATGTTATAAGAAATCGTAGAGTAACGGGAAAATAGCTTTCACCGACATATGGCCCTACCAATGAAAAATCATATCGATCAGAATCGAGCAACTTGAAATTATAACGCGACAACGAGCATCGAAGCGTGTGTCAATGAAACAGTATGGTGGGCGATTAACAGATTCGATCGGTGTGCAAACATGGCCCAGGTCAAGCCACGAGACTATCGATTGGCCCTTCCCGGAAGGCAGGGGCCGTCGTGTAATCCGACTGCCGCAGCCGTCCTGAAATGGAATTATTTCGACATCGGTTTCGATCGTCTACCCTCGACAGGGCTATCGTCCTCGTCGTGAACGTCTCGTTTGTTGTCTACTCAAGGAACCGCTCTATACGTGCGCGATCCGTGATATCGTAACGATCGATGGACAACGATGTTGTATAAATTCTTGGAAGGATGTACATAATTGAATCTCGTGTGTGCGATACAGCAAAAAGACATCGAAGAGCATAGAGGAAAGAGATGTTAGAGATGTTAGAGATGTTGGAAACTATAGAGGGTAGAAGGATAAGGGATGTTTGTGGAATAACTGAAAGACAGGAGAAAAGTCTCACTAGCGACGAAGTTTTTATTTTCGAAAAGCTGTGGAAACAATTTAAAATTTATTGATAAGACCTATGTGCTTAACATTCAGCATATAGTTTGTTCTCTCTGGTCCCTTCTCTTTGTCTTACTCTGAACTTAAAAATTGTCTGATTTAAAAACAATATCACGTTGAATTAAATTTTAAATTTCGTTTCTATCGAGAAAAAAAAATCTTCCAATTGTTGCTTAAACATACCGTGTCCAGTGTTAGGCTTTGACTGGTGGAAGAACAATCCCTTCTTGAAACGTACGCATCGAAACTCAGTCAGCTTGGTGGAAAATGGCAAACGAGCGAGGCAACGATTGACCACGAAGGGTAGTCATAACCAAGTAACCGGGTTACGTACTCGGTTCTTCGACGAATCGGTTTAGAACGTCTAAAACCGTCCACGACTGTTGGCCGAGGTTCGCGTAGTCGACGAGAACGAAACGTTGTTCCCTGTATCGGACCTGAGATCAGGGTAATTAAGTGCTGACCGCACGGTAATTCCATTATCGCTGCCATCGTTGTCCAGCAGAGTCGGGAAATCCGATTAACCGCGGCCGAGTCTCGACGTCGCACATCACCGCGGCTCCGCTGAATTTAGAAGATTTGTAAATGCGTTCGCTGCTCTTTGCGGTATTCTCCACGAGTAAGCTACCTAGTCGAGATGATTTCACGTGATGGAATGTAATACGGTCTGATATTTTTGAAATTAGTATCATTGTCTTGCTAGAAATAGTTTATTAATGTCAAGCTTAACGCGAATATTTATTTCTATATTGACTTATTCCTAATTAATATCTATTTCTATATTTCTTTTTCTGACATAATAAAAATATCATAAAATCGTTCCAACTCTTCAGTTTTATGTTCGTTATTCCTCCTATTGATAGATTTGCTTAACAAGATAACATTTTATTAAAAGTTCGAAGACACTTTCTCTTATTTTTGGAACAAGTTGAGGTTGTGTCAATTTCGAAACGAACGCTTGATATATCACAGAACAAGATTTCACACTTTAAATCCTTCTTACTTCTTTCTAGACGAAACAAAATCTATGTAATCATTTGTATAGTTTGAAAATTATCTCTTAAATTTGTAACTCGTGACTTGTACAAGTCACTTATTGATTAGCGTGAATAGTTAATGTTGAAAAAGTTGCATCGGCTAGAAATTACAATCCTCGTAACGTGTATTGCTGTTTCACCTAAAAAACGAGGTTTCATCGGTTATTCGGACAAATCAATTTCCGATAAAAGCGAACAGCAGAATGCTCGGTCGTCGCAATTAAAAGATAGCCTCGATTATATACCATTTCCGGCGTCCATTTGCGTTACTTTATTGAACGTCGACAGGAATCGTTCGAACATCGCCATTGTTACATCGTACTCGATCGTTCTTTCTAATGATACATTTCGATGCGTCTATTAATTCAGCTTGCATGCACAAAGCGATCCAGAAACAAATAGTCTAAAGTTCTAAAGACGTAGAGTGCGGACGAATAAAAATTCCTATAGGTAGAACTTAAAAGTTTAAACTGTGCAACTCGTCTACGCCATTTGCATTACAAATTGCGATACATACATTTTGCATTGAGTTAAATAAACGGACAAAGGATAGGAGGTAGAAGGATACTTGGCTACGAAGTGCGCACGAAGTTGAAGATTTATACGGCACTGCTCACCTAAGAACTGGTTTACAATTGAAAATTAAATTAGAAATTTCTACGAAGGACGCGAAGGAGAAACAAAACGTATAATATTCTCTGAAACTCAAACCTGTGTAACGAAAGTTGACGATGGTCAAAAGCGACCATTCTCAACTTTTTCTTTCCTGCTTATTCCTATAACTGTTTTAAATTTGGCTTATAACAGTTATGGTTTCCAGTTAGAATCCTATAGGTGTAATAAAAGATATCGATCTTTTATTTTTCATCGGATGTTAGGAAGCGATATAATTTTTCAAAAGACCCAAGTTTAACGTTAATCTACTATAAGGTCTACTTATTAAAACCTTAATAAAAGCTCGTTCTTCTGTCCATTATTTGATACCGTCAAGCAGCGGAATTCACTAAATAAAATAACTGCTCTACATCCTGTTCAAGATTAATCGAGGGACCTGTATTAATTAAGCTCTTTTACTTACTGTGAAGAATAATCCCTTAAATTGTTAGAGCTCCTCTTTTAAATCACCCTATGTATAGCTGAATACGTTCCGAGAAACTGGGCCTGCGTGTAATCCGCGCTCGTCGCGACACCGTTTAATTGCAATAATTACGATAATTACCGAGTTCCGAGCATGCCGGCGTAGCAGGCCTCGTATTCGGTCACCGTTATGTATCCCGTCACGACACGATAACAGCGATTCGTTGCTGGCGTTTTCGTTTCGTGTCATCGAGACGGCTCGCGTGAAACTCTGAATTGATAAACGAGAAGATAGGATTCCTCGTCGATTCGGGCAAATATGACTCGAGGATTTTCATTGCTACGAAACCGACGTTTAAATTGAATATTTTTACCCCTTGCATTGCTTTAGGGTAGTATTCTCATTTATTAATATTTCTTTGTTTTCAGCTTTATACTCGTTTCGATTTTTTATCACGCGTCGACTGTGAGAATTATTCCGGGAAAAGAAATATTATGACGGAAGGTGTAAAAGCATGAAACACCTGAAAAAATGTACTAAATCGAATTCTTGCAATTGTTTCATTCAGAAAAAGACATATTTTGTGGTATCTTTTTACGATCGATATTTCCAAGTAGGGGAGAGCAGAAGAGCAGCTTTATCGGAATGAGAAGTTTCTAAGTAAGTTTCTTCCGAAAGAAACATCGTCTGGTCAATGTAAAACCGGCTGTATAGCGAAACAAACTCGCCCCTTCGTCAATACAGCTCGCTTCGAAATAGAATTGCTCGCGCTTACTTGGAATCGTTCGTACACACTGTTACGGGAAACAACTTCAAAAATGTTTAAAAAACCGAAAAAGAAAAACATAATGAGAAGACACTAAATGGAACACTTTTATGCTGTACTTTTATGTTGTATGTGTTATACGAAACGTTTTGAGATTTCGTTAACACTGCAATAAGGCACGACAGCCAGGATTTTATCGGTAAAATCTGAAACCAATCTGAAAGTATATTTTCTTATTTTAGATTTCCGATTTATGGAAACGAACAGACCTGTCCATGTTTTACGAGCTCTACTGATCCGAATCAGGAAAAGTCGTAATCGTTAACGCGAGGCGCTGATTCGATTTGCATAAAATCAGCTGAGAAAGAATCGTAAGAGAGCCAGTGTATAGGGAGGACGAACATAAAACTCGCCCTATGGAATATTTCGTTCGCACGGTTTCATTTCAATTAACGTTCCCTCGTCCCATGGGGTTTGGTATCGTCTTGTATATATGTACATATATATAGACGCACAGGCACACATACAGTTCTAGTCAGTCTATTTCGATGTCTCACCGATAATTGCGACGCGGTAACTCGAACGAGTTAGCGGCTCCTTAAGGGATGGATTTCGAAACCGGTTTCGCATTATCCGCCATTCTCACCCTGAGGCGCTGTTCTGTAAGTTCAACCGGGTTTTTATTTTCCATGGTGCGAAGGGGTGGTCAAGGAGACGAGCCGATCGATTTCAATGGCCGCGTTAATTTTGAACGACGGTTGATCGCAACATTCCTCGACCGGTCCTTCTAATTTGAATAAATTAACCAACCCTTTCTCGAGCAAGGAATCTTTTACCGCGCGTGTAATTGATTCTTTCGTAGAGCTTCGTTGCCGCTTTATATCTGCGAAATTTTTCGTTCAAAAATAATTGTATTTCATTTATTCATCAGAGATCTATTCAAAGTATGTCCGATATAATTCCATTTTCTAGTTAATTTGCGTGAAACTTCCCAGTCTATTCGTAAGACATATAAGATTACCAAATATACGTTTATACGTGTTAATAATTTCTATCGATGTCTATTATCTTCGCAGACTTCGTATATTCCTGCATATAATCATGCTGACAAACTGTTCAGATTATTCTCTTAGCCGGTAACAGATCGGTCGGAAGCGTGAAATATTCAGAAAGCGTTGAGCCAATTTTCTGGGACATCCTCTGAACGATCGGTTAATCGCGTCGGAAAGGAATGAGATTTTGGAAGCGAACGGAAGCTGTGACTCCGACGATCGGCAACAGAGTCGCGCATCTGGCAACTAGTTACCAATCTATTCCTGTGCAGGCATCAACGGGGCAACCAGCGGCGCATACCGGCCTGTCACAATGCAAACGGTGCATACACCCGTGGATTTCAAGTGCACGTACACGGGCTCGTGGTGATTCGAAATCATTTCTAATACAGTAATTGCCCCCGAGCGGTGCAACTGGCACGGATTCAGATCGCGTTCGTCAGTTGACTGCCTCTCGTTCACAGCCACCTGATTTATACATTCCGTTTTCATCCCGCGTCCTCGTTTTGCGATACCGCGGAATCTTCGCGATTTATCCAACACGTCGCGATGGTTCGAAAGGATCGCGAAATTTTCACATCAAGTTCCTCGAATCCTGTTAATTGGTAGGACAGTTGGCCTCTTTTATTTGTCTTTATCGATCATTGCTGGATTGTACGCGTAGGTATGTATTATTTTCATATTTACATTTTTCGATAAAATGTTTGCGTGGAATAAAGTTGATTTTAGTAAGAATTATAGATATCGTTAATTATTGAAAATTGGTAAATAATTATGATCGTGTTTTTTTTTATATTTCAATTTCGTAGCTAGTGTTTGATACAGAAAAAGTGAATCCACTTTTTTTTATAGAAATTAATTTTCTGTCTACCACCAAACCTTTTTTCTTTCAGAATTCCTTAAAACGAACTTTAAATTACAAAATATTTCATACGTTTCAAATACCAGATTAAATATATTCGTACATGCTATATTGGATTAAATGTTTGTTCTCGCGTTAAATGTCATGTAAAACGCATATAGCAGTCATTAGCAACTACTATGCTCGTTAATTTTGCATATTCTTGATAAAATCCTTGCGTTAAAGCAAGATATACACGAAATAAAATAGATGTACTTCTCTTTAACATTCAAGTACCGCTGCAATTCCAACAAATCCAACTCGCTGAACACAAATTATAAGCCATTCTCAGCCAAGTTCTGGCTACTAGTAGTCACTAAAACAAAAAGAAACAACTTCTATTCCCCATCGAGGAAGCAACGTTCGGTAGAAAACAAACGGGGAGAGAAAACCAGGGAAGAAGTCGATCCCCGAACGTCGGCGTTCTAACCCCGCGAAACTCGTTCTAAGCCCAGCAGACGCTCGGCACCCCCGACCACCCTCCTCGTCCAGCTTTCTCGTTTTTTTTACTGCAGTGCACGAGGTCTAAGAAACACGACTTCGCCGGAGTCGCACACTAGCCTCAACCGTGTAATTATGCCGCGCAGTGATTGGCGTGGTTCGTGGAACAGAGGGTGGAAGCGTGGCTAAGCACGAGGGTAGCACAGTGTGGCTGTGGCAAAGTAGAAGAAAGAGAAAGAGGGAGGAAGGCGGAGAAATTCTAGGGGGAGGGAGAGAGAGAGAGAGAAAGAGAGAGAAAGAGGGCCAGGAGGTGGTTGTGGGGCAGAGAGGTGGGTTTTTAGCTCGAATTCATTAGAAGTAAAAATCGATAGGCGACGCTCTCGCTGCCTCCGCCGGCAACGTTTCGCTTGGTAAAAAGAATGTGAGAGCACCGCCACCCCCTTTCAACCGCCCTCTTTCTCTCGGCTACACCGTTCTCTCGCACCCTCGTTGTTCTCCGTCCTCCTCTAAAAGCCACCCCTCACACTCTGCCGCTTCTTTTTTCCCGCATGCTTGTGGCTATCCTGGCTCCTTCTGCAAGACGATACTCGGTGCTCGAAAAGAGAAGAACCAACGGCGACGGAATTTTATCGCGCGTTAGCTGTCTCGCGAGTTACAAGCTTTCTTCGACTTGATATTTTTTTTCCTTGTTTACTCAACGTTTTCTCAAATGTGGAAAGTTGCGGTGCAAGCGTTTATTTTCATAACGAAGAAACGAGCGAAGGAGATGGATCTATGGGTTCGATGTTTTGGTGCTAAACCGAGGTTGGAATCTTGCCTTCCGGGAATGATGCATCAAAGGATAGTTTTGTGTTTCATTTTAAGTAGGTAATTTCTAGTACAAACGTGGATTAATCCGTTCGCTATAACGTTCACGGAACCGTAAGATTGCTTTTTATACAGATTGGAACAGTTCCTGTTATTACAAAAATCTAAATCAGCTGCTTACCTCTCCAAGTAACTCGTCAATTGCCAACGTCATTTAGCTTACATCACGTCGTCCATCAAGCCATTCTTAATGACAATAATAAATCATCATCGGAACGCAATTTATTATGATAATTCATACCTCTGCCAAGATTCCAATATCCCGTAATTTTAACACGAAGGTCGAAGAAATTCGTTTACATGTTCGACCAAACATGAACCATTGTCTTCCGTTCGGTACATGCGACTCCATTACAGATACATGTCACAATAAACGTCGAAATTATTCATCACTGGTGGCATATTCCATATTAATAGGGATCCGAAACGGGCTACGCAACTCGACTATATCGTCCGGCGATCGGTTAAACGCGTTTACTTAGAACGAAGAACGATGATATCTTTCGTAACTTCTGGCCACAGAGCGCAAGCTTGACAGTTATGCAAAGTACATCGGGACCTTGGTGTCAGAGAATATCGATCGATCACGATCGGGCGCGTCGATCTTCGACGTGGCTGTTGCTACGGGTGATCGATCTTTGCACGCCGCCCTACTCTTTTCCGCTGGTTCCTCTCTCTTCCTCGCTCCTTCTCACTTGTTCTCAATTTTCTCGACTCCTCTTTGTCGCTCTCTGTCATTGTTTTTCTGGGTCACCCTATAAACACTGTGTGGCGGGTGTACGAAAAATGGAAGAGGTG
>NT_176452.1:1094165-1134709 GCF_000188095.3 Bombus impatiens
AGAGAGAGAGAGAGAGAGAGAGAGAGAGAGAGAGAGGGGGGATGGGACGATAGGGAGACGACTGCGGTGAAGAAGTGGTCGGGAGGAACGCGGGGTAAAAGGGGGTGGGCCAAATTAACGGTAACCACTTCGGCTTGGTCATTAGGGAAAAACTTTCTTTCCACTGGCGCCAACCAATCCGACCCCAAGGATCCACGGACCTGAGAGAATTTTCAATCGAATCGCAATCCTCGAAACGCTTTCGCCCTCGTTTTCGCGTAACGAGGACGCGTCCAACCCTTCGCTTCTCGCACCGTCCCATCGTCTCTCGCGTGCAACCACCCCGCCACCTACGAATCCTCTGTCCGTTGTTTCTTCCCCGAAATACGCAATTCCAATTCCACTCGAAAGAAATGCGGGGATGATTGAAGAACGAGAAGCCACCCGAGAGTTTGGTATAGTGCATCGATGGATGTTAGAGGAGCTTTTTCTCGAGATAGAAATATTTGTTTTTCATTTTTTATTATACTAATGGTATATATTTTTTATTATACTAATGGTATCCTTATAGGAATTCTTCGTATATAAATTCCAATTTATGTACATTCGTTCTAATTTATACGTACATAATGGTCAAGAAGAAAGTTAATCATCTTGAAATATAGAGTAAAATTTAAAATATAAAATAAATAAATAATTTGATACATCGATGATATCGTAGCCCGAATTTTGTTAATTTCTTTCTACTAAGATACATTCTGTAAAACTATGAGAAACACAAATACTCGTAGACAAATCTTCCAAGATCCAAACGACGAAATTCTTAATTGAACCGTAAGATCGGTGAAACATTAATTCTTTCCACTACGAGAGGAACATTCTCGAAAACATCTCGAAAAAAAGAAAAGAAAAAGTAAGATCGAGAAAACTGTTCTAGTTGGCCTAGGATTCCTCGACTGAATGTCCTCCTTTGATGAACCCACATCGGCTCCATCCGCGTCTTTCCTTCTCTTAATTACGGTCCCCGGAGGATGGGGTAGAAAGAGGGGAGGGACGGTGGCAGCTATTAACGTCCAACGATCGAAGGAAGGAACGCGCGCGAAAGCCAAAGGGGTGCAGGACGTGGAGCGTTTAGGGGGTGGTGTGGTGTAAGAAACGGAAAGGGGATGGGGATGTGGTTGATCGGTGGACGAAGAGAGAAGAAGCAAGTCGGTACTTTTATGTATTCTATACTCAACGTGTGTGGTTTCACCGATCGAGAATAGCCCCGCGACCATGAGGGTGGCTAGTTGGAGAAGGGTGAGGCGAAACAGAGGGGATATTGTTGGAAGCATCGGTGGTTGGCGGGGATAATTAGAGGCGGCGAGAAAGAGACGAAAAGGCTGGTTCAGCGAGAAGGAAAAAGAGAAAGAAAACGCGACTTCTGGGTAAAGCGGCGCCAGATAAGACTTAATATTTGATCGTGAGCCCACCCTTGCTTCGCTCTGACTCAACCCATACACACGTATACATACACATACGTATACATACACACACGTATATACAGACAAGCATTTGTAGCACGACTCACACCCCGATCCTTCGCGATCGATCTGCACCCCTTCCTGACCACCCCCTCACTCTCGACACCGTCCTCTCTGTGTACGAGCAACTATCAGGGGCAAATCTGTTGACACTACCGGCCGGAACCTTGTTTCCGATTTCCGTGGGATCGCTGATCGCTTCTGTGGAGATCCGCCTGTGAACGTCCTTCGCTCGGTCGGCGCGACCATCCCTGACGTCAGTGACGCTTGATTAACGCGCACGTGTCCTGCACTATTTCCTCCAGTTCGATATTGCCGTGTGTTCCGACGAAGGTCGCACTTCACGTGCCCTTCCGCCGACAATTTCGATCATTATCACCGACTAATTTAGCTAAGATTTCGCCAGATCGCGTCAATTCGCCAGATCGCGTTATTCACGATTGTCACGACGATCACGACTTTGAATCTTTGGATTTGATTGAACGATTTGATTATGATTAGTTGATATATGGCTTTTGTGTTTGGCACAACACGATTCTCGTACTTTTTTAAACGCGGTTTCAGACGATGATTCGTTAAAATTGATGTGTAGGTTAATCCTTAGAGCGCTGAATACTCGCGGCCTATGCGGTCCGTACATACGGCGCGCGGCCAGCGTTGACCATCGCTGTGGACGGAGTACTTTTTCGCTAGACTGAACTCTGTCGATTGACTATTCAAAGCGCAAATCGTAATAAGTTATAGTAATTCTTTTGCACGAGATTAGATGATTCAAGGGCGTTATTTTTTAGTATTAATTATTTATTATAAACATTGAAATTTACAATAAACTAGAATTTGGGTAATAAACTAGAAAACAATAAACTAGAAAACTAAATTTAGTAAATATAACACGAGTTAATAATTCAGTTGTGTATGAAAAATTTCAAAACGATTATCGATACATAATTCGACATCGCATTTTCTGCATTCGTACCGCGTGTCGCTCCTTCTCTTATTTTTCACACAAAAAACACATTTTCTTCTTGATAATTGTATTGTGCCGGCACGATTAGGGCATTTTGATGGAAAATGCATATCGATTAAACGAAATGGTAAATCCTCAGACTTTCTCTTTCCTCCTCTTAACATGCTTCTACGTTCGAAATATTTTCGTAAAATGTTTCTTATCAACGTTAAATGAAATTCACTAAATTTTTGTTTCGAAGCGGTAGATTTTTGTTCTAAAATATATACATTATAAATAAGGAATGCATTTATATTTATCTCACACAAATGTAATAGTATTATTTCTGCATAGGTGTTCGGAAAAATTGACAAACGCATATATACGTCCATAGCACTCTAAGGGTTAAGAAATACGAGTGACATGCGTTGGTGAAAGTTAATTTTAGGTACGTTGCATTTATGAATAACATAGGATCGAGTATAGTGTGGCGTATTTGTGGCGCCATTCGACACTAATTTCAACCGGACGACGGTAGCGTAGTGGCTAGCGCCTTTGGTTACTAACGTTCGGGACCTGGGTTCGAATCCCAGCGCCTCCTTATCCGTATTCCTATTTTTCCTGCTGTGTAAGCGTGGAGATCATATGGGAAAGCAAAAATAGCCGCGTTTAGAGGGTTCCGGTGTTCTTCCTGGCCAATTTTACGATTATGAAGAATATGACTTCACGGATAGATTGATTCACTTCAATCTTCCATTGCACTTGGAAAAAGTTTTAAGTAAGTGATTACGGGATGCCACGTTACGCATAAATCTGATCTCTGACCGAAAAAAAGGAAGGGAATCTGTTTAGATATCTTAAGCACTCTCGTTTACGGAGAAACGTTCTCAAAGATCATGGAACCGTTGATCCCAACGAACAAGACGCTTAGATTACTCATCAAACAGATGCGAAAACAAATTATAATTTCATTCAACGCCTATATATGGCATCAAATTCGCAAAAATCCACTGGTGCCTCTGACAGTGTTGAACAGATTGTGCCAAGGGAGGGGGGGCTACATACCAGTGGACCCCTAACTGCTTGCGAATATAATGGATGTGATCTTATGCTAGAATGTTATCCAGTCAGAGATCAACCGTTCGGAAACACAGGATAAGATTATTGATGCGTATCGTGGCGTCCCGTAATCACTTACTCAAAGCTTTCCCCAAGTGCAATGGAAGATTGAAGTGAAAATCAATCTATCCGTGATGTCATATTCTTCATAATCGTAAAATTGTGCCAGAAAGAACACCAGAACCCTCTAAACGCGGCTATTTTTGCTTTCTCATATGATCTCCACACTCACACTGCAAGAAAAAAAGGACTACGCAGGCGCCGGGATTGGAACTCGTGTCCCAAACGTTCGTAACCTAAGGCGCGCTAACCACTGCGCTACCGTCGTCCTATTAATGTTAATGTCGAATAACGGTATTTGTTGTCAAGTGCTGCCCCACGTATTTTTAGAATATAGATTGTGGGTGTTTATAGAACCGAGTATAAGGCGAAGTTAAATTAATATTGTAGTATCGATTATTGTGACGCAAGAAAGGGACAGAGAGAGAGGTCTTACTCGAAAGTTTATTCGCAGGAAAAATTTCGTTTGTTTTCCTCAGATTCTAAGTATTGCAATGAATAAAGAAAAGGATACGATTGATCGTTGGAATTATCAGAGGTATGTGAATTTGCTACGAGTGAAAGAGTCGTGTCGAGGCTTTAAAGTTTTAATTTGCAAAGCTTCGATGCTGAACCAAAATGGACATGTATATTTTAACATGCGTTGTTAATGTCAAACTCACAGAGTAATGTATTGAATAATTAAAAACATTTCCACCATACCTTTCGTTTTACTTACGTTTTGCAGACGATAAAACCGAATCGATTATGGTATGATGATTTAATCTCAATTTAATTTCAATTTAAGCATTGAATTCCACGATTGCTTGGATTATCCTGTCGTAAATTTAATTTGTATTTAATCAAAAGTAAATCGTCTATAAATAAAGGCAAAGTTAAAATCTAAATGCTTTGTCGTAATAAATGATAGAAGAAACGATGCTCGAAAGTTTTAGAAATAACGTTTCACATCTTTTATTGTCTTCTTTGTTGTCTTTAGGGCGTTTCAAGTTTCCAGAGTGATCAAAGTTTTCCAAAAAGGGACTGTTTCTTCGGTTGGAAAGGAACAAAGAAGCTATATCTGGCTAGTTTCTTTTAAAGTCTATTCTTTTATGGCGAATGGAGTAGAAAATCGCTAGAAGGATGTTTAACGCTGTTGAGACATTCCACGGTGCGAGTTCAACAACTATTTATCGCTTTTGTCTTTGTTGTTTCGTGGTCGTCGTGAGGTCACGAAATTGGTTATGTGCATAATGTAAATAGATTTCGTGACTTCGAATGCGTTTGTTCCATTGCGATCATTTTATCGGGGACATCGTACTTCATAAAACAGCAGCGTGTAGCTGCTACTTCCGAGAAGTCGAGTCGATTTAACTTAGGCCAACGGATTAATTATTCTAATAACTGTGGCAAAAAATTTGTCGCTAATTCGTGGAACTTTGATAGAAAATACGTATAACTATTTTGGTTTGATAATTATTTTCGAAGATTCAAAAATTCGCTATAAGAAGATTTTCAACTGTAATAACTATCGCGATATTCTTTACGTTATACCATTAAAATGTGAATAGTTTATATTTAATTTACTTTGTCTTCTTATATCGGGCCGAATAGAATATATACGACTATGTATACTCCAACTCCTCCTATTTCCCCATCGTACACACCACTTAAAGCTATAAAATGGCTATCTCTAATAACGATCATGGAAAAAGTTGTAAAGCAACAGATTAATTAGTCCTATAACTTTATTGGTCATATTTTTCGACACCATTAATTCTACCGCGAAAGCCAGTGTCTTAAACACTCGAGCACCAAACGAGACTCTAACACACCAATAAAACTTCCAACTATTGACAGAATCAACGAAACCCGATTTTATTATCTTCGTGTTAATCTCAATTTTAATCCTAAACTCGATGTTCAAGACGTTAATATTCCTTCGTGTAGCGTTTAACAGTCCTATAAATATTTCCATTAATATTCCACAGATATAGCCGCTCTAAAGGGACGTAGATATATACGCAACATAAAGCCTATTTAATGAGTAATTTACGTAAACGAAAAAGCTTACGACTAAAAATATCTTACTCGTAATGAAAGGATTCAGCACGACCACGGTTAACATTCATGGGCTCTCAACGCGTAATCCGACGTTAAGACAAATCGAAGGTGCAGCTCGCCTCTGCCTAGCTGAAAGAGCATCGTCCACGAAGATCGTGCAGCGGGTGGCTTCCACGGGTAGTCCCACGGAATTTTCTCGTAGATGCTAGGTGTTGCGGATGCAGGGTGGCCGCGGGGCAACCTGAAAGAAATTTCCATGCCGAGGCGGCGAATCGATTAGACGCCGGTCAACTTCGACCCTGTCGAACCGCAGACTCGATATTCTCTATTCCTCCCTCCCGCTGGCTGTTCGCTCTCTGTTTCTCCCGGGACTCGATTCGAGCGTATAATTATCAGAGGCACGCGAACCCAGGGACCCTCCTCGAGAGGGCCTACGACTTCTCTTCCTCTTGCTCGTAGCTTTACTCTTCGCTGTTTCTCTTTTTCTCTCGGTTCTTTCTTTCGTCCTCTTCTTGTTCTCCGCGCTGAACTACGTGGTTGGCTGACTCGCTAATACTAGGAAGAAAGCTAGACTTACCGCGGGCTTCGCTAGGTTCCTACACGGGCTCGACCCCATGCTGGAGGAGCCACGGTGCCCCATTACCATACGATTTTCATGTTAGCGCCTCCGGGCCCCCAAAGCTGCACGACCGCGCATTATACTTAACCTAACCCAAGCCGTGTGTACGTTCACGTGTACACACGTGAGTTCTACTACGTGGACGGTCTCGTGTGGCCAGGCGCGCTGCTGCGACTGTGTTTCGCCACTCGGGGCGACGCGGACGTTCGCGTAGGTGTAGGTGTGGCAGGACCATGGAATCCCGGCGTGGGTAATTGTACAATGCTGTAAACGGTTTACTTCTGCACATTGGCGTAGTCATGCGGGGTGGAGCAGGCGGCTTCTACTCTGATGTTGTTTCAAATGGATAAATGTTTTGATGGATGTTTCCAGGGATGAACGCTTTCGGCAATCTCGTAGTATCTGATTCCATTCGAGGACGATTTGCAGATGTTAAGTAGATTTTTAATTGATTAAGTGGTAAAAGAAAATGTTAATTTGACGAGAGGAAGATCGTACGGTGAATGACCGTGTTAATTGAATATTAATTTCGCTTGTATAATTTGAGGACTTTGAATGAGATTCGTAGTGAAATCTTAAGAATTATAAGAATATTATTTTATGATATTTGCAGTGTTAAATAACATATTATTCGTCAATGAGTGTAATAAGTTTATAAAATAAAACGAATATTCTATGTTTTCGTCCAGATGAGAGTTTATAACGTAAAAATCATTTTTCTATTTTTTGTAAATATCACAAAATATCTTAAAATTTACAATTCGTAGCAGAAGCGCAGATTACACGAATAATTCGGTGAAATCACACGCAGGCATTAAACGAGGCATCGATGAAAGGAAAATCATGAAACGCATTACGTTAATCCGTATGAAAGTCAGTTTGATTAATGTAACACATCCATTGGACGCGGTAGTGACGCGTGAAAATTCCGATCGGAGTTCTGGTCGGCTGCTGTCTCCACTGGCCACCCATACACTCAGCCAAGTGTGACTACGCGTGATTACGTGTGACTGCTGGGAGGCATTTGCAACAATCGCAGGGATGCACTGACAGGCAGCTTTATTTACCTAATTACCGGATTTAACCGGGGAAAATAGTGGTGAATGATACCTCGCGATACTTGAGTTAAGTACGTGTACGCTGGGCGTGTTTTTCGTGCGCGTGTATGCGCGCGTTTATATGTGCGCGATGAATATTAAGCCAAGAGAAGATTAGAGGTTTTCTAACATGTATCTCGTTCCCTTCCCCTTCTATTTCATCGCGCTAACGTTCCTATATCTTTCATTTTACTTTTTCTTTCCCCTTTGTACCGATCCTTCTTTTCGTCCTTTCCATTTTCTTTCTTTTGGAAAGATATTATCGACTCGAAGATCGAGGAACAACGACGTTTCCGACGAATTTGTACACGTGCAATTCCCTATTATTCCTTCGATCCCCTGGCAAAAGCGGAGGTAACAGCGTCGTAAAGGGGTGGGAACAGGGGAAGGGAGTGTTCCGTGTTTAGAATCCGTAAAGCGGCGAGCGTACGCTTGCATGGTGCAAAACTGTAAACGGCGATCGTAAGAGCATACGGAGCTGTCATTACTAGATAATTATTTCCCCATAAAGCAGAAATAACAGTGACGCAGTAAGAGTCCGCGTTAACCTTCAATTAAAAAATTTCAAGTTTGCACGTGGCGTGGCGAGCCTCGACGAGGAGGAGCACTTCATACGATTATTTGGGGTAGCAAAATGCCGAAATTAATCGTTAAAAACGAGAACATAATGGCTGTTGGGAGAAGAAATGAGTAGCTTCGTTCTAACGATCCAGAAAGTCTTGTTTTATTATTGGATTGATATTAATCGGACGTTTCGTTTTATTGATCTCGTTACTTTCTCTATAATTTACATCCATTATTAGCGCACGTTTAACTTTTAATTACCATGTTAAAGAAACTGAAAAGATATACACATATATATTTAATTTGTTTACTTTTTCTGTAGTTGTAGTTAGTGACGTTCGTGACTCTAGTTCCTTGCGACATTTACGAAACGATGATCATGATTGTACTAACCAAATTGAAAATTAATCTGCAAATGTTTATAGAAATTACAAAATGTTTATTGCAAACGTATATTTAGTAAAAAATTAATATACAACATGAACAGTCGTTCTAAGGATATAATAAGCGTCGAATATGATCTAGCTGAAATATATATGTAGAGGTTTATGTGTAGAGGATGATTGGTCGGTGAGGTTTAATGGACAAGATTGCTCGTTGTTGAAATCGTCGAATATATTTAAAATGATAAATTAGTATGCAGATAATGTTCGCTAAGACTGTGTATAAGTTATAAAATAGGATCGCTAATGACTCGTTAATTAGATCGCTGATAATTCGTTGATAACTGGTTGATAACTGATCGACAACTGACTGTAACTCTTTTCCTTGCGATCGCGACCGCTTATTTATACTGGTCGGGGGAGAGTCGGAAAACCCAAATTCGTCTTTGTTCGACGGTTGCACGTGGCGGCGACATTGTTTTGCTCGGAGTTTATTTATTCTTACATTACGTGTATCCTAACGATCTTGATACTTCGAGGCGAAACAACAATGATTTAAATTTTTTCTAACTGGTTTCTAACTCACGTGCCGCTATATATAGCTGTTTATTAATATAATAAATAATTGAACTTTAAATAGTTTTGTGATCTGCGCGAAATATATAATCTCGTCTACTTCTATTAAATATCTTGCAATCTCTATACATATTTTCGGATTTGTCAAACTTTACTAGCATAAATAAGGCAGACAAATTTTATAGCGCAGCTAGTAAAGTTTCATAACGTTACGCACAACACACATAATATATTCATAAAAGATATCTACGAGTGTTTGTGAGCTTGTGTACATGACTTGTTATCAAATAATACAGGATATTCTAATTTTTCCGAACAAATCGTAGAAGCATAATCCACGAGTGAAAGTGAATGTAGATCAACGTACATCCACGGTGTTCATTACACAAAGGATTAATATCGTTCGATTCGTAACTCTCGTGTCGTTGAAACGCTAATTCGGTCTAAAATCGCAGTTAACCCTATTACGTAATTAACCCTATAAAATTCCGAGCTACTACACGGGCCACCCTCGTTTCGAAAGGCGGAGAGCAGAGTGCAAGCCGAGAGGAAAACAAGCGGACAAGGGTGGGATGTCTCGTGTTTAGAATCCGTAAGGCTTCGGGCGTTCGTTTGCACAATGTAAACGGCGATCGCGGAAGCAGCCTGCCCAGCCATTGTTCCACGATTATTTGCCCTCCCTTTTGTTGTCTTCTCTCGCCGGAGTACGGATACACATTGTAGATACGCTGTCGTTACGAAATTGGCGAAGACGCCATGACACCCGTGAAACTTTAACAAACATTCCTTCCGTACAACGGTTTTATGAGAGGCACGGATAGTAATCGACCACGATGTTTCTGCTCACTGTCGAACGGTCATCTTTTATCGACGTGGATGATGTAAGCGTATCTTGAAATAGAATTATTGGAATTTTCGAGGCTATTAATGTTCTCCAGCGTGTTCTTTTTTTTTTTTTTTTTTTTTATCTTGAAATAGAATTATTGGAATTTTCGAGGCTATTAATGTTCTCCAGCGTGTTTTTTTTTTTTTTTTTTTTGGTCGAAGTTTATTGATAGTTGAAGACAGTAAAGAACGAAATTGCTGATATTTCTGGGTAGCTAGTAAATAGTAGCTGGATGGCATTTATGCAATTATCGATATGAATATCTTTGACGTTCGGATATTAGATATTGACGTTCCATGGTAATATTTGATGCATTAAATGTCTATAATTACATCAGTATTTTAAATATAGCGCTTGAAAACTGAGAATTGGGAATGCATTGACTTAATAGGAGTAAAAATGTACATTGTTATGAATATTTTTCAAATTTATTATATATTTGTATTAATTACCACAAATGAGATGCCATATCTGTTATGATTTACGTACTATGAGTTGCCTCTAATAATCATTTACGTTATAATACAGAGGAGTGTCGTATTCTTTAAAAATGCGCGTTTAATATTAATAAAGAGAGAGTCCCCGCAAGTTCATCTTAAACATCATGTACTTGACACTAATTTATATATATGTTTTATATTTCTCCGCTTCATTTAAGATTACATATTCCAAGTTTCTCGTTTTTAAAATCAAAGCTAATTTTCTCAACCAGAAAATCCAATACCAACAACTCATCCCTAATCCTAAAATATTCTGAACCGACTAATTTTGCAATTAATAAATGTCATCCGACTTCCATCCAACTAAAAACTAAAGAAAGTATTTCACAGTGACGAAATCGTCACGAATCTAAAATTCGTCCAAGAATACGGATAGATTGTTTGATTCTGGTTACGTTTGGAGCGCACTTTTGACGTTGTCCGGCCATCGAATGCGCTTCGATACGAGGAAAAACGAGTTCGTCGCGGGGGACTACGTAATCCACGGCAATTTTTCCTGAGCCAGAAGTGGCCGTGTTATACTAGCGACCCTACGACACACGAAGCTGCAAATGTCGCATTGTGGACCAGCCAATAAAGTCGCTCGTTCGCCCACGCGAGCCCCGCTGGACGGTCTCGCGGCGAAGAGAGAAAGAAACGATTGAACACGATCTAGAAGAGGATAACGAAAGCTTAGAAGGGACTATTGGAAACGCGGCTTGTCGTAAATGCCTCGAGCTTGCGTCGTTTCTTTCTATTTCGTTCGGTTTCTTTTCCTCCTATGGGTTCGTTCTTTCTTCTTTAGCTCGGTCGCTCAAAAGACGCAAGGTCGACTCGTGGGTGGCGACGATAATAATTATTGCCTAGGGGTTCGAACGATCGATCGACGATCTCGGATTCGCCGTGCCAAGATCACGGCGATCTCCTTTATTTCTTGTTGGAGCGCGGCTTTTATCACCCGACACGACCGAAACGGTCAACGTTTTCACTCGTTCGAGAGAAAAAGAACGCGGCAGGAGGCATATATACAGAATTTTGCATTTAATACCCGCTGTACTTTATGCCGATCAAGAGAACGTTGGTCCTCTCGTCCCTCATGCAGGCGCGAAAGAGATTTTTACGACGGCATAGTTTCCACGGGATGCGCGTTCGATGTTGTTGAATGGCCGGCAATCCGCGAAATGTCTGCGTCCCGCTTGAATCGTAATATTTTTATCGATCGAGCACCGAAGGCACAGTAAAAAGACTATAAACGACGAGGACGCTCGTCCTCCTTTTCGCGGAATTCCACAAATTGTACGCAGCTTGCACGAATTAACCCTAGCTTCTTGATGTTAACGACGCGATTTCTTCGACATGATCGAATTTTTTTACGTGATTACGATTTTAGCGGAAATTATGTGTACAAGTGTTAGAGACTAGTTCATAACATTTTTTCAAAGAGAATTAATAAACTACGGGAAGGTTTCTGGAGTATGTTTAACGTTGTTTGAAGAAGTTTGATGTTAAAGTAAGTTCATAGGTAAAAGTGTATGGATTATTTTTGTATCGGAATATCGAAATGTAGTTTTATTCGTGCGTGAAATGTTATCGTTAAATCATAGATAAAACTGTATAATTATATTACTTACCCATGAAATATTTTGCTAAGCAATGTAATCTACATTTGACTAATATGTCAGTCGATAGAATCTTGCAAAGACAAATTTATAGATACACACGCCAGAAACAATTCGAATTAAATTCCATTGTCCAATTTCCAACATTTCCATCGTCGTGTCCATAATCGATAGGCACCGGACGTGTTAATTTATTTATCTTATAATATTCATTTAATCTAAATGTAACAGATATATTCCGTTCCCTTAAGCATATAAACATCAACCTCGTCAAATGCTCAACCATCGTAACAACCAACTAAATTATCCCACTCGCATTCTCCTTCACCGCACCTCTCATCCATTTACCTATAAAAGAGTAACATCGTGCACAACTCACCATCTCCCAGTTTCTTAATTTATAAGATCGTCAAGCTTATCTCGCAGGAAACATCCCATACGTTCTCTTCGCAGAAATATCAGTAAATTTCCGAGCAATCTCCCGGACACACATTAGCGTATCTTAACGATAAGAAGCATTCTCTTGGACAAACCTCTGGAAACGTAGTCTCTGTTCGTAGGAACAGGGAAAAAACGAGAAACACGTCAATCGTTGCTGGATCGTCGGGGGCGGAGGCAGTACCCGAGGCGAGCGTAACTTACCGGGTAATTTGTCGGAGGTACACGTGAAAAATCGTGATAGCTAATCGATTCCTGGCTGGACGTCGATCGAATGTCCTGCGAATCGTCCTGTCCCGTGGGCAGCGCGCGTCTTCCACTCCCGGACGATCTTGGATCGCGCAATAACCGTCGATCGATACCCGTGCGATCCCGCCTCGGTGAAACGACCGATCGTTCGCTAACTCGTCGAGACGATGGCGATTTTTTATCGCGTTAACGAAGTTCCACGGACGGAGATCGCCGCGCGACGATAGTAATAATCGTCGTGTGTACGAGCGATCGATCGGTCGTTCGCTGTGTCTCCGCACGTTTTACGCGGCCCTCGATCAGTCGATCGTTCTCCGCGGCCTGCGTCCGATCGACTTTTACTCCGTCGTTGGTGACGCGTATGGAAACTCGTGGGTGACAATGACAATAATTGTAGGCTCGTACGCGCGTCCTAAACGCGTCGTGTCCCCTCGTCGATGCCTCGAGACTCGAGGTTCGTTCGTCGTGCAACAGCAAGACCACGGGTTCGTGGGTGACAATAACGATTCCAACAGGTTTATACGGGGGATTCGTTGCGATCCATGTACTTTAACGCCGTTTTATTCGCGTGATTTCGCGTCACGATGGTCCCGCTAGATCGTCGGTTCAATGACGAAGCTGCGTAGTGACTGGAACGGAACGGGTCCAGTCTTAGAGGGGAGGTTTTATGGAAGTGATTTGGCAGATTTTCGTATCGATCCAGCGGTTGCCTTTATTTCAAGAGCGTGACGTCATTTTGAGAAAAGATGATTTGGAGTTTGATGATTATACTCGATAAGTTGCGAGAAGATGCGATCAGATTGGAAAGTGTAAGAGGTGATTAGAGAAATCTGTTTTGTTTGATAATTTTGATACAATCCTGCTATTAATATTTCATACTCCAATTAACGAATGCCACGCTTTGTTCTACTATACCTAACTACCTGAAATATAACACAATTATGTAATATTTAACTGTACAGAAATTCGCGAAACAAAAAATATAATTATGCTAAGAAGGAAACCCGAAACTTCGTCCTTACGCTTTTCCTCCATCGCTACACTTTCAACCTTTAAATTTTCTCAGCCTCCATCCACCATCAAATAAATTTATTCAGACTATGGCAACGCGCGCAGCGTTCGATGATCCGCTCGTTCGACTCGCCTCGAGTAACGTTTGGTATCAGACCGAGATTTATTCCGGCACGCGCGGAAATAAAAAAGAAAGTAAAAGACGATGGCGATTTTTTATCGCGTTAACGAAGTTCCACGGACGGAGATCGCCGCGCGACGATAGTAATAATCGTCGTGTGTACGAGCGATCGATCGGTCGTTCGCTGTGTCTCCGCACGTTTTACGCGGCCCTCGATCAGTCGATCGTTCTCCGCGGCCTGCGTCCGATCGACTTTTACTCCGTCGTTGGTGACGCGTATGGAAACTCGTGGGTGACAATGACAATAATTGTAGGCTCGTACGCGCGTCCTAAACGCGTCGTGTCCCCTCGTCGATGCCTCGAGACTCGAGGTTCGTTCGTCGTGCAACAGCAAGACCACGGGTTCGTGGGTGACAATAACGATTCCAACAGGTTTATACGGGGGATTCGTTGCGATCCATGTACTTTAACGCCGTTTTATTCGCGTGATTTCGCGTCACGATGGTCCCGCTAGATCGTCGGTTCAATGACGAAGCTGCGTAGTGACTGGAACGGAACGGGTCCAGTCTTAGAGGGGAGGTTTTATGGAAGTGATTTGGCAGATTTTCGTATCGATCCAGCGGTTGCCTTTATTTCAAGAGCGTGACGTCATTTTGAGAAAAGATGATTTGGAGTTTGATGATTATACTCGATAAGTTGCGAGAAGATGCGATCAGATTGGAAAGTGTAAGAGGTGATTAGAGAAATCTGTTTTGTTTGATAATTTTGATACAATCCTGCTATTAATATTTCATACTCCAATTAACGAATGCCACGCTTTGTTCTACTATACCTAACTACCTGAAATATAACACAATTATGTAATATTTAACTGTACAGAAATTCGCGAAACAAAAAATATAATTATGCTAAGAAGGAAACCCGAAACTTCGTCCTTACGCTTTTCCTCCATCGCTACACTTTCAACCTTTAAATTTTCTCAGCCTCCATCCACCATCAAATAAATTTATTCAGACTATGGCAACGCGCGCAGCGTTCGATGATCCGCTCGTTCGACTCGCCTCGAGTAACGTTTGGTATCAGACCGAGATTTATTCCGGCACGCGCGGAAATAAAAAAGAAAGTAAAATGATGCAAATCAGAGGAGGGCTCGCCAGGAACGAGGAGAACGAAATTCGGTCGCGTGTGCTCGATGATCCCGTTTCCAGCACGCTCTGTGTCGCAAGTCTAGCGCGCGCTCGAGATCAAACTCGAGGGTGAGGAACGTTATTCAAATTTGACTCGTGGAGATTAGAATTAGAATCGACGATTTTTGGACACGTGCCTGTGCGCATCGACGATCGTTCGAACGGGGAAACAGAAACGTCTGAGAAGAAAATATTCAAATTTTTTCCGGGTAGAAGACACGAGCCGGAAGTGGTGCTTTGTGGCCTGCCATGATTTATTTGCATGAGGCGACGGATACGGCACACCGGTGCAGCCTCCCTGGATTATAATTAAAATCGGGAACACGAGGCTGGAACGTGCGATCGGAATTTATTTCCATGTTTAAGTCGGACCAAAAGGCAATTCGAAGGCAGCTATATGTTTGATTAGGTGGTTCACGCTTTCCACTAGGATCTCGACGTTCGATGATTCGCTTTGATGGGGTAGAATGACTTGCGGGTAACTGTCGAGTGTGAATACGTTTAGATCAAAAGTTTAAATAGAATTTGTAAACGTGAGACGAAAGTTTGGTGATGTTTGTGATAGTGTAACTGCTTGAAGGATTGAAAGGAAAAAAATTTGATCGGAATTAGAAGGATGTATATAAAAATACACGTTGATCCGAATGTGCTGAAAATATATTTCTATCGCATTTTGTTTTAAATATTTCTTACGAGTGTGTAAAGACTATCACAAGAACGATACTGTTTTCCTTGTAGGTGGAAGCGTTAGTGGGATATTAAGGCTGCTTTCGATTCTTAAATGGAAGGCTTACAGGGCGAGTTGAACGATCTACAACACAAGGTACGTACCTAAATCAAGATATTCTAATCTTAATCTCCTATCGCCGCGTATTCCTATAAAATAATTTTCAATCTTCGTTCACGCTAAGTATCTCGAAATGTACTTATGTAAATGCGTGATTCGAAGAGTCGTTGTACGAATCGAAGGGTTCGACATGAATCAAGATCGAAAACCGTTTAAAACCGTGGCCGTTACGCGTATCGAAGGAATCGAACGTCTCGTCGTAGCACGTTCCCGACAAAGGCAGCCACGGGGCTTTCATGCGTGCCAAGGACCTTCCGTATGCAAATTTCACTCCTAGATCCATAGCAGCACGCGACCCGCCGCTGCCTCGAATTCACATTCAAATTTCCCGCTGCGAGGCCGCAGCGCGTTTTTTGCATCCTTAATTTCCACGTGAAGCGTGCACTTGTTACTCTCCAAAGGGTAGAAACGGGGAAGGAAAGAGAGAAAGAAAGGAATACCTGACTGGCAAGGAAGTAAGGGATTTTTCAGTCTGTTAATGACGATAGAGCAGTCACTCTACGCATCGTTGTTGATTTTCATTCATCGATAATCTACTAGCCAGCAGAAATTTTACCTGAACGATTCGTCGAAGGAGTGAGGGAAAAGTTATAGGTGTTAGAATATGTACGTTAGAATTGAATCTGTAAAGGAGAAGGAGGGGGGCAAATAACGATGATTAACGTTTTAGGCGATATTTGAATTTTAAACATTTATTTTCGAAAGGAAAATTGTTTTTTTTATTTTAGCTATTTTTTATTCGAGTAGATGGTAATAGAATAAATGGAGCATTCTAGTAGACATATGGAATTTACGAATTTAAAGTTTGCAAGAATGTCATAAACCGAAGATTTCAATAGACATATTATAGCCTGTCGCTGTTTAAATACTTGTAAAATTCTATTCAGATATATAATGCATCCCTGTAGAAGACACTGCTACTGTAGAACTTTCGTTCATACGTACTTCAACAAGTATTACACAGATATATAATATATTATGTTCACACAAGCATCTGTGAAAAGATATTTGCTATTTCCTCCTAGTTTCCTCTCAAAGTCATTGAAACATCTTCGTACAACGAAAGTATTTATAAGTATTTGTCTTAACCGTCTTACTAAAAGCATTCGTAGCTTCTTAAATCTACGTCTTCCACGCCTTTTTGCTACCGGTTCTGTCTACGTCCAGCAGATCGCATACGATCATCAAGAAGCATGGGAATAAATTCAAGGGGTGATCTCGACAGCATCCCCCCTCAAGCAACCAACAGCAGTTGGAAATCCTCGTTTCTGCTTCCTCGATATAACGAACGGACTATCCGTCTCGGTATTAGTATGCATTCTTGTGAGAGTCAAGCCGGGCCGCAGCTCTGTTTCACCCGAGATTCCCACACCTATGACGATCCGTGCCCTTAATTCCCGGCATTGTCGCCCAGCTGGTCCAGACAGATACACCGAACGAAAAGAGAGCGGAGAGATATACGCGGAGAAGTTGTCACTTTTTCGATTCTTAGGCCAGGTTGACGGTAGGAGAGGGGAGAGGCGGATGAATGCGCGTGGATCGGTTCGTCAGGTCTGCTTACTCCAGGTGAACAGAGGTGTGCTCCAGGGTCCTGAAAGCGAAGGGGCTGCTTCCCTTTTGAGACAATAATAGAAACAGTGGTAGCACCCTTGCCGCGACCCAAATACCTTAAAATACATGATACACGACGAGCCTCTGCTCTATTTCTTCCATTTCCCTCCCTTCGTCCCTTTTGCTCTTATTCTCTGCCTGTTAGTTTGCTAGATTTCTTTCTCTCCTTTTCCCTCCGCCTCGGCTCAACGATACAATTAAAGTACGTTGCGGTCTTTAAAGCTCGAACCATCCCCCTCTTTCACCTCTCCGATCCCTTTTCTTTAGGTGTTGTTCGTTTGTCGTTCGATTTATGTCAGCGAAAGGGGTGAAAGATGAAATCTAGCAGCAGCGTACCCGAATTCTCTACCTGTTCCACCGGGTCTCGATTATTTCTTTCTCCGTTATTATCCTCTTTTTCTTTTCTCTTTTACTCGTTACACCGCGTCTGATCCTCGCTGATCAGCCAATCGATCGAGTCTCTTTATTCCACCGGCATAACCGAATCTTCATCACCCTTCGATTCATCGTTTCCGTGGGGTTCGAACGAAACGCTTCCATGTAGATTCTTTGATTTGTGGGATCGGTTAGTCGTTGCCCCACGGCAAGCATAATTCCGTTTGATTATCGTGAATACGTGGCACCCGAATTGAGGTCGAGTGGGCTGGAAATCGTCCCCTCCTCTGTGTCCTAACATCGGTTACCTATTTAGCGGGTTCGATTCCGATGGATCGAGTTTCTGTCTTTTGTGACAAATTTCGAATTAGCGTAACGATTTTTGTTTCGCAAGTAGAACATGCGGTTAGTAGTTTCCTTTTTCCTTGAAGAATCAGAACTATTAATCTAGTAATTTTAGTCATTTTGTATTTAACGTGGATGCCAATCAGTGCGGTCTTACCGCATCGTTTAAAGATTTTTACTTTTCCCTTTAGATTATAGGTCGTGGACAAATTTTAGAAGTTAATACATATATTATTTTAGCTTTCGCAATGAAAATAAATTGCGTTGATGATTCTCTGGCTAACAAACATTGTTACACCGAACAACTTGTTTCGAAACTTCCAAAGAAAAACTAAGTTCGGTTGTGTTGTATAGCATCAAGGCGTTTTGGCTAGCGGAAAATGAAATATTGCTACTGTTATGCAGCGATTATTTAAAATTATAGCTCATTGTGTAGTAATGTATTACACTGGTCTCTCTAGCAACTGTCACCGTCTCTAACTAAAATAGCATTTCGAATAAACCGTGATTCCTTTCTTTATTTTATCAAAAGCGAAACAAATTTTTCCATTCAGGCACTAATCTTTTTTCTTTAATCGACCAATCGTTGATTTAGATTATTCCATGGGATTAATCACTATTAATTAAAATCGCTACAAATGGACTTTCGTCGTTTTATAAAATATCGATATATATATAATATACATAGCTTGTTTTTCTTTTCCACTATTCAAGTGCTACGTTATACTTTATCGAAATCTAAACCATCTGTTTAGAACGTTCTAGATAAATGGATTCCTTTATAAATAAAATATAGCTTGCATTTGTTTCAAGGCGTAAATTCGTGCAGCTCTACTTATTCTTGGCCACCTAACAGTAGTAAGGTTAATGCATTCGTTATTTCTGACGCAGCCTCGAAAGCCCTCGTTCCAGAACTCGTGGGAAAAGGCAGTCGCGCGCGCCAATCGAAGCGGTGCACATTTTTCGCCACATTCCTCCATAATTCATTTTCGCTCTTCTGTTGGCCTCCCTCCACGTTCATTCTTCGAGCGCGACACGCTCGATTCGCGTTTATTCATTCGAATTCCAGGCAGTTCGCGAGTCTTTACAAGCGACGCGAACTCCTCGCGCTTCGCGTACCTGCCTAAATCGAATTCTATATCTATAAATCACGTGAAAATATACCACGCCCATCAATTCCACTGCGGATTCGTACCGTGACTCGTACTCTGGTGAATTTTGGAACTTTTCCTTCGTACATTCGCGGCTGATTGAATTTTTGTTATCTCCGATGCTGAATAATAATTTATTTTTGTACAAAACATAGCTCTAAAATTTTACAAATTTCTCTACCTTACGAAGTGTTATAAAATCTTCTTTTAAGGTTCGCCTTATAATTTTATACCTCTGATCGATGAAATTTTTTTATTAAAGGAAAAGAGGTTACGGATCTGTGTCAATCTTTTATTTTCGAAAGGATTAAAATAATTTTATGGACGTTTTGTGTGTGTGTGTGGGTTTTATTTTTTCAAGTTATTTTTATAACGAGGATAGAGTGAACAATTAAACTGGGTCGTTTATTGACTAGAAAGCTATTCAGAATTAATTTTAATCAGACCGATTTTAATTCCAAGAAATACGTGAGCTATGATGGATTGAAAGAGAAAAGATAAATTGGATTAAAATGCATGCTTGAGACTAAAAATTGCTAAATCGATAGGATTTATTCCAGAATTAGAATTCTTACTTAGGGTGATAAATTAATTTACACGACGGTTGTCTAATTTATCTTAACTATATTCCCAGATAAGACTAGAATTGAGATTCATGAAGGACTTTGATTGTTCCTGAAAAAATTGACTTCCAAGTTTTATGCTTAACCTCGCTTCGTACTGTTAATGACGAGGAAGGTAATGAATTATATCTCAGAATATGCAGCATGAGAAAAATGCACAAAATTTGCATATTTTTAAATAAAAAGTTATAAAAACCAGCGTATCAATACGTAATCTCAGAAAGTGCACATACATTTGCTTTCATTTCAATTCATTAACCATGTTAATAAGCATACTAATAAAGTAATAACCGAATGAAATGAGGTTTAGAAAAAATAGTCACATGCAATTTTTAAGTTATATGATCTTGTAATACGCAATCTGAATCTTTAATTACGCAAAAATTACTCAGGCAACATTAGTAGTCAGTTTTGCAATAAATAATTTTAATTACCGCGATCTAGTAAAGAATTTTAGAAGATTTGAGATTTGATCAATTGCAAAAACATTTTCACAAACAGATATATCATTAAACGCAAGAGTCGTATTACATCGGATAAATTGTTAAAGTTCAATGATTTCATAAACGAAATTACCAAGTAACCCGAGATCTAAGTTAATACAAAAATTGCAGACGCCTGTGATTCAAATCTTCGCTTCATACTTCGGAGATCCAATTGTAAGTGTAATTCCCAATTCTTTCGTCTTTTGAATCGCCTTTCCTTCCAAGAAAAAATTCGTCCAAATCTTCTGATCCATTTAAATCGTCTTTCATCTACTCCTTCCACTAACTCGACAACACTTACGCTCGTGTTTGTCATAGTACGAATTCACATGGCGGAAATATTCGCGTGACTTTTCTGCCAGCGTGCCGTCGTTATGGCCATTATTACGGTTACCATTATCGCGAGTATGATCGGCAACAAGAGAGAAAAACTAATCACATTAGGGGCGATACCGCGATCGAGATTCATCGGTTAATTCGCCGCCAAATCGATCCGTCGTGCGGTAAATTTTCACGTTTATCGCTTGTAATTTCGCGCGCACGCAACTGATCGACGATTCCTCTGGACACGCATCAATGCCTCGTTCCCATCGTGGTTGATCGTCGATTCAAATTCGAGCCTATTCCACGTAGAGAAGAATCGAACGATCCTTTTGCGAGACACAAGAAGAGAGAGCGCAGGCCTGCCTATGGATTCTTCGAAATTAATGAACCGCGAGATTCGAGGCTATTTACGAACAGAGAACGAGTATTGCTACCTACTCCAGCAGAGCGAGGCTAATTGTTCGCGAAAATAAACCGTAATTTTATTTAGATGACGATAATGGGCTGTTCTTGCTTCTTTCTTTCCTTGGTTTTGGGTTTAGGTACGATGCTTGAATATTGTTAGGTATCTGGTAGCTATTATTCGGAAAAAATATTTTTCAATTCTATCTCTAGTATACGTATAGAATTTTTGGTATAAAGCAGATATATTTGTCAGAAGTATATTCGAAATATTTATTCTTAATTTTACTAAGTTGCTGGTTCTGTGTTCGAAGAATATGTTATAATATTGAATTGTCGTTTTATCTAAATTTTTAGAAATTTCGCTGTAAAAAGTATCATTTTACTGTTTAGATTTATAGAAACAATTTCACCCTTTATACTGTGAAGTGCAAAATCCCCTAATTCACAACTAAATTTGTGTCGGAAACATATCGATTATATATACTACCCGATCATAAATGTCCAAACAGATTTATAATAGCAGCATATAAATATTGCTAATATATGTACATAAACTAACGACAAGTTAATGATCTATGGTAGTGCTCGTCAACTTGTATAACCGACAGATTATACATGCAAATTATCTATTAAAAAGTTGAATAATTGTATATTAAAATTAACGACGTTATGTATCCTTAATGTATATTCATTGCTTCCAAATATGTTATTAAATGTACTCTACTTAGGAATATTTAATTCTAATCTGCGTTTAATGTTGATCTCTATCGGGTAGATCGCAGAATTTAAAAAGAAACAAAGTATTTTGATTTTGAACTATAATTTTAATAACTTAACTGAAGCTGTTGTGAATCACCTACGATCAAAGCGTATCAAGTGACGATTAATTCACATCGTATCGAAACTTAAAAAGGCCGAATATGTGTAAGTACTTGAACACTTAAAAATCGACTGTATGTAAAGTAACAAAAGTTTAAAATATATAAAAATATATAAAACATTCAGAGCGAAAAACACGTCGTAATATCGTATTTAATAAGAGAAACAAATTTCCATTTAGGTTTCATTTTCTTTTCTTAAAAAAATATGAATTTGCGTGAACGTCTCCTGTCTACTATTATCCAACCTGTCACTGTATGTACAGGCCGACATACCACGCGTTACAAGTCTACTCTAACTAATTCACATTCTTCTCGATAAAGTGTCACCGTGCCAAGATCAAACCGCGAACCATGATACACCATTCGAACCGCGGTTTATACTCAGATACGGATCTCCGAGCGCGTTAGATCAGTATCGCTTAAACGATCGTAGGACGTGGTGTAGGTATCTCGTGTGGCTCGCGGACGTCGGGCGATTTTTCTAGGTGTAGCTTCCTGTGCCTGACGTCACAATTAGCCTGATTATAATTACGGATAGAGAAAGACAGGCTGACCCCGAACGTACGAGAAACGAGAAACACGCACAGATACGATCCACCGGAGCTAGGAACGAGACAGGAACGAGAAAGAAAGAGACGACGAACAAGAATAGCAAACGTGAGAGAACGAGAAGGCAAACGTGGAATGCGCAAAGGAGAGAAGGGGAGACACGTATTAACGGTGTGGCGAACGACGGTCGAGCTGACAAGCGAGATAATTAGGCGGGACGAGACAGGACGTGCGCATTAATTAATTAGCCCAATCTAAGTCCACTTCGCTTATTGTGCGCGCCCGTGCACGAACTGGACGCGACCTCAAAACCTATCCGCGCCGATTTCCAGAGACACGAACCGAGCAACGGACGTGTGTTGCGTCTATGATTCTACGCGTGTTCCTCGACCGATCGCGCGCAATGACGCAGGTTTAATTAATTCGCGCGAGCGCGGGGGTCCACGGAATGGACCGCGTCGCGTTCCTCACCGATTTCGTTCCGCGTTAATCAAGCTGAATTTTCGTTCGTTAATTCGAGCCGGATGTCCCGTTTATTTCTGCGCCTCCCTTTCTTCTCCAATTCGTCCCGTTTGATCGTCGTCTTCTTTTCTTTCCGTCTGTTTCGTGGGTGCAACTTTGTAAAATATGTCTTTGGTTCTTCTCGTTCTTCGTTCTCTTATTCTCGAACCATTGCGATTCGAATCGTCCGACATCGATGCGAGACGTTCTAGCGCGACTGGTTTCTCGACTGGATTTCCATGTGCGGGGGAAGCAAACGTGGTTTTCAAAGATTATAAATACGTCTTCCGATTGGTAATTTTTTTAACGAGCGCTCGGCTGTTCGCGTGAATGTATACCCGTTATGTTTATACGTTCGTTGTTATTTGGTTTGTCGTTTTAGAACACTCCTATCGTCCGAACGTTCAGAAGTATGGCGTTGTCTTTCCTGTAATCGCGATCAACTGCAGTAACCCATTAATTAGTAACGTTCTACGCAACGTTCCATTTGCGGTTCTTCCCAGTTAATTAACGTTATCGAATTACGTTTCTTCGCGGTGTGGTTGTGAAAGAGAATTTCAAGGATTCCTTAAGACTAACAGAGCATGTTTTTATTAGCGAAAACTTAACAAATCTCTAGACTTTGTGCACGACCACGTAAAAAGCGCACAATTTTCTCATACCCGGTCTCCTTCCTTTATTATCGTCATTCGAAGTCACGCCTCTTTTCGCCGAACCTAGGCCTCGCTTCACGAGCGGCCATTCTTCCGCTGAATTACAGCGAATATCGATTCCAATGTGACCGGAAGATAATTATGAAACGACTTCTTACATGCGAGGTAATTACGAACACTTCAGGAGCACCGCATTGCGGTGTGCAACTCGTAGTAACAATCAACCAACCGGTGTCTCCGGCTGATATTTCTAAACGGTTCTGTCCGGCATATCTCTACGTTCCCTTGGAAAATAATTAATTTATGCTAACGAATGAGAAGCGTAACGGCTGGCGCTCTTAAATTCGCGCCATTGAGCGGCCAAGTATCCGTAAGTCCCTCCGCTAAGCGTCTATCTTTCTCCCTTCGTCTCCTCTCCCTTCCCCGAGTCCCTGTTTCCTCTCGCTCGACTGGTTTCCGTCGAACTGTTCGAAACTGGTTGCAGCCCGACAGGACGTGGCCGTCCGCCTCCCTCCGGGAAACGAGGAAGAGGGATGCGAGGACCGGCCGACATCCTCCAGGATCTCCTCTATCTTCATAATTAATTTCATTCGCGCGAATTAAACCGTGTCCCATCGGTTTCTGCTTTCGCAGAGCTTCGAAGGCTAGCCGGTTCGTTTCCTTCGAGATTTTGTATTGAGGAAATTATTTTGATGTATTTTCTACCGTTTTATAGCAAACATGAAATGTACATGTTCGGGTTGGGTCGAATAATGCGAAAGTATTATCGATATAGAATTAAAATGCGGTGTAGAAGACTTGCAATATGATATTAAAATTCCATGCAGAAAAATTGCGATATAGGAAAATTGCAACGTATAGTTAAATTACAGCATAGAAAAGTTGAAACATAGAATTATACAATTCAGGAAAATGCTAACGTAGAATTAAAATTCAATATAGAAAAATTATAATGTAGGATTTCGATCTAGAAGGTATTATATTATAATTTATCCAATTAACTGCTAATGTTCACTTTATTTTCTCGAAAGAATCGAACGTTCCACAAAAACCTTGTCATCGAAACACGACTCGTAACTCATAACTCTCGGTTGGTTCTAACAACGAGCAGCCTCAATATTTTTCAAACAGCGAAACACCGAAGAGGAACGAACGAGTTGTTCGCCTTTGTGTCTCTCGTGTTTCGTTTCATTACTCTCGTCACTGGCTACGAAAAAACATTCGCCGAGGCCCGAAAGGATTGACCAGCGGGCGACGCACAATTAATCAACCGTGAGTCGTTTAAAATTCGCTTAAGCGTCGCTCGTCACCCGAGAACCGGTGGCGAGGTGAACGAATAAGAAATTCGCTGGGGGAAGGAAGAAGAAAAAAAAAACGTTTGAAAGGATCCGTACCAGCGACAATGCACCGGTTAAGGTAACAATTTCGAATATTTTAGTGGCTTTCCGGGAGAACGAGCGCGCTGCATTCGTCCCCCGGCGGCCATTTTCGCTTAATCTCTTTTCTCGGGAAAATTAAGTCGAATTCAGGCGCAGTCTTTCGAACATAACTCAGTAACAATGCGTTGGTGCGAGTACGGTCTATTCTGATGAGCAGCCTTCTCTTTCTCTCGTTCCATCCCTCGAAGAGAAAGAATCTCGTCGAACCACCCTCCCTTACCTGTATCATGAAAGGGACACGTTCGATGTGGTACTTCTTTCTTTCCACGAAAAGGAGCTGCTTACGTTTAACTGGAAGTTGAAATAAAATTTTGGAAGGGAAATGGCGCGAATCTCGATGTTCTCGGGATGTTTCTGATGGTTTTAATTGAAGAAAGCGATAGGATAAGCAGCATGTTCGTTCGATGGAAGTCTTGACTTTTGCAAGCTTGGAATTTTGATCAAGCCATTAAACAACGCCAGTGAGTTGATCTATAAATTCTCGTATCGACGAGCTTCCTGAAAAACCGTCTATAGAACAAAATGGTAAATCGTGTAAATTGCCACAGAAGTTTTAATTTCAATCTTTTTTTTTTTTTTTTTTTTTTTTTCAGTTGCCCCTGAATTAATAATTGCAGCGGTATCTAAAGAACTTCGTTCTTTCTGTATTTATGAACTAAATAAAAATTTCATAATAATTCAATTATCTGTCTATAAAATACGATGCATGTCTATATACGGTATTTACCATAGACCTATAAGACCTCAATTATTTTCTTTCTGCGATGTGTAAAGAAGATTGAATAGTTTCTGGTAAGTTCTAATAATTGCAGCGGTATCTAAAGAACTTCGTTCTTTCTGTATTTATGAACTAAATAAAAATTTCATAATAATTCAATTATCTGTCTATAAAATACGATGCATGTCTATATACGGTATTTACCATAGACCTATAAGACCTCAATTATTTTCTTTCTGCGATGTGTAAAGAAGATTGAATAGTTTCTGGTAAGTTCATGAAGAGAAGCTTTTAATGAGTTGATACTCTGTTGAGGGTTGTTATTACTTTTAATAATACCGTGTAAAGTTTATCGGAACAATGTTGGGCGAGTCCTAATTCGTAACGGAAAGTTAGGATATAAATAGCAGTTTTGCACTTAATAAGCCAGTAAACTAGAGAGAAAGGAAAGAATATTTGTTCGGTACACGTGGTATTCTACCGTGGTCGTAATAATTTTTTAATGGCTGGATAAAGGTTCGCTGTAATTAACGTCAGTAAGAAGAAAGGACACTCTTAATTAAATATAGCGATACCTATCACAGTAGCGTGCCGTACAAGTCAGTAATTTAATCAAGCTGTTGTACAAAGTTAAAGCAACGGCCACGTACGAAGATAGACGTGTTTCTTATCGAAAAGGATGAATATAGTGTTTCCACTATCGCGTGGATGAACATTAAATCTATCGAGCATCTAATTGTGTAATTATTCGCTGCTTCGTCTAAAATTAAACGATTAAACTTTGATCTTACATACATCATAAAGTACGTATGTTATAGTAAGCGTGTAAAGCTTGTAGATATATCGTGAGCGGAATTAATTTATCTTATCTTTTACTGATAAAGGAGTAAAGAAGACTCTTACACCTTTGAATATTGTACCTATAATATTCTATATTTGATGAAATAAGCTCATTCTCTTATTAAATATCCAAAGTACATTCTGTTTAAAAAAAAATGTGCTTTTGGCAGAATAACTTCAAAGGATAAATAAATATGCAATCCGCAATAAAATAAGGCGAATAAAAATATTTAAATTTTAAAAAGTTCGGTTCTAACGATAATCATAGATATTCGACATAAAGATATGAGACATCGATGGTACTAACCACGACTAGAAGTATCTTGAACCAGGAAAGAATTCGACGAAGGGTGACTAAAGGTAAAGAGTAAACGAGCAGATCGAAGGTCGGTAAATCACTCGAAATCATCCCTCCCTTTATCGTGCACGAAATTTCCAGTGTGCATCCGGGATGAACGAGTGACAGGGGTAGGTGGGCGGGAACGAAGGAATTTTATAACGAATAAAATTTTAAGCGTCTTATAAAACCTGGCGAGTGTGCAGTAGCAGTCTGTAATATGGCTCGTATATCCGTTACCCGTACCTTGACTCGTGTATATAAAGTCTCTCCCCGATTTTCTCGCTCCTCTTTCGCTCGCCCTCTCGCAACCCCTTTCAACTAGCCACTTCTCGAATTTTCATACGTCATGTTATACGCCTCGTTCTTTTCCATCGTCGCAGATATCATTTTTTAGCAAGAAGCCTTTTTTGCAGCACTGATTTTATGATCAACGAGAAGTGCGCTAACTCGATTCTGGAATACAGGATGATTCATAAAATTTTGGACGAAACAAAGTTCTTATAAAAGTGAAAATTTGCGATCGATAAAGATTATGGGGTTGTATTTAATCGTAGAAAGCGTTTTAAACAGAAAAGTTTAACAGTGTTTTGTATAATAATGAGCTATATATGCAATAAATATTATATAGCTGATACAAGATATATCAGATGTTTCATATTTCTACCATTTCTATTTTGTTTCAATACTTTGTGTATTTTAACTAGTTAAATTATCATCATAATTGTTATATTCGATACAGTTTCAATGATAAAGTAATTCATTGACAAACACGAATTATATACAATATTTCAATATTTTTATTTCGAAGATAACTATATTTTAACACGTAGCAACTATGTAGATTATAACTTAACGAGTCTGTTATTATTAATCTCATGAATCAATTCAAAGATCGCGAGGCTAAAAATATTCGCCAATAAAGGGGAACCGCATGAGAAATTTCAAATAATCGAGGAGCTTGTGTTCCGTGTAACGAGAAACGGAAGAATTCTCTCTAGTAATATAATATTAAACTATGTGGTAGCAACTTTGTACGATACGTGACGACGTAAAATGATAATGTCTGGAAACGCGTCGTAATCGATCGAGCGTTATTAAGAATAAACGTAGAACGCGATGAAAGAGAGGGAGGGGAGTGCTGTGAATGAGAGAGTACGAGAGAGAGAGAGATCAGAGGAAGCATGGTATAATGGCATAAACCGGTCAACGAGTCAACATCACGCGGCTGCAACCGTGGGTGAGACGTGGAATATAAATCAAAACATTCGGACGTTTGAAAAAATCGAAGAACGCAACGTTAAACAAAAGGGTTGCTTCGCTCTTTTTAAATTGCGTTATACGTCAAAGAAGAAAATATAAGAGATTACACTTACATAGAAAATTTGTACAGCGAAATTTGTAGTAAAGTACATTCGTGTATGAATATTTTACTAATCTCGACTCAGAATAGTAGTAACGTAAGCGATGTATCTTCTCTAACAATGTTACATTTATATTTCATTTAACATAAGAGTATCATTAAATCGTCGATTAACTTTCTTACTTCCTATGCTAAAAGACAAGCCTCGTTAACGAAGAGACTAACAAACGTATCCTTACAATCGCGCTATATACATATTTCAAATCTCCAATTTTGCCATTACGTTAATTACAAAACAACCGACATAATGCCAAGAACTCGTTTTATCGAAAAGTGGTTGCTCTAATTCCACGTCGAAAACGCGAGCTATTTTCCCTTCGTTCGGTGGCAACCTCCATCAACTTTTCATAGGAGCTTCTCATCAATTTTGCCTCGACTATGTCGTAACGATCGAGAGAAAAACAACGCAGAAGAATCAACAACAATGAAACAAAAAGAGCATGAGGGGAAGAAGAGAAAATAAAAAGGAAGCACTGTCTATGAGTAAAGCGTCCAAGCGTCTAATAACGTGGCGGACGTAGTGGCCGGCACACCGGTAAACACTATAATTACATCGTGTAGGAATCAGCACGGCATCGAGTGGCTTACGTTCCCCGCTCTTTTTGATTCCGTATTACCATAAATTATTAAATCCGTGACAAGGGTTACGCTAACGCTGAATAATATTCCGGCGTTGCGCGTTATATACACGAGGCCTTTACATTGGACATACGACGAGGCCTCTGTTGCGCCCGGTTAAGCGCTAATATGAATACACATGTAGCTACGGTGCTGCCCTTAGGGCGACCGCACCTTTCGTCCCTCGCTGCACCACGTCGCGTCCGTATCGCGTCGCGGTTACACTGAAATTAAGGGGCTTATGTATTCGGACTTACGCATGTAAAAGCGATTTAACGATATTTAGGAACGTCGGACCAACCTTTAATTGACCAGCCGGTTATCGTTTCCCTCGAACGCCGGCCCATTTCGCGAAAAACGTCCATGCATCGCTCCAAGTTGTGTTTTAACCTCTTGCACTCGGACCTTTCTCGAGGATATATGAAAAACGCAAGTAAGACCATTTTTCGATGCAGAGAGATTCGAAGCTTTGTTGTAAAATATTCATATATATTTTTTACTATCTTCTATACATAGATAAACGAATATCTTAATCGTATTGTCATTTTAATCGAGCTACTGCGTTTACTAATTGCCTTATAGTAATTAATAAGGTGATTTTTTCAATGCAGAAGTCACCTCTTATTTCCTTCGTTGTATCGACTTGTTTTGTTATTCCAGTATCGGACTATTCAATCTTCGTAGAGTAATTTCATCTTTCTACAATCTACATGTCTAGTGAATCTGTCTTTTAAAGTCTAATTTAAAGACGAAACTCAGTGTACCTGAATTAAAATGCCATCAAATTCATTTCTACACACAAACAAATCATCGGACAAATATAACTCACGCTTCTTTCGTCCGATCGTGATATTCCGGTTTGATTATCGCAATTCGAGCGCACGTAGACGCACATGTATATGAGACGTGTTCGCTTATTGAGTACATGGTGATGAACGACAGAGAGAAGTGGCGTGAAAATGAATAGAGAGCCGGAGTATTCGTTAATCTGCGAAAAGACGATAAGAATGACGGAATGTTTGCTCGCGTCGATTTTTGAACGTGGCTTTCGCTCTGATAAACGTATAGGAACAAACGGAGATACGTGATGTTTGGTGAATAGGGGAGATCTTGTTAAGGTTAATGAACGATGCGAAGACTAATCACGACATCGATATTACTGAGCTGCTACCGATCACAGGTGTTTCGTGATTGTCTGAATTTTGAGAGAAAATAGTTTTATAGGGTTTTAAGAGATGCGTTACAAGGATCTGTTTCAAAATTTATTTTTCCCTCTGAACCTCCTTAAAGCTGATTATTATAATATAGCATAGTACAAATATCTCTAGTGATACGTATATAAACTCGAGTTTCCTTTAATAAATTATTCACTAACACATTAAACGTGACAATACCACTGTAAGAACTTCCTGAAACCTCGTACAACTTTCAACGATCGCAAAGATGACTTAACTCTTTCCTTAAATATCTTCATTTCGTTTGGCGCTTCAAAATCTGCTGGTGAAAAAAGAAAATACGAAGGCCTACAGGCGAGAAATTGACAGAAAAAAAGAAGGACTGTTCGTCAAACGGGGAACGTACAATGTACACACAATCTTATTAATCTCGCGGCGTGACTCACCGTGGTGGCGAACGCGTGTATGCAAGCGTGTTTGTGTGCGGCGAAGCTGCCAGCGAAGAAAAGCTCGCGTCAGTGAATCGGTTACGAATCGTATACGGTGAATCCAGTCGATATCTCGGATGAAGATCGACGAACGAGCTTCGACGGCGGGTGTAATTAATTACCGAATGAGCATGAGGCCCGGGGATACCACCCGGCGGGAACTAGTCAGCATATACTCGTCATAATTCCCAGAAAACTCCCTTCCACCTTCCCTCTCCGATGAGTTTGAACTTTTGCTCCGATACTTGACACTTCCACAGCGTTCGCGTCACGCACTTAAATGCTAACCGATATCGCGCTTCGATTTTATTAATGATGCGTTAAAATCCTGACAGAACCGGTGTCCGTCGAAGCCGAATCCTCCAAGACGGATGATTGATAAGTTTGAAGGAATTTGAAGAAGTCCAACGATGTTTCGTCTGAAAAATTCGGGATGGAAATTGATGTATGGCTTCAGGCCTGGACATGTAGCTTTCTGTTCGTGTGATGGTTTTAATAAACATTTGAGTATGTGTGTTTTAGCAGTTTTAACACGTAATGACGGTAAAATGAGCTCTGTGATACTTTCGAAATTTTATATTTGTGGCAATATAGATAAATACTACATTTTCGTCGCAACGAAGTTACATTACGTTTTCCTGTATTATCAGGTTAACAATTTTTCAATTGACATTATTCGAATTATTATACACCTCGATTTATGAGCGCTTCATTACGTATTTATATATAAAAATATCTTTTAAAGAAACAAGATGACACACTGTCGATTTTCAATAAAACCAAATTATCTGGTTCAGGCAAGTCAATATCATTCGCTTCGTTACTTGAATATTTATTAAATTTAATATTACCGTTTAATATGTAATATTCCCTAATAAAATCAATGAATTTATCAAATAATATGCATATAAAATAGCTTGTGAAATAGCAAAAATAGCGCTTGTCTTTATTTCAAACGATTCCACCAATAATAAATTAAATTAATCAAAATGTACAATTCTAATAGAACATCGAATCCATATTGTTTCTTCAGATCGAATCACTACTACCTTTCTGTTACCATAAATATACTATTTTCCGCCGTAAAATCAAAAACACATCTCGTAGGAACGCACACACCTGCGAAGGAACACCTGCCACGAAATAATAGAAAGAAAAGATCCACTACAGACGATATGAAATTTAGGTGCCGGTTTAACGCTACGCATACACGTAAAATCTATAGAATGGAGAAAAGGAGAAACCACTGGTCGGGGATATTATAAAAGTGCCTTATGGTCCGATAAATTCCAGTCAGCCTACTGGAATCCCCGAAGATACGCTCGAAATCTGTGCTCGCTGGGTGGAATCACCCCCGTGGATGCGATCACATTATTTGCTTTGTGTATACTTAGCTTATCTGACGTATAATAGCGAACAAGGAAAGGTTTAAAATTGGTACGCTATGAATACTAGTAGAGAATGCACATAACGTGCAAAAATTTCGATTGCCTTAATTGCGTTCATAAGGTTTTTATACGAGAGAATTTTAATCTAAATGATACGGTAATAAGTAAGGGAAAAGAACTTTTTACTCGGTTTTGGATGTCAATATTATTATTCTATATATTCCGTAACAATCGCTGAAAAAAAATGTTCCAAACAACTGGAAGAAAAATATCATGAAATTAAATCACAATAAAAGGCAATGAAACAAAATGAGAGTTATTAAACGATAGAAAGAGACAAAGAAAGAAGCTATAGACCATGAAGGGAATAGTTTCTGGCTAGGGACGCTATCTACGTAGAGGGTTAATGTATGGAAATGCATTCGAAGCCCAGGATGACCGGTGTCATCTAGGTCGACAGGCTGTGACTTTTCGTCGGCCTAGTAAATCTGTCTCATCGCTGCACGAGATCATCTCACACTGAAACACTCGATGCACAGTCTGATTTCGTTGCGAACCGTGTGTCTCTTGCAGCGTTGATCTTTCCATTCGCGCCCTCTTTCAGCTTCGTGTCTTTCTTTCTCCGTCTGGCAAGCTTTTTCACGCGGAGGCCTCTCCACACACTCTGGAATCTTCCGGCCTTGAATACCTGGAAAAGTCCATTCAGAGAACGGAATGATTCCCCTTTGTGTGTCTCCAACGGTCGTCCTTAGGAGAGCGAGCGTGACTCCGGGCAGGTCACAGTCGCGCCTGGATTGCGAGGATTATTTGTCGAGATTATTTCGAGGGTGCGGTGAGAAGGCTGCGTCTTCTAGTTTCTGTTTCCCTTTCCTTTTTTTCTTTTTTGTCTCTCGTCTCTTTTTTATTTCTGGGATAGTTCTGGAGGGAGAGTTTCGAAAACGTCTTTTTCTTCGTTACATCTTATCGGAATTGTTTAAACGTCGAGGAATGTAAGAAAGGTGGAAACAGTTTGTGTTATGTGCTATTTATTGTTACGTGGATGTAAAGCGAACACCACAGAGTAGGTTTACGAGAAATTATCCTTTCTTTCTTTGTATGGCAATTTTTTAATTCAGTACGTTGTTGTACGTGTTACTAAAGTTATCTTATTTGATTTTGAAGTTGAACACGCGTTGTCTCATCCCCTTCGTAATTCTAAAAATGTTGCTTCTTACGATATTAAAATATCGAGGACACTGGAACGATGCTTCTGTTACGTAAAATTTATGGTAAAAAAGGAGTAACTGAGCAATAACTTAAGTCGACGGTGCTTTTATCATTTTGTAGGCTTTTATTCACGAAAATGATTAAGTATAATGTTACAATGAAGTAGCGAAGTTAAAATAGTTGTTCAAATCTCGGCCAAGCTGCACATAAGACTAATCTCGTGGTCTAATGCTTGCAGTTTTTATATGTTGCGTTTGTAAGTGTTGAGGGGCAAGGAGAGGATCCTGATTGCCCCACGTAATGGGGAAATGTAATGTTGGGCTATGTACAAAGGTCAGGTCAAAGCCTAACAGTTTGCTGTCAGATAGTATGGAATGACGTGGATTTGGGTATGGTCGTTATCACACTTCCCTCGATAATTGGATCTCTAATTTTTACAAAATTTCGTCAACTTGGGAGCTGTTAACTATGTGATATTAAAATATAATACCATTCTTTCGTCATAAGCTGAGACTGAAATCAGAAAAGAAAAATGTAAACATAATTATCGTATTCTCTTCCTGATTCTGTAACTTTGACAAAAAGCTAGAAAGCTTGTCAATAACAAAAGTCGAAAACTTAAACAGCGCATATAAACGTGATGCGTTTCCATGTAATACCCGCTTTAATATCGTAAATCAGCACGGAAAAGAATGCCACATTTATCGCAGCTTAAAGAAGCTCCTACCATAGCGCGCGACAGTTATACATCCTAAACCTTCGATTCTCAAAACCAACATTCCTGCCAGGCAGAACCAAGTATCTACAGCGAGCCATAAATCCCCCATCGTAAACCTCGAAATTAATCGTTCCACCTCTCGCGAACCTATCGTGCCCCAAACTCTGTCGTGAAACACGTTTTTCGAACTTCGGTAAACAGGCTGATCTTCAAAGCATCGCGGTTTCCACTCTTCGTCAAATAAAATATTTCCCTCGGCCGGCGACTATCTCTTATCGACTGTTTCCCCGGAGGAGGAATCGTCCGGTGTACTGGTGACCGATAAAACGTGGCTATCGCGAGCAAACTCGTCGTTGGTGCCTCGGGGAGCGTCCGTCGAGCTATCCACGCCTCTAATTATTTCTTCACCGGCTATCAGCCGGCGGTGATCTCGCAAGCCGTGGGTGCTTCACGCCTCGAAAAGCCGGGCAATCGGCGTGGCGCGATCTTCCTCTCGGGAGACAGGCCGAAACCGCGAGAGATGCGCGTCAGATCCGACGAAGACGACGACGGTCACCCGGCGGTCTTGTCATGGCGAAAGTGACAAGCCTTGTTTACACACCTGGTCGCGGTGTGCAAACGGTTCGTCGTAGTAATGCAGACTTCGCACGAGAACCATCAGAAGTGCACGCGTGCACGCGTTTCGTCTCTCGTCTACCTGGACCGTGAGTTCGAACGAAGATCAAAGGCGAGAGGAGGAGAGAGAATGGAAGAAGGATAGAGTGGTTAGAGAGGAGTGTAGAGAGACGGTAGACGGGAGGTTTTAGCGAGGAAAATATAAAACTATAAAGACAAGAACCTGGAGGATCGTGAGCCGGCAGAGGGAGATAGGTTCTTTACAGGCCAGTTGGTAGCACAGACAAGACAGCCGACATCCCCGCCCTTTCGCGGGCCAGATTTGTAACATTAGCCGGCAAAGCGGAGGGAAGAGATCTTCCTTTTCCTTCAACCGGCGTGTAAGATATGACGTGGCCGGCTGACCAGTATGTAGAAGGCGAGGAACACGGAGTTTACGTTGATAAGCTCGCGTTAAGCCTGATAACGGGTAATGGATAGGCTGCAGGACTCTCGTTTTCTTTCTTTACTCTGTAATTTTTCTTTTTGTATTGTTGAAAACGTGTAGAGAGGCGGGAATTATTGGAACGAACGAAGGAGATATTAGGTTTTTTTTTTGTATGGGGAAACGAAAAAAATCATTTTAAGGAAATGAATTGAAATCTATTCGAGGTTTTAGTATCTCGATTGAGATACGTTCCAAGTTTTTTTTTTTAGCTGTGGAAGAAAATTACAAGAGCGACCAAGCCGCGCTATTATCGATATTTACATGATAATGAGCAGAGTGTTTGAAGATGTTATCTTCTCTCAATAAACCATGTTTGTCTTTCCTTCCAGCGATAGGTTTTTTTTCTCAATGAAGAAAATTGTAAAATTATCTAGTGCTTCGGAATATTATTTAAAATATGAATTTTGATACGAATAAATTAGCTTCAACAAGGTAGAAACAACACTTATCTGAAACTATCTTACGTAGTTTACAAAATTTCCAAGAACTGCGTTACTAATTTACTTTCGTAAAATTTTTGATAAAAGATCTGAGACGAAGCTGATGAGACCTCGTTAGTTGGAACTCGACTTTGTGTAAAATATAGCCAAGGTCTCTAAAACGACGCAAAGAAGCGTCCGTAGTTTTTCGAGTATCCTCGAAAGGTTCGCTTTCTTGACTGAGAGGCTTCTAAAAGGAGCGTTCTAGCCTGTTTACTCGTGTCTAACTGCGTGTCGGCTACATGGAAACGTAGCAGCTGGTTATTAAATTATAGGTTTGCAAGTTCCCCAGTAAGAGGCCACGAGGTAAGGTTCACGATGCTTCAGTCAAAATCTACAAGTTTTGTGACGATTCGTTGTTAATTGGTCGGTTCGTACTTTACATTCGGATATTACATTTTCTAAATCTGAATCGCCAGCTGTAATTCCTAATTTATCCTTTAATCTCATTACACGGGACACCCTGTATATCGTAACCAATCCTATCTTATTCGAATCACGATTCACAGGGGAAGATCTCCAAAGAATGCCAATTGAAATTTTAATCAACCGGAGCAATATGACGATATATTTTGCATACGAATAGATTTTTACGTTTAGAAGTAACGTTTCTCATTAAATCGTCGCTGATAATTAATCTTCAATCCTTTGCTATAATTTGTAAAATAGCGTTAGTTCACAGTCTGCAATTACTGCGATAAAAAATCATCTGCTTTTTTCTTTTTTTCGAGCCTTACAACGGTAATGCGATCCAAACGACACAGTTACCTTTATACATCTCGTATAATATCCGACATATGAAATCAGTTTGAGTCAATTTCTTCTAACGAATGATCAGAGACGCTGTATCGAATGGATGCCAGTTAACCATCCAGCGAAAGGGTCTGTAGCAGCCGTTTTTCTCGAATCGACGAACTCGAATTCTTTTTAGAGTAGGCGTAACGTCGAGTCGAACGAACTGATCTGGCATGCACGCAACACGCGATCCCCTGTGTGCACGCGTGAAAAGAACGGTTCGAGGTTTCTCCGGGTAATAATGTTTGATCAGCCTATCGATCCTTCGCAGCGACGTGAAGCAGCAATGCATGCGCTACACGCTCGGGGGAATTGGCTTCAATCTAAACGAGCCGTGGCTACAGACACGGCCTAATCACTACAAGGATATTAGCTAATCTCGACCAATTAGACGTAATGGCTGGATTAAGACGGGTCGCACGCATGCTAAAATTGAATATTATATAATCCCTGCCAGAGTGCAGAGTGGCCGTGTTTCCCACGTACGTGCCACGAACTCGGACGTTGTTAGCTGTTTGCCTGTCGGCCTCTACCTACTGTCGCGTAATAGCGATTACGTATGTGTAAGACTCGAAGAAAATCGAATTCGCGATTTTCTATAACCGAAATGATTCGTAGATTTCATACCTTCTCGATGATTAGGTCACGCATTTGTGACTTTTGGAGTTTCGATCGTGGTATTAGTACGTTGCGAGTTGTCCTGTCAAATTTCATGAACATTTCAGTCCGCTATTTCAGAGCTGTCCTTAACGCGAATAGAGCAACTTTTCATTTTGTGTCTAATATTTAACGAAAGTCGTGTTACATCTCCAAAGTGAAAATAGTAAAGTAAAGTACGACGTAGTAAATTTAGGCAACAAGAATACTTAAATACATCGTCCCGATTTATTCTATAACAAGGTACAAGATCCAAAGATTTTTAATAATCGCATAGTTCTTCTACGTACAGCCCGTGAAACATAAAACGCACGAATCCATGTCCAGATCGAAACCAAATATCAGAGAACTCGGTATGACAAAAGCGGACACGGAGTACGCATAGAGTTCAACCATCCAGCGTTCACGGAATGGACAACAATGTAATAAAAAGACAATTGTAGGCGATAATTAGAGAGAGAGACGGTGAGACACGTGTGGACAGAGAGTTGCAAGTGCTGTCAGATGGAAGATAACACGCGAAAGCGCTAATTACGGTCGTAAAAATGTTTGTGCGAGCATTATGACGGCCCACCGTGAATAATTATCGGCCAGGACAATTATCATTGTTGAATTTTATTGGAAGACATCGAGGATTCCAGGAAGTTGACGGCGAATTTCAACAAAAACCCGACATGGAACGATGATGTGCGTCGTGGCGCGAGATCGTTTCCGGCAATCTTTATTAGATGTTCTCGAAACAGGCCTTGCGGTTCCTGCATGGTTTCCTTTCCTGCTTCTAATTCCACCAAACGAGATAAGAAAGAAATTTCATCGGATCGAACGCATCTGTGTTTGCCATGGGACGTTTTTCCAAAAGGGGTGGTGCCAGGTAAACGCTAAGGGCGCCATTATCGACTGTCTAGAAACGTATCTCACATTCCGAACGATAAGCATAATCTCGAAAGAGCTTGTTCTTAAGACGAACGAAAGGGCATGGCCGTCGATGGGTTGATTAGCGGGTTTGTCGTCGAAAGAGACAGAGAACGTGCGAAATTATCGAATAATCGACGCCCCACGGCGAATCGAAATCGACGATGGCGCGATTTCGTGTTTTTCCATCGTGCGGGGCGCCCCGGTGAACTATTTTTATTCCTCGCGCCATTTGAAAGGTAGCGAAGCAGAACGTTGTACACGCGCGATAAGATAAACGCAGCGTAATTTTTATAACGCGCGTTTATCTGACGGCAAGAAGTTTATGCCCTGTAAATGAATTGACTTCGGAAACACAGAACCATTAGAACGGCCTTTGCTCGGTCGCCGATGAAACTTTATTTCCGTTCCAATGTCAATTTATCAGAGTGCGAAGGTGTATTCATCCGATAAAGGGAATGGAGTTCGCACGCTATTTATGTCTCGAGTTTAATTGATTGTTGATAAAATTAGCGCGATTTCAGACGTCGATTTCTCTTTCTATGCCACAAAAGCGTGGTTACATTAGGAAAGAGCTTGATGTATTGATCGTATCGATATTGAAATTTAATCCTTCTAATCAAATCCAAATATTAGACCACGAAATTAAATGTAATTAACAGTTCTTTGAAACATTGACTAGTAGATTTTTCAGAAATTTCGGTTAACATTTCCAAATTTATTTCATCCTAGAGAAATATTACGACACTCCTTTACGATTCCCAATGCTGAATTTCCCGAAATGACCTAACTATCGACCCAACATCACATTCTAGAATTCACCCCATCGATCCAACAAACCAAAAGCACACGCTCACTAAGCTTTACACCTTTCAAAAAGCCTGACTAATCTCGTCAGATTTGATCACGGCCACTAATTCGCTGACCGATACACGGGTTCGAATAAACGGACGAGGCCATCGCTTACTGACCTCCGTCAAGCGATGCGCTCGGCGAAAGAAAAGAAAGCGGACACCAGAATCTCCGGCAGCCTCGAATTCCTCCAGGCTGATCCTGCCGTCCGACAGGATAGAAACATCTCTCATTCTCTCTGTTGGCATGGATGGTTTGTCGTTGGAGCGGCGACAAGCGTTCCCCAAACACAGAGGGACAAGGCCAGCCCCCGGGGGTGGAAGGCAACAAGTGACCACAAGCCAGACACACACGGCCATCAGCCTCGTTCTTGTTCGCTTCCCCACTGGTTCTTGTGGTCGTCGACCAGTCGGTAGTTCGTCGACGACAATCGATATATCGACCATCCGCGTCGAGGCAACGTTACGTCGTCATCGAGGTGCACGTGAATCGCCTGAACGTGCGTTCATGTGCGTGCGCCCGCTCGCACGCCTTCACAAGGAAGGGACGGGGAGAATCAGTGTCTTACGTGGGTTGTGGTAGGCCACGGACGTCCGTTCATCCGTCTTTCGTGCCCTTCGAGGACCAGCTACCGATGTTACCCTGAAAAACGACTGTTTTCTACTAACCGACCCACCTTAAATATAGATGAGCCACTTATTTGTTAAATCGATTAACTCCAGGAAACAAAAATTGGGAAAATTAATGAAATTATATAAGACAGACATAGAGCAAGTGTTTTGACACTAATATTCCTGAAATTTTAATCACTTTGGTATGCGAATGATTCGGATATCGAGTTCTAACGTCTAGCAAAGATTTCTACTGGGTCGACTGTTTGCTAGAATGATGTGCTTACATACGTACACTCTTATATGCTGTGTCTAATTAGATTTATCGATGGCGTCATTGAGACGTAGGGTAGTTGGAGTTTGGAGATAAAGTCGGTCGTCGATCGATTAGATAGAAAGTTGGAAATGGAATGAATACGTGGTAAATAGTTGGTTGAGAAGTAATTTTGACGATTGGATTGATTTTAATTGTTGGAAATTTTTCTCCTTATTTTACATCGGATTTCCAGGTTCGTGTTCTAACTTGGATTAACCTAAGTAAATCGAATTTATTCCGGTATTGCCATAGTTTCTTTCAGTTCATACGTAATCGAAACCAATTCGACAAGCTCCAATCGACAAATCATAGATAAACAAATTATCGTCAGTAAGCCATCGCAACAATGATTCACCCTACTAACCCTCGAACCAACCACCTCAGCGTCGAGGAAAACAGTCGAACACCCACGATATAGCCTCCTACTCGTCTCCGTCGCTCGACAAACAGTTTCCCGCGTAAATTTGCTAACGAATGAAAGCAAAGCTTCCAAATTACCCAGAAAATCCACAGAAAGCCCAGTATCTGATGGAATGCTGACGAAAATTCGATAAAGTAGACCAAGAAAGGGATGTGACAGGGTGACCGAAGGAAAACACGAAAACCACTGTTATTTCTTTGAGATTTTATACGGCGGCGTCCCGATATGGCAATGTTTTAGCGTATTGATCCGTTGGGGTTTAGTTGAGCCATGGCAAAAGTGGCGGGGATAGTTGCCACGATAGGGGCGAAGGGCGTCCGGCGGGGAGTAAAAACTGGACGGCGGCACTTACCCGCTCATAATCACCCCCCGAGCCACTCGAGCCACCACCTTCGACGCC
>NT_176452.1:1135323-1154664 GCF_000188095.3 Bombus impatiens
GCTTCTGTCGTAGCGCGCGGTCTTGTCCGTGTGCCACGCGGCGCTACCACCCTGAGCTATAAAGCGTTCTCTAAATCGGTGTCGTCGCCGGCGTTTAACCTTCCAAGTCCAGCAGAAAACACGGGGAAACGTTATATCAAGGTTTCGAGGTGTCGTTTTAAGAATCTTCTTAACCTTATTGCGTTGCTATTTTCCATTGTGAAACTTGTATTTCCTCTTGTTGGAAAGTCCCTTTACCTTGAGGAAAGTATTGGAAAAATGTTATTGTTATTGTCTAATAATTTTAATAATTTTCATTCTAACCTTGCGATAAAAGATTTTGTCAAACGTTAAAAGTCTTTGTGTTTGTTGAAACGAGAGTTAGAAATGAAAATTCGTGGGCTGCAACAGAGTTACAGGTTAGAAATTGATGATAATTTTGATACTCTCATACTCGCGCAAATGATACTCGTATTTTAACGGCAGCGAATATGTTAATATATTAACCGGACAAATTCCGTGAGCGTAGAATTAGAAATCAATACAGACACAACGATTTCAATCAGATTGGTTTCAGGAATTTTACAAATGATTAAATTACATCGTATGAAAATTAATATGTATCTACGAACAGATACTTTTAAATAATGATATGTTTTTTGTCTTGATATTCTAGGCATTATAACTACTAACTACGGAATAATTTATGTAACATTTCAAACGTAATCTAATAACATGAGATGTTCAATGTATAATATCGATGTACGATTGATACGAGAGATTAAAACCGAATAACAAGATTGATTTCAAATTAATCGTAACGCAGTGGTGCAGTTAAGAAGCTGTCCAGACCAAAAGAGTAGGAGAAAAAAGTGTTCGATTTTTCTTGATTCAGGTTTATTGCACACTTGGTTTCGACGCCTACACATCAGGTGGTCGTTCAGCTTCATAGCTTACGAGAGACACGCAGAAAGTTACTTTCGTTCTCTTACGATGAAGGTCTCGCATAATAGTTTGGAACAGCATATATCAGAGCTTGAAAATATGGGATAACATATCTAAACCTTTCCTTCGAGTTAGAAATAAAAATTCGTACGGACAAGTCAATTTCAATTTGTGGTATCCTTGTTCTCACAAATAGATGCAATAAATCTTGAACAGAAGAGAAAGCCTCTCAGGAGTTAAACCGATCCACTGGATTTTCTGTAAACTTGTTAATTTCATTAATCGAGTACACGATTTTAACATGCAATTCTTAAGAAATAACGACTTCCTTTCGTAAGTTCTAAAGTTAAATAAATTCTAACTAAGTGCACGATAACGAATCGAAGTTATTCTCGAAGCAAACGGTCTCGTCAAAGGGAAAGTCACGCGGTGCCAACGATAATTATCGGCGAAAGGTTTATTAGTCTGCGAACAGTGGTTCCCGGAAGAGGCAAACGAGCTCGTCTCGCGAAGGCGAAGGCGAATCGATAGAGGTTGGTGTATAATGTGTGTGGCTAAAATAACTATAGCTGTTAGTTAGTCGCCGCCACCCTTCTTACATATGCAAACCCTTAAATAATTACGGCTCATTCGTGCAAATTATTCTGGGGTTTCCGCGCGCCGCGAAGTAAAATATAATAATACGGGATCGCGCGTGCGTGCACGCCTCGCGAGTGTCTCTTGGCATATTTAACAATTTTGCTCGGCAGTTGCTCGTTTTTCCAGATAAGCGAGTTCACCTTTTCGAACGACAAGTGTCAACGTGCATTTAAGACCAGCGAAGCGTTGTAAAATTTCAGAGAGAGAAAGAAAAGAAAATATGAAGTGCGCGGCGCCAGTTCTCACGCCGCTCAAACGATACTAGACACTGTTTGTAGAATAGCTTCGTGAATCTTTTAGTAACGTATTTTACTTCCAACTATTTTGAGTCCTGTTTTAATCCAATGATTCAAGACTAATTTATTTTTCGAGTTACGCTGAACTTTTTCTCCATTTTTATTAATCAAGATTCCAAGTACGCGAGCTTCGCAATTTTCATCGAAGCTCCATTTTCTTTATCTCACCGCTTATTCGATGAAGACTATCCAATACGTCACTAAAGCGAGATTCGCGTAATTCTCTTCTTACAATTTAACTTAAAACAATTTAACGCGTACGTAATAAAGTTGCATAACATCGTGTTGCAAATTCTAAACATTGAGTAAGGTGTAGGTATTATTAAACTGCAATTAATATGCGTCGATTACGCGTGGGAGAAGCAGGATCGCGTCACAACATTCATTAACCAACCGATGCTGCATTGGTAAATACGTATTGCTATAAATTGGATATAGTAATTCCGTACGCATGATATTTTTATCTTAGTATGAATCTTATGTTACTTCCAACAATTACATTATTATATGGTCACTTCATATTTAGTTTGTGCCTTTGTTGCAGAAGGAACCTCTACTTCTATGCTGGCGAACTTATCTGGTGAGTGGAATCGCTAATATTAAAAAGTTATTAACACGATATATATACCTGAACACTCGATCATTGTTTCTTTTAAAGAAACAACAAAAATGTAGGAATGTGTTGAAGTTTGTCGAAGTAAGATTTGATCTTTCCATGGAAATAAAACTCCGTATAATTAAGCCACAATTAAACTTAATTCCATTGAAACTGCAAATTGGGGTTTGAATCTGAATCTTCCTGTCGATTAATTATTAGCACACGGCCTTCAAGTATCATCAAACAATGTATCAAACAACGAGAAACTAAACGAAAAAACCTTTTCAGAATTCAGTGACGTATACACCTTTTAATCTTTTCAATCTTTCAAGTTACATATGTATATGCATGTATACAATTATAGATTCCGCATTTCAATGAATAAGTAACAATTCTACAAATCATGAAGTGTAATCGGAAGGTCGTGCGAAAGAAAAAAAACAGCGCGACGTATGACAGCGGTTAAGCCTCGCGCACGCGTTGGAATCGCGCCAAGAGGAACGCGGCGATTCCCGACGAGTCCGAAAAAGGGTCAAAGGAATTTCTCGCGTCTCGCGTCGAAGTGGCGGCGCTTATCGCCGAGGAAAATCGGAACAACCCCGAGGTAGGCGCGGCGCGAAGGTAACCGTGTAACACACTCGAGGTGGTCGTTGGTACGCGTGCGATTACTTACTCTCCATCGGCGAATTAACGACGAATCACCGATGGGAAAACCGGTTGCCCGGCCGAACGGCACGCAGGCCTAACGACTTCTCTCCTCGGCCTCAGCACGGGCATTCCAACGGCACGAGTTTGCCCCGCGACGCGAATTAATGGAAACACGCCGCGGCATGCGGCGCGCGCTGATAAAGCGGAACGCGCCTTCCTTACCTTCGTATCTCTCTATCCTTTCCCAACGAAAGCACCTCGCGCAGCGTTTCGTCCCCGACCATTCCGCGTTTACGCAGATCTTCCTCACTTTTTTTTTTTTGTTTAATAGTCACGATCGTCGGTTGGCTCGACTGTTTTCTTTCGCTCTGTCCATTCGGAGCATCGTGGACCCGTTTTCCAGCTGGCATCCGCCGGAATCTTAAATTCGTGATGCTTGGCCGCGCGCGTGCCATCGGTAATCTTTCGCCACGCGTGAACAACGCGCGCAATATTTGCTCGTCTTTATCGAGAGGCGACTTCCGCGCGAATTTACCGGAGAACCTTTGGACAAGAGGTTTACCGTAGATCGGAGAAGGTTTGCGGTGGGCTGTAACTGCCGTGCACGCGTCCTCTGACGAACTGTCGTTCCGACGAATGGACGTTTCGATGATCGAAATGCGTACATTTTGATGCATTTATGGAAAATTTAGTGTCGCAAAAATATACAACACGTATATACAATGCAAAAATAGAGAAAATATTCGAAGCGAATTACCTGCCGTAACGTTTCATCGATTCAACGATTTCCACTCCTTCAGCTGTGTTAATAAAAATATGAGATTGCATAAAAATTAGCAGCCTACTCATATGGAAACTGTATATGTACGTTCGATTATACGTGTAGACTTAGTCTTGCAATCTTAGTGCGCATTCGCTCTTTTTGCGGGGATTTAGGTTGATCAGTTTTCTTTAGGTTACTTTTTTTTCGTGGAAATGGAGTTACAGGGGTTGAAGTATTATTCTTAATGATCTTTTTAGTCAAATGTTGTAGTAGGTCGTGATCGATGATGATGTAGAATTGATGCGGTGTGATGAGCTTGGTAATGTAAAACGAGATAAGTTTTGGAGCTGAAAGGATTTTAGACAGTGAATGATTTCGTTTGCAGGGGTTGGTATATTGGGAGGTGCACGCGTGAAACTAGTTATTCCACTTACCGAAGTACAAATTGGCTCGATAAGTATCGACAAAAATCTGGATATACTTGGCGAGATTCTTGCAATGATGTAAATCGGCTATTTGAAGTTCTGTAATTACTGTTTTAGATGTTATTGCTTAACGAGAACGTATTGTGAAAGTATTTTGATTCGTCGATATTATTTGTACGATTTATTCCCATGATTCGGTATCGAACGATTCTGGAACAGGATCTGACAAATTAGATTCTTAATTTATTTGGTACGCTGTGTAAAGTGTCAGCTACATTTTTCGTAGGAAGTTTCAGCTGTTGCACGAAATTACACACTCTGGTGTACGTGCCTTTGATTACCTTGGTTCTGGAATAGAATGTGCTGATATTAATTTTGACGAAGATCGATGGCAGCCTTTATTCGTTTCGTTTGTAGTTAGTAATGTTTTGTAAAATGGTTGCGCTGAAATACAAGCGAGAGAAGAAAATGGATAATAGAAAATAAAATAACAAATAGGAAAATATGTATTTAAGTATTGAAATGTTATAGTTACAATTTTTATGCCTTTGCCTTCTTGAAAGAAGGAGCAATTCTTTTAATAAAGTATATTTGTAATATCGTGATTTGCTTTGTAAATTAAAAGTTAATAACAAATATCAGCTACATGTACGATACGAAATATCTGTGGAGAGAAGCATATCTATGTAGGCCTGAAACAAGGCTTAATATCTCACATACAAGAACAAGACTCATCTGCGCACACAAGACATATTCCTCGAATTAACTTCTAACATCTTGCCACCCAAAAAATCATACATATACAATTTCTATTATTCCGCTCTCAGAACGAAATCATACAACAATTTCTGAACGATTGCTTCTCCAACCTGTTTTCACGGCGAAAAAACAGCCATATGTACATGCATCAAGCTGTCAAACTTAATTTGGAAAATTACGTCTACATCTTAACCTGTCACGATCGATTGATTACGAAGAACCTGTCTCGATAAACTTCATTAGTACAAGTACACTCACCGTGTACTTTTCGAGTTCTTCGACTTGAAATTGAAAAGAAAATAAAAAGAAAAAAAAAGAAAGACAGAAAGAAAAGAAAAGAAAAGGAAAACGAGGGAGAAGAACACGAAAGAAGGAAAGGGTTATCGCTATCAACTGGCAAAGGAGACCGATCATTAAACTTTAAGCTGCAATAATTCTTTTCAATTAACCCATAGGAGGTACATGCTTGTTCAAGCAGCGTGCGGCAACGGATAGAAATGTCCTTAACCGTCGGTTTTTACATTCTCTCTCTTTCTTTCGCCTTCTTGCCTCTGGAAGCCGCCACGATACACGGCAACGCGTCTTAAATGAAGCGATTCCGTATTCACGCATGAGCGCGATCGCAGAAGCTCGCTCGAACGCGAACACGAAGAGAAGAAGAAATATCAAAAGGAAAGAAGCTAGCGCACGAGGGCACGCATCTGTTTCCTTTGCGGTAAATTTCTTCCGCGTCCAGCGGCCGTGCACCGGTCACGATAAATGATTTCGCCAGCGGAAAATGAATATTTCCGCTCGCGGCCGATTCAATTCAACGCCGCCGCCATCTTTCGCGAATTATTCCCGCTGGATTAACTGTAATTATCGTCGCGCGTTTTACGGGATTCTTGCCAGCGTTGATTACCTGAAGAATTTCTAAGGGTTGTTGAAATGTAATCCTGTCGAGTATTATGTTCTGGGATGTGTTATAATTTGTAACTTGTATCCATTTGGTTTCTACGATAATACTGGACGTATCTGTTCAAGTAGATATGACCTACAGTGGTCAGATACCTGGTTAGTTTTGTTGGAACGTAAATTGATTAAAAGATTACGATGGATCGTTAGATATATGCGTGAGTAGATACCTGAAATGATCAGGCATTCGCTTATTTCTCGTCAGGATGAAAATTAATTAATAGGTTGATTAGGTTGATAAGATGTTGTTGTTTATGATAGTCGCGTAATAAGGTTGATTTTTTTAAAGCTAATACGTTACAATAAAATCGGAATTACTCATCGTCAAACTTTGAATAACTGTTTCTTCGTTCGAGAAGTTCTTTATCTTCGGATTGTTTAATTCGTAATTACGATTGTACGATTATATGATCACTGCGATTAATTGAAACAGTAATTCCTAATTTCGAGAGATTCGTCAGTCGTATAAGTCCCTTTGATTTTGATTTTACGAAGAACGAAATGAATCTTTTGTGCTAAATGTTGAATCTTCCATTTGATTTCGTTTCTCTTGAAATAATCATTCAGAAATAACGACAGTGGATGACGCGATATAAACTAGAAATATTCAACTGCATCGACGACTATTTTCACAATTTCTACGATTCACCGAGTTTTCTCGACTTTGACATATTTGTTCTAACAGTCGTAGCTAACAAAATTAATATCTATCTCGGTGCTTTAATATTCCGAATTTAAACTGTATATTTATGTGTCACATAAATCTTCATTGAACGCTGTATGAAAAATGATTGTCACGAATAACACCGGGTTTTACAATGTCACACTACATAAATATTAAGAAGATAATTCACGTCAATCTGCTTTGCAAGAATGTTAATCAGAGGCTTATTATTTTCTTTTTCTTTTTTATCATAGAGTCGCGATTAAAAATTACGGATTTCTATGCTCGGAATTCTAATAAACCGGCATTAAGGTATAAAAAATGATGGTAATTAAAATGACACCATCGCTTTATCTTCCATCGTGGCCTCGATTGACTTTAAACGACCGTAGTCATTAAATCCATTCGAATGTAAACTGCAGTCGTGCATATTAAAAGTCGTTTTTCATTGTAAAAAGTTTAATAACCTTGAAATCTCCTTAATGCCACCGCCTGCAAAAACCGAGTCTCATAAAACAACTTCAACTTTTCCTCGCGACATTCCTTTCTGTCACCAATGTTTTTGGACGAATTCATTTATCACTCTTCGCACATTTCGCCGGACGTCGCATATTTCTTCTTCGTATGCATACGTTCTTTAATTAGATTTGACCTATAGATACGTGGCTACTTTCGTATTTCGAATTATCCAAAGAAATTCGACGCCTTCGATCGCATTCCACCATAGTCGGGTCTAGTTTTTCCATGCATAAGTGAAATTCATGGCCTACTTGACTGAACTTTGCTCTCTAAGTTCATCTCGCTTTGTCATCATAAATCTCTCCGCGAATAATCGCGAATTATCGCGATTGTCCTAAATCGTACGAACGAGTAACTTCAACGCGTTATAATCTTCTTTAAAGCTTATAACTCGAGAAACGACAAGCGGCCAACGTTGAAATGGCAAGATCGATTTCATAGGGGTCACAGCATCGTTACTGATACGATATTATGGTTCATTTATGCATCGATGAATCGAGCACGAGTCCAGTCCAGTTAATTCATTTCCATTGCACCCTTTTAGTCTCGATTATTATAATGAAAGAATTAAGCTCGAATAAAATATCTTATAATTGAAACGGAGTCAAGGTTGTGACGTACGATGATAATAAAAGTAATTTTAAGAGGAATATAAAAATAAAAATTCCTCGCTAAAACACGTTCCACGCTCTTTCAACGAAGATCTGCTATGATCTTTAAAGACGAAAGGAAAGATATCAATGTTTGATGGTCGATTGCACCTATTCTACCGTCAAATAATTCCTATGAACGCAGATTTAAATTGAAGTTACTTAGCCTGCAATCGTTTGTTCAAGTATCCTAAATTCGACAGAATACTTCATGTAAAATAGATGCCTAAAATGTTGTCGAAAGAAGACAACATTTATGTCTATATGAATGTTAATTGTAGTTATAAACGTATCATGAACGTAAAGTATGATCAAATAATTCGGGCGACTTGAATCGAAGTAACTTGACTAATCTAAACGAGGGTTAATAAGCGTAATTGAGCCTAATTTATCGTCTTTTTCGAGTTGGTTCATAATCGATATTTCGCTGCAGACGCATCCAACGACAAGGTCGTGAATTAGCCCGTTTCGTTTTGCCATTCTCCTCCTAACGACTCGAACGGGGCATTCCTATAGCACGAGTTCGTCGCGCAACGCGAATTAATGGAAACAAGCCGCACGATGCGCGCGCTATACGCGCGGATAAACCGGAACGTCCATTTCACGGGCCTGTTCGTCTCCTCTCGAACGCGCCGCGCGACCTGTTCGAATTAAACGATTTCGTGTTCGCGTGGCGAGAAAAAACCCTCGCCAAAGTACCTGCGTAACGTCCCACCTGTTTTCTCGTTCTTCTTCTAACTCGCCGTGATCTTTTTCTAGTCGTAGTCATAGCCATAAGATGCTGCGTGATCATTGCCAGTCGTAGCTTTCGTACATTTTTTTCCCTCTCCACTCCGATGAACTCGTTTTTCTTTCATGGCGCGCTATGTTCTGGAACGCGGATGATCAAAGAAGTCGATCAAGTCGTATTTCTGTTATTCATTATAGATTGAAGTGTGAAAATATGGTAATTTTTTTATGGAATAATCTACTTCAAATTTTTCTCGACCCTTAAGAGCTATCATCAGAGGAAATCACCTTGATTCCATCATACGTATTTTACAAAATATTCGAATCCTCAAAAATCTATGATCGAAAAAGATTAGAAAAATGGTCTATAAAATTTCTATGAAAAAAACATTCAAATCCCTGAATAGCTATCATTGCGAATCTATAAAAATTCTATGAAAAATTGATCGTTCCGACCACTATGATACTTTCTAGCGTGAACGAACCTAGATTAATTCATCGACTGCTCGTCGAATCTGGAAAATGATCTGACTCGTATTTCGCGGTTTACAGGCTAATTAAACCGTTCGTCGGAGATTGGACGAAGCACGAAAAGGTCGCGCGACACGGGACAAGCCTAACGCGAGAGTTAAGATAAAGCTGACTGGCGTTTTCGCGTATCTTCCTCCAACGCGTTACCAGTTGGTCGTCGCGGGTACTCGATTCGCGGCGGAGAATCTACCGACCGGTGCTGATCGTTAAAAGACGTTATTACGAAGAAAAACAGCTCTCTCTTTCTCTCACCTCGGCCTGGCTGACGCATTTTTCTCGAGTTTCCGCGTTAAAACGCGACACCGACGGTGTAACGCCCGGCACTTTACGTCGCCACGAACAGGCTAACGACTTCTCCCCGCTTGACTTTAATGGACATTCCGCGCCGTGATTTTACTCCGCGATTTGAATTAATGGAAACACGCTGGCATCCCATTTGCACTGATAAAGCAGAACGTCCTCTCGCTGCGATAGTCCCTTTGCCTCGTGCGAGTAACCATTCTCTTCTTCCTTTTCTTCTCTCTCCTTCGTTCGTTCGCCGTTCTTCCATCTTGGTCCTTCGCGATCACGACGATTCCGCCGCGTTTCCATTGCACCGTTGGATTAAGTGATTACACGTCGCCGCTTATTCGAGCACGAGAAAGGCATCGATCACGCGGGACCCTGTGATTTCAGAAACGGGACGTATCGCAAACGATGTCTCGACGAGACGCGTGTCTCGCTCTACGTATAATCGGTACGTACACGACTCGTACGAAATTAGATAGAGACAAGGTTGATGGCTGTGTGGCGATATTCGGAAGGAACTGGAATTTGTTAAATTTGCTTTCAACGCGCTGGTAATCCGATGTCTTTGACTCTGATTTATTAACTTGTCGCGAGCAATGCAAGTTGTGCGTGTTAAGTATGAACGTTGTACAGCGATATAATTTATTTAGTCTAAGTATGTAAGGACTGATATAACCAGACTGACGATGTTTATGTATTTTCGAGGGATCTAAATTAATTTTACCATTTGTTACAGTTAAGGGGACGAGTCCGATTATCTGTTACTCTTGTCGTAACTTTTAACAAATTCGTGTTTGAGAATTCCGATTCGATTCGCAAACAAACATAAGAAATACCTCGATATTAATAGAAGCAACGATAAAATGAAACATCATCAAGTAGTTTCAAGTCTGACACACGTTAAGAAAGTATAGTATCTCGAGAAAAGTTACAGGGAAGCTGTATCATGGCAAAAATTACGAAGAAATTAGCTACCGTCTCGATTCCCCGAGCGAAAGAAAAGAAGAAAACAATGTACGAAAGTGAAACGTTTGGACTTGCCATTCTAGGCAATTTAGAAACTGTGTAGTTGTAGTACTTATTCCATTATCCCATTATTTCTTACTTAATTCTTCCTCCATTTAAGAAGCAATTGTTCTCATATATTATCCGCGTTATTCCTGGGCAAAGACAACGCTCGCTTGGCTATAACTCTATACAAAAGTTGAAATAATTTCAACTGATAAATTCCACAGACTCGATGTATCGTGTAAATTTTTGGCTGTAAAAAAACGTTTCATTGCCAATAGCAATAACATGGCAATTAAAGTAACTCCACTGTCGTGTGCTCCAACTTATAAATTACGAGTCGGTTTTATAGACGTCGAACAGAGACATTTAATTGACCTACTGAATACCGAAATATCAAACAAGGTAATTTTTATTTTAATTTCGGTAACTTCTCAACGGTATGAATCATATAAACTACGATCTAAGTTTTCAACGGATATTTAAATACCAAATCAGATACAGCGGGATTGATATAAAAGAAGGCATCATCTTGTTTTAAAACCTGAATCATGAGATTCGTTTAAATATTAAGTAGATCCAAGATGTTGATATAATACTTAAAAGACTGAGAAACGTGTTTGAGACGATACAAAATGTTCTACAACTCGACACGATTTTCTTAATAGTATTCGTCCTCCCGGTAACGTCGAATTCATTAATCGAGGCTCTATCGAAGCGAGAAAATAAATCACTTTCGATGGAAATTAACGGCAAATAGACAACGCGACAAACATACATAAAACATCTCCGACTGGCACACGATAATTGGCTGTGGACGTGGAAGAAGTGAGAATATAATAATCCTGTGCCAACCAATTATTTCACCGAGTCGCTCTTTTAAATAGTTTCTTTAGCGTAAAATCCAACACCTGTGGATGATCATTTACAAAATAACGAGCGTGAGACTCGGCAATGGAGAATCGAAGAGCGATGCTTAAAGTGAAAAGAGAGAGGTTATACGATAATAATAGGAGGAAAATGTTGACTAAATTCACAAAAATATATACATTTATTATATTACAACATTAAACATTTTCTTATTATTTGTCAAAAACGTGTTCCTTCAAAAACAAAGTCAATTTCTCCAACATAACTTTCGATGACGTTCAAGGAATCCAAAATATATTTATTTTTCTTGCAACCAAATTCAATTAATCTAAAACCACGGTTTCTTCCACAAATCCATCGAAATTTCTCTACGCAGAAATAGACGCGAATATATTAATCGCGTTTCTCCACGAACTGTATAGCTGCGTTTGTTACAACAAATTTCGTCGAAACTTTCATCTTACCAAACTCTCATAAAAAAAAAAGAAGAAAAAGAAAAGAAAAATGAAGAAATTCAACTCCTAGTATCGTTCCTCGAATGTTGTTCGTTCCCGCGCAAAAGAACAAAGCTGTCGTCCCCTCGGTCGCTTGCCAACGAGGGACAGCACGGCGAATCATAACAAAAGCGACAACGAGACGGCGCTAAATTACTTTCGACGCAAATTAACAGCGGCTGGATAAGGTAACGAGGCAGAGGAGATGGAACCGAGCCGTGGACGAGGTAATCCCGCGGACGGTATTGTTTCACCGACGGAAGTCACTCTTTTATTACGAGACACTTCCTGCTCCACGCGGGAGCACACGGACGTGCCTGTTTACACCGTGTATACATGCCACGTGAACACAGGTAACTCTCGTCTCTTTCATCCTTCCTTCCTTCCTTTCTTTCTTCCTTTCTCTTCCTTCGCGTATTCTCTTTCTAACCGTGACCCTTTCGTTCTTCCTCCGTTTTTTCGGTTTTCCTCTGACGAGTGGATTGCAGACTTTTGTCCATTTATGATAAATTTAAGAATACAGAAATTACGCAAAGTGGATACAATATAGAAAAATATATAAAATATCGAAAATACGGTGCTCGTTATAATCTCGATTGTAACAAGCGAAACGAGTTTCTATTTCACTTCTATTTGTTTAATTGTGTCCACGAAGATATAAATTTGCATAAGGATCTTCAGTGTACCGATAAGTATACATACCTGCTTGGTTCGACGAAAATATTCGATCTCCACGAAAGGAGCAAACCAACAAGAAGCCCTCGCGTTCGTGCAAGCCTGGCCTGGGTGAAACCAGGCTGGCAAAAGCGGTCGATTAATTAGCCGCACGCGTGACTATTAATCAGCCCGGTAATTAAGATAGAACAGCCGCGAAAGGATCCTGGGGAACGCATACGCGATACTTAAATTCCACGGAGCTAACTGGAATCCGGCGCTCACGGAGAGAGAGAGAGCGATCGTCCTCCGGAGGAAAGCGTGGAGTCGGCTCTCCAGTCGATTAAAACGAAACGTAACGAAGCCGAAGATAATGTAATAGCGAGAGCTGCCGGTGTAATTGCACATGTGTGTAATAACGCGGTCGTGGTATTTATAATCGATACACGGCACGCAAGGATGAAAATCAAGTGGTATAAAGGAGGAGAGAAGGGCGATACACGCAACCGTGCGCCTCCTGTCCTTTGCCCGGCCTAATTGCGCACCGTGAATTCCGGTAATTATAATAATTGGCCTCGCGTCACGGCCGAATCGACGCTTGGTCCTCGTCGTGTTCGTTCCTCGTTCGACTGAACGACGACCGTCACGAGGAACGAGCGTGACGTTGACTTGGAACAACGTACACGCGGAGGAATCCCAATTTCTGTTCCTCGTGCGTTCTTCGAGAACGCTCCCGAAACTCTGCGTCCGGCACCTTCTTTCCATCTCTTTCACACGGAAACCCCACCCCGTTTCTTTCTTCTCTTCTGACCGTTCTGATTCTTTCTACTAAAATACGAGCGGCCAGGAGCAACGTTATCAGCCGGGCAAATTAATGTAACGAAAGGGCAGATTAATGCCGCGGCGTCGAACGAGCGGGAGGAGGCGATCGACCGATGTGTTGGAATTAATTAACTCCGCCGGGCGTACGTATAATTCAGAGGGTACACACGATTGATTAAAGCCGATTTCACGACCAATCAATCTATAACCCCTTAGCGGACGTCCCTTAGCGGCGGCCATAAATTTGCACCAGCTATTAAAGGAATCCGGCGTGCGCCTTATCGTTCATTTATAACTGTCCGCGGCCGTCTCATTAACCTCCCTTTTCTCGGAACGCGATCGCGGGACTCGGAGACAAGAGCCAAAGAAATCTCAAAATATCACCGTCGCGGGTGGGACGACGAGAAGGTTGGGGCCGCTGCGACTGGGGGCTGGGCCAGTTTTTACATGGGTGTGCGAATATCGGTACGTGTACGCGTGTCTGTGATTATATGCGACTGATCGTGCGTTTTCGCCGAGTGTGATGTTCGACACACTCGGTTACACGTAAATAACGAACATGTGTAAACAATTGTCGGATTACCGTGGCGGAATTAAGTCGTCTTTTGGCACTGGCACATCATCGCGGTAATAACGATAACCGGGCTCTCTGTTGTTCGTGCGGCTACTGGGTTTATAGTTGATGTATGTCGTTGGAGATGAACGGGAGGGAAGCCTGTCCGAGGTAGCCAACACGTATAATGATCGTCACGTGGTTATGTCTGGTTTGACGTGCCGGCGAAATTCGAAGAGGAATACGTGAACGAATTTTAGAAGTTTCTGACTTCTAATAACAATTTCGAGCTAATCGTTCGATATGCTATTTTACGAATGACTGTGAAAATCGAGATTTTTCTAAACGTTGGAATAATTCTTTCGCGTAAATGAATTTGTATTTCTAGTGGTATCTAGTAAGAAGCGGTATACTTGAAATCTTTGTAATTCGATTTCTTGTCTAATATTTCCTGATACAAATCGTATCCTTTCGAAAAACTGTTCTAATGATTTTCTTGCTACAGATGCAGAGATATCAAGCGTGTGATGATATAGTGATATTAAGCGTGATACTAAATCAGCATGTCATCGGACTTCGGGTACAGGAAACCAGCGATACTAATGAAACACAGAAAAACGTTTCCAAAACAACTCAATTTACGAAATATGAATAAAATTCCCGACATAATATAAATCTAGAACAATATTCAGAAAAAGAACCATTAGTAAAAATCTTGTCCAAAAAAATGCTCCAGAACGATGCGAAAACAGTACTTTTATCCGTATGTCACCGATTAATTATATTCGGAATCAATTATCCAGGACGAATGCGGTGAAAGCATCGGCACGAGCTCGCAACGTTCGAGCTGCTTTTCCGGGGAAGACACATTATAAGTTTTTCCTCGGGGTTAATTTCGCCGGCGATAGCTAAATCCTTTCTTTTTCTTGCTTCTTTTCTCCCCTGCTCTTTCGCTCTTTTATTCTTGCGCCACCCTGTCCCTCTGCAGCCACCGAGCTCCAGCAAGCTCGAACTAAGAGCGGCTAAGAGTTGGTAGGAGCGTCTCTATGGTTAATTAAACGCATAGATCACCCCTCCCCCTCCTCTCGCAATCTCCACCAGCTCCTCCTTAGCTTCACCCTCCACCCCTGACTCCACCCTCGCCCTTGTCCAGTGTCTTCTCTTTTTCCAGCCACCCTGCAAATGCGCGCACACTTCTTCCGCGTTATAAACGTGCATGTGCGCCTTCTTTTACGCCGCCAGTGCTGTATCCTTCGTTAAAAATCTCGGAACGTATACTTTAAAGCACATTAATCCTTTTCTCGTCTTGTAACCTCATAATTAAACTTCACGCGTTCGCGATATAATTCCACGCATCATGATATCGCAGCAGAGATAAATTGAAAATTCAAGCCTAGCAATGTACACTCCCAATATACGTAGAAAAGTCACATTTGATACACATTTTATTCTCGATGGAACTTCAGTATTTCGTGTAGCCTCTAAACTTTAAATTGCATCCAAGTTGTTTAGTAAAATCGTTGGTATATCAAAACTTTACAAATATCGTCTATGTCATATCAGCTATCAACTCGTATAATCTCTCGGCAGTTGTTTCATTTCTTTACTCTTACGTCTTTCGAGGTCGAAGCGTATACAAATGTACAAACACAATCGTAATATATAACGAAGCTTAATATTCATTTCATATCATCTTCTTAGAACCATCTCTAAGAATCTGAATAACCTCCTCGCAATTTTAAAATCGTACTCGAGAAAGTGTAACGAGTCACGAGTTCTTTACAACCTTCGATCGCCATAGGAAGCATTTTCCGCGAACGATTTCCCGCTCCATCAACCCTCGCACGACTTTCGAGAAGAAGGTTGCGCGCCTTGAATTTCCTACCACGCGTGATGCCAACGAACAAGACAAAAGGGGGTAGGCCTCCGTAACGCATACCGGTTTCTCAGGAAGGCGTAACCTCCGCTTGAAACTACCGTCCACGCTCATTATCGTTTACGCGGGTAAACCCGTCGCCGATTCCTCGCTTGTTCACCGCGATCGATCGTTTGACCCGTTTGCCGTGAAACCCACGCTCCCAACGCGCCTTACTCGCGCGCGTTCGCTAATTTCTAACTTGATAACGTTTCAATGTCGATGTACAGTGTTCAATTCCTTTATCACTTACATTTACGCTAATCGAGAGAAAAGACGATCGATTCCTTTCTTCAATCGGTTGTGTTTCTTTGCTGTAAAGTATATAATAATATGTTTCTTTGCAATTATAATTTTATACTTTGCGTTCGTGACATAATTTTATGCAATATTGAGGGCAATTCTTCTCACATTGTATTCTTTTCGTAAAACTTCGTAAAGTACTTCTTGATTAATAAAGAAATACTCAAAGTTTCATTGTGTATGATAAACTTTAAGTGCTAAATGATCTAACTAAAATTGTCAATTGCTGCGATTGCGAATAAATGGTTGATGTGTAGGACATTGGTTAAAGAAGAGCGTTCGATGAATCTATTTGAAAAGTGAACGAAAGGTTCCATGCTCTGGTCTGATGCCTATAAATTTCATTCGGGCCACGCTATTAACGACGCTGCCGGGTATCGCGTGTACCGAGACGCGATATCAATCCAGGACATCTGTGAAAAAATGGGCCGACCTGTATTGCGATTTTTACTATTATTTTTATTGTTATTCGCAATTCGTCTAACAGCTGCTGCACGCTTCGCGTGGGTTCACGTGGGCAGCGTGGAAGGAAAGATGTGTTAATGGTTCTTCAAATGCACCGAAGGCAGAGGGATGTTTATGAGGTGATTATTGATGATCGAGTCGAACGATTCTATTTGCGGCGAATGTTAACTGTGATACGATGTTTTATTAAATAGCATCATATTATTAAAGAGTTTGTTGTAGGTATAATAAATTTTAATGCGCGTGTGAAACTGTAGCGGCCTTTCTGTCGCCGTTTACTTAAAATGAAAATTAATATTGATTAATGAATCATCAATATGGTAATAAACATTTGTTCCTACGAAATTTCTTTTACAAAACTTGAATCTTCCTTGATGAAATAACATATTATATGTTTTATAAGATAATAGTTTTATAAGATAATTTCTTCAATAGTTGTGAATATTTATTAATAGTTCTTTTTGTAGTTTATCTTTTATTCGTTGACTTTCTAGACATTTTTTAATTTCGAAATTACAGGTCTATGCGGCTAATGTATTATATTTGGTCAGATTAAATATAAGTTTAAAATTGCATTTCATTTATCGTTAATTTCGTTTGCACGTCAGCGTTATTCCTGACTCCGTTCTATGCTATAAAGAATTTAATGTTTCCGATAAAACCTTATAAATAGGTCATGGTGTTACCCTCTATTATAATATTTCATTACACAAAAATATCGATCGTCCTGAATTCACGCTTTCCTTCCTTAGTTTAGCGGTGCCAGTTAAAATAACAACCTTCCGATTAAAAGGTTTTACTCAATTCCTCTAACTATAATTTCACTCGTGCAATTGCTTAACACACTGACGTTTTACTTAGAATTTCTACTATAATCGGAACGTGTACTTGTAACGTGTAAGGGATGAACTGGTTGCTTGAAACTTTCTTTAACCTTTTATTTCCTCTGGAAATTATGATTCGAAATTAATTAAGAAATTGCTCATAAATCAAGTTTCAGAAACTTTTATTTTACTTTAAATCCGCGCACCCGGTGATATAAGACAAAGTTTGAAATACACATATTTCCTAAAATACGATGTCAACATACAACAACCCAGTAATTAAATTGCAATCCAAAATCTTCCAAAACTTGCATACTATGACGTCATTTAAACCTGTCGGAAAGCAACCATCATGTGCGAAACACTCTGCAACTCGCTGTTGAAATTATGAAACAACCCTTGAGAGAGGACGACCAGACGCAAACGTAGTCAGCCTGTGAAACCGTATCGATGTCCGTCAAGGATCGGGCAACGAGAATTTCCAATAGCTCGCGTCGATCTGGCGTAAATAATGCAGCCGATAGATACGTCCCTGAAGCCGTAAGGAGGAGGTTGAGGAGCGAAGGAGGCGGAGGAGGTGGGTGGCCTGAGCGGAGCAGAGGATATTCTTATGAATCGATGAAAGAACCGCGAGCATGCGCGCCGGAATCTTAATAACTCATGCGATACCACCCCCTTCCTTCTGTTATCCAGGCCCTCCGCCGCCGTTATCAACCCCCGGTATTCCCCGTTTCCGCGCCCCGCCGCCAGATACGCCGTTATAATATGCGCGCGGAAAGGTTGGGGTAAACACGAGAGCTGGACATTCCGGGCGTAGTTGCGCGAATATCTCGAGCATATTCCAGCGGGTAAGAATCAGCCGAAAACGCTTGTGTCTGCGCATTTTTCTGCTGTCACCGAACCAGGAAATCCTGCTCATTCCTTCCACGCCTTCCACATTGCGTATAGGCGTCAAAAACGTAATACATACGGTGTTTGGTGCTCACGCACCTTCGCCACGGCTGTTTACGGCCGCTTTTTACGGCCATACGCGCACCTTTTTAGTGCGTGACCCGTTTCGCGCGGATTTACTGCCCGAATACGGCTGCCCGAAAGTTCCATTTTTGTTCTTCCGTTTCGAATCTCACGCGAGAGCGCTCGGTCCAGGGTTAATTAACTCTCCTACAGACATAGGTGTCGTTTGGGTGCTTGTTGGATCGTGGTTTGTTCTGTTATTCGCTTTGGAAATGCTTCGAGAGAATATTCTGATAATTCGTTTAATATTATCTGTCGTTGATACATTATCAGGATAAAATACTATGGAATTTACGTTACTTCACGAGGCCTGTTTTTAAAGGCTTCAAAGATGGTGGTTTTTAAAGAGGTTTAAAAGACTTTTATATTGTCAAGTAATTAGGTATGCAAGGGATCAAACGATCTGGAATTTTTATAGCAAAAGTAAAAAAGACAGTGTCCGAGGTTTGAAAAAATACTGTCACTCAAGTGCAAAAACTTAGTAGCTTGAATTTGTCTGTTAGGTTGTACGGATATAACGTTATCGAAATATTTATCCTGATTTTTTATTTCACTATGAAAATGTCTGACGGTACATGTTTGTTTTTGCGCGAAGAAATGATATTATTTTAAATGTAAAAAGTAGGAATTGCGAAGTTCTTCTACACAGTCATTTGTATAACCCTTTATTATATTCTAAAAGCATTTTCAAAATCGAAACTCCGATACAAAGAAAGCGGTATAACCCACGAAATAGATGATCGAACAACTAGCAACGCAGTCAACATGCTAATTCTCTGATTGCCTATTAATACCATCGAATCGAGATTCCATCTTCGAATATTGAACATATTCGCAACACGAAATCATATATAAAGTTGCGTTGCATGACGATATCGATACGGAACGAGTGGCCATTCCAAATAGCCTCTTTGGACATCCTCGGGATGTCCTCCGGAGACGGATCGGAGAAGGTTTTGGTCGAGAGAAAAATCGTTAGCACGTCGATAAAATAAAATGGAAGTAACGCGTCGCGTTAAGAGATCTCGGCGG
>NT_176452.1:1154721-1161426 GCF_000188095.3 Bombus impatiens
GGCGGGTGCGCGCCGCGGGTCGGGCGGCTCAGTCCCGTATGTTTGCCGGCCGTTGGCGCGCGGGAAGAGCACGCGAACAAATTAGCCCTCTATCTGAAACAACTTCTTGGAATAGCCGTTACTCACGGCCGAAGATCGGGGCCCGTATTGCCCGAGCGAAACGGCCTGAGGAGTCTGAGGGAACCAGAGGCGGTGGACGGGCAAGAGAAGAAGCGTCGTCGCGTTAGTGAAAGGGGACCAGCCAAGGGAGAAGAGGAAGAACAGAACCAACGACAAAGAAGAGAAGAAGGAAGAAGAAGAAGAAGAAGAAGAAGAAGAAGAAGACGAAGAAAAGAAAATAAAATGCCGGACGAGGCATTTCGAATTTCCAGCTCGGATCCGACCAGAAAGTGGAAGAAGCCAGCACATAGGAGAGAGAACGAATCGTGCGGATCTGCTCAATCCGGGGATAAGCGAGTCGTTCGAACAGTGTTGAACAGGAGTGAATATTTATACGCGGTCTCTTCCTTCGCACCTTTTTTGCCATGCTTGTCGCCTTCCAAAAGCCCCTTCTACCTCCACCTGGCCGTTGGATCGCCTCGCGTTTCCACCTTTAGGGTCCCATGCGGTATCTTCTTGATTACCCGGTCCTAATTAATTCCTCAGGCTTTATCTTTATTTTTCCGTCGCCACGGCGACGACATCGCGCACCGTTCTCAACAGACCCAGAGGCGGCGGAGGGAACGATCCTACGACCGTTGGAGAACCCGAGGGACGGGTCGTGGATTCTGTGGTCATCGACTCCGTCAGAAACGTCTAGACGACGTGTCGTCCCCGACCAGAGGCCGCTGAAATAATCCCGCGACGCGATAAAACAGCGTGAATGATTGTTCGTCCGCGTGAAGCCGTTTACTGCTGTCGACTTTTTTCACCGACAGCCGTCTTAGCGAGCATGCAAATGCTACGTAGTCGAAGCTTGAATAAGCGGATGGTGAGTTCGTGGTCTAGCAAGTGTAAGTCTTTTGAGGCAATTGCGAATGCGTGTAGAGATGAAGAATCGAACGGTTTCGAGTACTTTGTAGGCTTCTTTATCTGGTTCCATAATAATTTCAATCAATTATTGCCCTTTCTTTATGGTTCTTATATTTCTATCTCGGTACTTACGAAAAGGAACAGGAGTGTATGTTCAATTTCCTTCTTTCAATATTTCTATCTTATTTTCTACGTCTCTCCAGCACACCGACACTAATTTTACGTAGATGACATTTAAATTGTAATTTCTATTTATAATCAGTAGCGTAATGACCATCTATAATTACTATCAATACATAATGTATTTGGAATTTCTTTCAATTTCTTTTTTATCGAACTACTGCAAACGATAAGGGAAAGCTAAATATATTTTACCGAGTTTTCGAAATTATCGGGAAACGTGCTTTTGCAATTCTAATCGAGAACCAAGGTTCCATCGTCAATTTCGTAAAAGTTCAAAAGCACTTTCCGATAACTCTTCGCACAAATATCACGATTTCCTGCAACGTTCGAGCGTGGAACGTGCACAACACTCTGACGTACGCGAGCAAGTATGTACTTTTCTGCTTCTCGTTTCCTCTAGTAGAAAAGAAAACGATGACCTCGCACATACGAAGGTAGGTCAAGGCCGAATCTTCAACTTTGGCGACGAGTTCGAATCGCTGCCATAAGGTACACAGAGAATCCGAGAAGAAAATCGAAGATACAGATGTTCACCGTACGCTCCTTCTCCCATTGGGACGATACTGGTGTTTCTTCTCTAATTTCCGATCCGCCGTGATAGTTCTCCCACCTATAAACGATATAAAATGCTCCGTTAAATTGCTTTGGATTGATTGAAATTATTTTTATTTCGTGGAATTATTTTTATTTCACACTAAATGGAATGAACGAAATAGTTATTTATTCATAAATCACATTGATTTTTTTCTTGATTCTTAAAATGAATAGAATCATACTAGCGTGACATGGATTTTGTATTTGTATGGACCGTATTTCGATTGTTGCGCTTAACAAAACGCAAGATACGTTTTCTCGTCAGATGAATTGAATTATACGTATCCTTATGGGTATACTACTAAATGATACAGTATGAAATATACAATATAAGCGTATTATATAATAGCGTAGTATATAGTATAAGCGTAGTAATAATAAGCGTAGTATATAGTATAGTATATAGTATACGTACGCTATCGACAAGGCATTGATCGTTAAAATATTTAGTACACAGGACGATCAATTAAGAAACATACCTACGCAGCGCTTCAAGTGGAAGATATAAATCAAAGAATACTTCGAACCCGGAATTAGCTGGTCCATTTAACCAATGACGGATGCATTCGTAATATTTAGATAATGACCGTTGAATGTTTCTATTGAAGATACTTCCTTCGGTCAAAAGAAAAATGACGAGTGTAATAATATCGGCGATACGATCTCTTTGATGAACGTGGTAACGAGTCACATGGTCCACTGGTACTTACAGAGTGAGAGACAGAGAGAGAAGAATCGGGATGCAACGTATCACTTTTAAACGCCGGAAATGAGTTATTAGCGGTTGAGTCGCGCACACTCAATTGTCCTGATTTGGAAACCTCTAACCTAACCCCCCCCCCCCACTTTCCTCACACCGTCACCCTGTGTCCCTCATCCGGCTACTGAATTCGGGTCTTCGTGTTTCCGTGTCTCACAACTGGACCCTTTCTCACCGGAATCAATGCATCCCGCCTGTCAAAATAATATTTACGACAGGCGTTTGTTTCATTCGACTTTCCGGTGAAATCAACTGCGTATCTTTCGGTTATGAAAGTTAAGAACTTTTTAACCCATCTGTGTACAGAAGATATTGGTATTATAATTTGTTGCACAAATTTCGTACTTTAGTTTTATTTCAGAGATTGGTATCAGATATTTCAGAGATTCCTTTCCTAAGTACAGTGGGATTTTCATATCTTAAAAATCTGTAGAAAAGACATTTTTCGAAGCAGGAGATTTGTCGATTATACTTATTAGTGAAAATAAAAATTTTTACCACTTCTATATTAATATAATTAATAGAATCGAATATAACTTACTAATTAGGCTTACAAACTGCAGAAAATCTGATTTCACTACGTCTCTGCCGATTAAAAAATATTCTTAATTTCAATAACGAAACACAGCGATTTCAAGAAAAATCTGACTAATATCCAGCGTTGTAGACCAGAAACTGTATAGAAACATGGTGGAATTCTCGCGACGGTAGTTCATAGCTCGTACGGTAGTGTGCTCAGTGGACAGCCAGATAGATTTGTTGTCCACACATTGACCTGCTAGGCTGGCGGCGGCGTCCCGACGCTTTTCCAAGGCGTCCTCGCCGGGCTATTAATTGTCTCTGTTGATTCATTTGATCGTGCTTGGAGTTCCCAAGCGGATCCACCGACGCGACGACACTTTCGATACGAAGGTCTTTTACGAGCGGCTTGCTGCAGTCGTAAGGCCGTCGTCCACTGGCACCGCCAGCTCATCCCCCCACCGACACCCCCTTTCTAATTCACGTGAAAGCGTCTCCCTCGATTAAAATTAACAGGGTGGACGCTGCCAGGCAGGTGGCTTCGTTAGGGTACCGTAAAGTGGCTTCGTCCTTTGAATTTCAAGCACCATCTAAGAATCTCGTTAAACTCCATCGCCATTCGACGAGATAATTGAAACTTCACGGAAGGGTTACCTTGCTAATTTACGTACTCGACGCGAGGCCCACCCTCAGCCAGATACTAATTGCATTTATGCTGATTACGGGCCCTGTATGTTGGATATTATTGTATTAATTGTGGCCTGCCGTTTTGTTCGCGCTCGATCGTGTGCAGGTGATCGTGATAGAGATAATGTGTACCTATATCGTTTACTTTGTTGATTGAATATTCTTTAGAGTATTTAAATTGGGGTATTCCGGAAATTTGTAACGAAATTCAAGGAAAATTTTTAAAACGTAGTATTTTTATAGGGTTAACGTTTTATCAAAATTATTTGATGCTATATTTATTAGAATATGTTGAATATATGACAAATTAATATACTAAACGTTATTTGTTAATACTCGCCTACTCAACGCACCTCTTTCGATCTACCGAGGTTTGAATGAAAATATCTGAACATACATAGAGACTTTGTACGAATATATATTATACGAAACGTTTTCAAACTTCATTAGCACCAAGGCATTGGTCAGACATCAGAACCGAATCTGCGAATTGTATATGAAAATTACAAGATACCCATTGCTAACATTACACTTCCCACACATCGCCAAAATATTTGAACAGTCGATTATGCGCCATATTAGAGAACATAGAATGTGTATTTACTGTATATCGAGCAGCGCGTATCTTAAATATTATCACCGCTCATATATCACATTAAATCAATATTCCCCCTAGCATAAAAATCTAAGCTTGCTATTACGGAATGAAATCATTTCAACCCTCCAATAAAGAGATTCTCAAACGCATCACGAAATACATAGCACGCGTGAACAGCTGCTGTTTCGCGGATTTACAAATCCGTAACAGGACTGTAAGCGCGGAAGCGATGAATGTCGAGGAGGGAAATCTCTGCTCATTTAACGAACCCAAGGGTTCAACCCTTCCGACGCTTCCACCCTCCGACAATATTTAATGCATGTTTTAAGCGTAATTAAATGGCAGAGGGTTTATCGTCTCCAGCCACGTTCACCCTCCCACGCAAATTATCGCATTTAACCCCCGACGATCTCGAGCTCTCGGCGACTGTCGCCCCACGGTACCTTCTCCACCAGCGCTTCTGGATACCTACGTCGGTCATAATGTACTTTTCATTAGCCTCGAACCCTTTCGCGAAGTGGATTCAATCTTGAAATATTCATCGCCTTGCAACCCTTCTCCCTTACCCAACACGAGATCCTTTTACAGCTTCACGAGCTGCTCGTTCAACAGGTTTTAATTAGCGTCGACACTTTCTCGATGACGAGATCCGACCCTTTTCACGCGACAACTTATTTGTTCCCGTTTCAATCGCGAGATTCTTTTGTGGCAACCCTTCGCGCCATCATCGATAGGAAGTTTAGCTGGCGACGTGACTAGTTTTCATTTTTTAAACGAGTTCACTTATTGGAATTACGTTACGTTAATTTTTAGATCTTCTTCATTCTACTTTTAGAGAAAATTATCGTCTTATTGGAAACGATATTCACGAGGGAAGAAGTGTGGCGGATGAAAAAAGAGGGTGCGTTTCGTCCCGGGACTACCGGTGGACTCGTCAGTGAGGCTATGCCCGGTGGTCCCTGCCTTAGACGTAGAGGGAGTCTCGCTAAGTGCGGTATTTGTATCATTCACCTGTATATTCGACCGCTGGCAAAATAGACAGACTCGTTGTCGTCGTAGCCCTCTAGTGTTGGCGGTTGGCTACTTTGCAGTTCACAGGTTAAACGTATAATCCTTTAAGTATAATTACTATAAAGATATACCCAAGAATATTTTAATATATAATATCAAAGATGTTACTATTAATTATAACAAAGGATCAGTATTTGTTCCTTTACCTTTTGTACATACAAATCAGTCTATTTTCAGTCTTGGTTTTTGAACCAAACTAATACATTTTCAACCATTTCTATTATTCTTACATTGCTAATAACACCCGTCGATTAATATCGATATAAATTCTACCACAAAACACATTACATCTATTCAAACTCGAAAACTTTCAAAGGGAAAAATTCTAAAAACAGCCAGATCGTTTCACCATCGATCTCATCGTTGTTATCTCTCGGCAATATTCAAAGCGTAGCCCGGGGCGCGATTCGTTGACGGTACGGTGCTGGTAACTCACCCTCCGCGGCCTCTCCAAGCTCTAAAGCCAAGAATAACCCTTGCTTTGCATCTCACCTGTTGCTCGACACCGACCCTCGACACTCCCGGTTGCGGTGCTTTAGGGGTGGCTAATTAAAGAGTCAGACGGTGGCTGGTTTCGCGGTGTTTAATACACCATTCCTTCACCCTCTCTCTCTCTCTCTCTCTCTCTCTCCCTCTCTCACCCTGTCTGCCGTTGACCCTCACACCCTCGTTTCTCGTCTCCGGTCGGCACCAGGACAGAATCCAGAGGCACTTCAACCCCGAGGTTTTTGTTCCTCTCGGTTTCACAAGCCTGGAATTAATTAGCGGCTCCGGTTAAGCGGGGGTTGGATACCGTCGCGGCGACTCATTTAAGGGATGTTTATTTTAATTTCAGCCCGGATCTGGAGGGCAGCCTGGTGACTTTTTATTACTTAATTAACTTCTTCTTCCTGTACCACGGTCTTCTTCTTCATCACCTCGAGCCACCGCAACGACGAGACTCATCCCCCGGCATCGTCCTCTTCGCCACGCTTCACCACCGTCATCCCCTTCTTAAAAAAGACCACCTTCCTTTATCTCTCTCTTCTTTTCCTCCTTCTTCACTGCCTTTAATTTTCTCTTTTCTTTTTTTCTTTTCTTGTTTATCGCCGTTCTGGCTGTTCAAATCGCTCGCCGTCGAACATCAGGTACTCGAGATCCTCTACAGGCAATTATTTCCTCGTTATTTTTCATCGTGCAACCAGCACGACCGCGCGACTCGCTGCCTAATTATCGCCGCGAAAATGATCCTCTCGATGGGCCGCCATGCTTCCTCTTCTCGCCCCCTTGGCCCCCGCGACCA
>NT_176452.1:1162112-1197926 GCF_000188095.3 Bombus impatiens
GGCCCCCGCGACCACGGACCCTGTGATTATAATGCCAACGCCGAATACGCGGTCCCGGGGTCCTCTCGGAACCACGGCACCGAGCCTCGACGAGGTAAGAACGAGAATGGGCCACACTCAACCGGGGGAATCGTTTCTCGTGAAATTGCTGACGGCTCTCTGCATTTCTGCACGTGAAACCACCTTCCTCGGGCGGATTCGAGCGTGCCGCTGCTCTTGGAATCTCGTAACGCGAGGAAAACCCGGCTTGCGTGTTACCCGCGCAGAAGACATTGGAAATTAGAAGCTGACGCGCGCGAATTCGCGACCTGACGGAAGTCCAGGATCGTTTGACGGACGTTGGATGTCAGAAATTTGAGAATGGCGGCTGACAGGAAGAAATAACAGAGATGGATTCGTAAAGTTGAATAATTGGGATTTAAGAATTTTTTCCATTTAAGAAGATTTTATAATTCTTCCTATTCTTCGTTATATTCTTTCTTTGTCAACAAATTTCCTAACTTCGAGAAGATGCGTAGTTGCAGCGTCCGCTGCTAATTGTACATAGCACTTCGCCTGCGATCTGTCGAATTTCGAATTTCCATCGGTCGCGAAATACTCGTCTTGTCAACGATAAGACGAGGTTGTGTTCTTCGCGCGCTGCACTTGCAAACTCGACATTACGTGTACAGAATTCGTATATGCTATTTATGTATAACTATAAGTATTATAAATTTCGTTTCTTCTCTTTTTTTGTAAATGATAAAATGAATTTCTCTTCGCCCTGTTCGAAACATGTACGAAAGACCGTTGTCAATACGTGCGATTTTTCAATTTGCATCTTGTACCGATGATATGCCTTATAGATCCTGGTTTCTTGGTGCAAAGAATTAATCTCAATCGTAATGTGCATGTAAATTATGCATAAAATTGTTACGACAGTGCTGAAATTTATACGTAAGTAAATTAATTTGATATACAAATACAATAATTTAGAATTTGCAAGCATTCGCAGGTTCCGAACGAAGAGAATGTGTAGGAGATACTAGGTTGAGGTGAAAGTTTGTTCGTTTGAACGGAAACAAGTTTGCGCAAATGGAAAGCAATTAATCATTGGCGAAGCTTTTTTACAATCGCGTATATGCAAAGGAAAAGACAAGTATGACAATGAACTGTATTTTTATTATGACCAGTTATACACATGTATGTCTATTATTATAGTAAGATATTACAAGTTTCTAATGTGTCATGTGGCATACGCAATATGCTTCTACGTGTGATTTACAGTTCCAGAAACGATTGTTTCGTCAAAGTTTTACGGGCATCGGTCTGTTAACTAATGTAAGATTACACGCGTCTATAAATGTCGTTTATAAGTGTTACCGTTGCAATATATATCAGGATTTAATTGCTACATCAGCGTAATAATTTAGAAGAATTCAATTTTATCGAATTAAAATTTCTCGATCCTTGGTACGATTAGTTTCACGAGATTTATACATTTACTAGTTTGTATATTTTTTTTTCTTTTCTTCTTTTGTTACGTTAAATGGGTTGGAATTTATCTGTAGGATTACTATGACAACTCAAAGACATGCTATTACTTATGTTCATATAGTTTTATTAGCATTTCTGTGTTCAGTGGTACGTGAATTTGTTCCTCAGTTTACCTGTAAAATTATTATGCTAATTTTAGAAAGTACTAATCTATTCGATAAGAATTCTAAGAGACAATAAACAATTTCGTTCAGGTATTACCAGAATTTGTTATCGTCAAAATTATTTCAGTCGCGATCTTTGCATTCTCTGAGAATTATTTAACCACAGTTAATGATCGTAGACTTTAAACAGTAAACAATCTAAGTATTAAGGAAGCGAAGGAATAATGCTTTCATTCGAATCCATGTCAAATATTAAAACTTATCAAGTAATTCGTTTCACCTTTGGAGACTACTATAATACACATACATGTCTATAAACTTTTATAAAATTTATGATTTTACAGAAATGATTTTCATTTTAACGATTACAGTTACAAAATATTCTTTCTTCGCTTCAAATCTTCACATCGTTTACCATTCCGACTGCTAAATTACCAAGTAGAAACGCTCTTGCTATCTTCATACCTATCATGAAGTCATTGAAAAAAATTGTACACGACCACAGGACGACTCAAATTACGTTTATCGACAGTCTTTAGCTAATTCTCACGTTATCGCGGCAAGCAAACGTTTTATCAAGCTCTTGACGCTCGTCTAATTGCCTCATCAAAAGCGCGCGGCCACCGTAATTCCTCGCGAACATTAATCAGCGCTATCGCGAATATATTCAGAATTTCTCCCCCTGGCCGCAATAAAGAAAGCAACAGTGACGAAGCAAGCTCATCAAGCACGCGCCTTTAACCTTCGCTCTCCCGTGACAGGAAGTCCGTCTAATTAATTTCACCGGGAGAAAAGAATCCCTCGCGGGGGTGGCTTCTCTCCGTTAAGAATACGGCCGGCCCCGAAAAAGAAAAGAACGAATAAAAACACGAAGGGGTGGGGGTGAAGAGAAGCGAAGGGAGAACGATAGGAAGGGAAGAGAAGAGATAGAACGAGGCAAAGAGCTTCGAGATTATTTCGTTATGTCTCGCGGCGAGTCGAGATGTCGGGCAATTAGCCATCGTATAATTATTCCCCTCGCCCTTATTTGCCTAGGTAGTTCGAGGTGGCAGCTGTTGCCGCGAGATCTTCGCGAGAGACCTTCGCCCAATAACAAAGTGTAATAACCGAATGCCTCTCGCCATTTATTTTAATATTCCGCTTGGTCGAAAAAAGGGGAGAGAAAGTTCGATTCACCGAAGAGGAATTTCAGGCTGCTCGGCTTTGAATTTCGCGTGTTACAACAAGGATTCCTCGGCGATTAACGACCGGTGTAAATTGAGCTATTGGAAAACAGGGCGGAAGCGGAGGTACGGAATTAATCATTCCTTCGCGAGATGAGCGATTAATAAAAATACTTGGAGGAAAAGAGAGTTAATTAGGGGGGGAGGAAGGTTGGATTTCTGATTGATATGTTGGTGATTAACAAACGCGGTATGAGTGGACTGATTAGACACTGAAAGGTGGCGGAGAAGCGCGATATGAGTGAAGTGTTAATAAAGATACGTATCAGATGGGAGGAGAAGGAAGTAGTTGCAATTATCGTAGGAAAGAGGTTGTGCGTGGATCAACTAACATTAACCAAAAATAGAACGTAGAAATGAGATCAAAAATTAAGGCGAATTCTCGTTGATTTCACAGTTACACCGTTCATATCACATGCAGCAAAATTTTGAAATTCTTTCGTCGAAAACGAGCGAATAAAATTTTAAGAACGACACGTAGCGTGTCTTCGCACTTGCCGCAACGTATCAAACTCAACCAAAAATCGAACAATTATCGTCGATTTTCTAATTGCATAAAATTGTAATCGGAAGTTAATAAGGCTGCTGCTAAGCTGATTTCAACGAAACGTAAAAGGAGGAGGTATAAAAAAAAGAAAGATAGAGGGAGATCGAAGGGAAAGAAGTTGGTCAAGATACTGGCTCTTCACCCCACCCTCGTCTTTGTCTCGGTGAGCCGCGCTTTCAGAATTCTTCCTTTCTTGATAATTATCCTACCGTCCAGCCAGTCCTTAATCTTTGAGCTCGCCTTTCAAGGAAAGCTCCTACCGAATGAATGCCCGGCCACGGCGAAATAATATTTTATACACAACAAAAGCGGCCCCCGGCACGGCTACCGCCCTCACCTCCACCCACAGTACCGCAACCTTCGCCCTCTCCACCCTCCGCGCGATTGTTATCAAGGAGACGTTACCTAGCACCTATACAGAACTGGCTATTTTACTTTCTTCCTTCCTCCGTTCTTTTCTCGCTCGTCCTTGTAGCGATTTCCGTTGATAGCGAGCTCCACAGCGCAAATTAATCGCGATTTTATGCCCACGAAAAAGATTCGCCGCGTAGATTGCGTAATCGCGCCACCAGGATAATTACGTCTTTGTACGTTAATTCGAGAGTTTCACGATATAGTTGTAAAATAGCAAGCGTACGTACTATACACTGTGGCTCGCGAATGTATTCGAGCAATTACTATAGCAAACTTTTATGCCCGTATTGTATATGCGTTCTATGAAACATTTCAAAATTTCATTAGTACTGTAATAAGACACGACTGTCACGATCGTATCGGTATAAATAATTGTACGGACGTTTACTAATTTCATGGTGAATCATGGAATCGAACGGAACTCGTTTGAGATCAATTTTGCAAATTGATCGTAGTATTTTTGATGTACGAGTAATTACCGGCTGGCTTTACAGTTACGTGTTCAAATCCCTGTGATTAACCTTGTGTATGATTAATGGAAATCATAGTTAGCCTCGTTCTACGGGAATAAATAAATAACTGTAAATTCATAATGTATTCGCAAAATTTAGCGGTTTTGTCACATATTTGGTACAGATTACAGATATTCTCCGTTCAACGTGGGAAATTTCTTAACGCGTAAATTATTCTAAAATAACATTCTAAATCCGAGATAACGAAACTACATGGTTGAGAAAATGCAGTGTATAAGAGTTGCTCCGGTTGAATTTATATTTCGCAGAGAAACTACTGTTAAAATTTTATTTGAAATAAAAAACGAATGCATTTAATATGCACGAACACAAGATACGATGAATGGAACCGTCTGAATCGTGAATCGGACGACGAAATCGTTGGGTTCAGAGAGGAATTCTCCACGGTCGTTGAACGGTCACAATACGCGCGGATCCGTGAGGGTCTCGCGAGCTTCCACGGCGGGGCCGGATCAGATTTCGTGTAGTCACTTAACGATTATCTCCGATGGATCACAACCGGCCGGATTAATCGTCATTAATCTTCATCACCGCGGTTCCCGATCATTTTTCTTGGAGGGTTGTCCGCTGGCGCGTCCCGCCGCGCCGGTTCCCGCGCGGCGTCTCATTTAACCGTATAAATCACGTCGCGCGTCGCGCTTAAAACTAAGCCCGCGAGGAGCGCCGTTTTCGAGCCGTGGCTAATCGACCTGCCACCCCCGACCCTCCTCGAAAAGTCTCTACGACAGAACCAAAAAGATGGCAGAAAGAGGAACAGACAGGCAGCCGGAGGCAGCGACACGAACGGTCGCGCGAAATTATTCGAATCGCGCATACCGACGCCGCTCGATCCTCGATCACGGTCAAGATTTCGTGGGGTCACGTTAGAATGCACGCTGCCACGAGTCGAACCGAGAGAGCAGAGCGACCAACGAAGCTGTGTGGCGAGGCCGTGCGCGCGCGGTTGGTTTAAGCGCAATTAATCTTCGTTAAGTAAGCAAGCAAGCGAGCGAGCGAGCGAGCAAGCAACCAGGGCCTTTCTACTTACTTACTCGTATCGCGCGCGGACGCCTCGCGTATATACACACTTTCCACCGACGTTCAACACGCTACTATCCGTCCATGGCGGTCGTCTTCCTCGTGCATCACACACGATCACTATGCCGCTATATACACATACTGCTTATAGGTACGCGTATACATACATACATACATATATATATATAGAGAGAGAGAGAGAGAAAGAGAGAACACGTGAGCAATCGTGAAGTAAAAGTCGCGAGCAGTCAGTCCCCGGTATCCGTTCCTGTTTCGAAGACCGACCGACCAAGTGCTTCCCCTCTCCGACGCGACGTCTCATAACTCGTCCGCTCCCTGTTGCTCTTCCTCTCGACGGTTTATATACGGTTAGTTATGCCCACGGTACCTCCGCTCGTGTGTATACGCACACGTAGCCTCGGGCTCTGATTAAATCTGAGTAATTAAGGGAGTTAACCTCGACTTAACTTGACTTAACGCAGTCACGCCCGCTTGCCCACCCCTCGCGTTTACACCGTTTACACGCCGCTTTACATTGTTCGAGGAAACGGGTGTCTTCGCGCGCTACGTCTACTCCACTCTCGTCTCTTTACTTTACTCTTTACGCTCGGTCTCGTCCGTTCGCGAGCTCACGCGGGCCGAGGCACACGCACGAGCCGCTCCTCGGTTAATTGCTATGCCCCGCTAATTACACAGCTCTGTGCCCGCGAGGGGAACCGGTGCGTGCATCGACGATCGTTTCCGATGCAAATGAAACGCGTGGGCCTCCGTGTTGTTCCTTTCGTCCTCTCTATTCGATAGACGTATGTCTTCCTTTTTCTTCTCCTAGTCTTTCTTTTTTCGTGTCTCCTCTAATCGCGTCGGAGCGAACGAAGGCGACGACCGATTCACTTTGTCCGCCGGCGAAATTGCGATTGGGCGTTGGTTAATTAAGGATCTACGCGACACGATCGGCGCCGACCAGGAAGCGGACCCCACGCGAGTATTCTAGTCGGGAATACACGTGCGCTCGCGAACGAGTCTCGTCGTTGATCGTTTAAACTGTTCTTTTACGTGTGTACCGGTTTAACGTGGTATAGATACGTCGGCTGATTTCGTAGAAAGATAGGTTGTTACGCGAGAGGATGCGAGCGTTTTAGTCGCAGTCGATTTGATTCACCGACCAAGGCTTAGACTTCGTTTCCACGAATGTGGATCTAGAATATTTCCTCGATCATGGTCGCCTCTTCGCGTAAATGTAGCGCCAGGTTGATAGGAGGATCTGCGGTTCGATGACTACGAAAATCTGATTAATTTACAAACCCTAAGACTGATGCGGATCGTTTTTTGTCGATAATGATGGATTGCGTAGAAATGAAAATATGAAATTAATAATATCAAGTCGCGAATAATTTTTAAATGCAACTCGCAAGTTAGATATAAACTAAACGGATGTTAAAAGACGTTAAGCGATAGCTCGTTCATGCTAAAAGTAGAATAAATATTTAGGTATCGGACATTACGAATAGATAAAAAATGAATGTAAATTATTTCGTATAAAAATTAGAAAGATGACAGTACGATATAAATAGAATTATAGAATTTACGTAGTATAAAATTCCGAGATTCGTTCTTCATTAGCGAGACATTCGGTATAGTCTTATAAATAAATGATCTTGTGATAATGCTTTGACGAAAAAGCATAACTACGTTGTTCGCTCCGATGCCAAAAGTAAGTAAATCCTTGTCGAGATGTTGTACACGATGCTTCTTGTTAACAAACGTAAGATTTATAAACACTAAAATGAAGCAATCGTAGTAAATGCGTATAGTAAATGCAATAGTAATTTCGCGATAAATATGTCTTAATATAATCATGGCGAGAATTTCAGAACGAGAACGAACGTCAATCAAGAATCTATAAATACCAACCAACCATCACGTGTTCGAAACTGTTATCTGCACCCTAGAAATTAAAGTCGAGTCGTCTGTGAACATTACTTCATTTATGCTATTTCGAAATATAATTTACTGAATAGAACAGTCGCCAAAAATGTACAGTAGAATCTTATTTCTTGTTAATTAACCCTCTCGCTTCCGCCTACGCATTTAGAAACATTAAGTAGAACGATACTCTTGCCAGACGTTAATCATAGTTTTATAGCTCAATTTTTTCCCCTCCCGAGCAATTTTTACACGTTACCAAATGTCAGAATCGTTATACGAAGCATTTATTCGCCAAATATTAGGCAAAAAATTGCAAATAAACGTTCGTGGCCATTAAATAATCTGTCAAATTATTATTGCAAAAATTAAGCATCAATTATGCAACGTTCTTTATGACGATAGAACGTTGGACGAATTTTCCTAGGAAACAGATTTCTTCCAGCGGAGAAGTACAATATATGGAATAAGTTTGAATTTCTTAGAACGAATAGTACCAACAATAAGCTTTACTAACGAAACTTTCGAGTTTAATAATCAATATAACAGAGCCTCGGAAGAAACGTACGAAAGTTTCCAATTTCTTCAGAATTAATATTTGCTGCTTAATTGCTCTCAACACGACATTTTAACATTCTATGTTACCTTAAAGTTAATTCAAAAATATCCCGAACTTTACAAGAATCTACCTCTAAACCATCCTGCGTTCTCGTCAACGATACTTCAGCTCCGAACAATTTTTTCCTAACGCATCTTTCCCCCATTCTCTGATTTTTCCACAACTCCAGACACGCGATACGACAGGAGACGGCGGACGTCTCCAGTCACGTTGTTGCAGAAACGTCGCGACGCATGGGTTCCGCTTGCATTCGAGCGTAAGAGGAGAGGTGCCTCGCCTAATTAGCCCGCTCGTGTATTTCCGTCGCGTGACGTCACGTGAGCTCGTTTGCCTGGCCCGCGGCCAGCTTTTCCGCCGAACTATAAACCATATTCACACCCACGCAACACAATTAGCCCGCGGCCAGTCGGGGAATTATAATACCCGCGAGTCAACCGCCACGACGCGGAGGAAACAACCTTTTGGTTCGAGCTAAAGGGTGCATGCTGTGGGGTGGGACGCACCAGTTCAGTGAACATCGCGATGAACGACGTCCCAAGACTTCAGTTTGTAATCTCACCTACGAATTTCGCGTCTCTCTGCCTCTCTTCCACGTATTTCCTGCGGACGCAAATACGAGAACGTTTGGCGAGGCAACGACGATGTCTCAGACGAGGATTTGCTCGGCTTGTCGCGATGCTGCGAATTGCTGCCTCGGGAGAACGATTTTGGGTGGAGAGGTTGATTCTTGTTGTGGCAGATTGGTTACATTTTTGGTTTGAAGCGTTGGAAAATGAAAATATGGACGATAACGTTGGACGTTGCGTTCCACCGTTGTTGTAGCTTTCGTACGAATAAAAGAAATTCTTTCCTGGAACAGGCGAGATTTTGGATAGTTGACAATTGACAATTTCTTAGTATGACTTTTATTTTAATAAAACGACGCAGTACTAAGTTTTATAGTTTTCAATAAGATTAATAAAATAGTAAAATTAACTAGTATTTCTGAAGGACGAGTATCGGTTGAAGATATTGTATCTTGTACCTTTCTTTTTTTTTATTCACAGAATTCTAAAAAAGTATTATTTATTAATGGTTATTCATTGATTTACTCACTAGTTTACATAGTATCTTTTTGCATTTAAAAAATCTCTGTAAAAAGATCTGTTTCTTGATGGAATGTCTATGGAGACCCAAAGACTAGTCGTATAAATTGCATATAAACGCTCGGTGTGGATATTTCCAGACAGGAATTAAATTTGGTTCCGTCGTGAGAAGACGAATCTGCACGAAGCCAGGATTTCCTGTACTTTTTACTTAAGAGATAAGCTTCGTGTTTTAAGAGCGTTGTGGTGGAACGGTGTCGTAAAACCATGGAGGGGATGCCCGTAGGTTGTCAAGGGGAAACAACCCCTCGAATCGGTCCTCGAGTCGTGGCTGCTAGTAGATCGTGATGCCACAAGAGAAGACTCGAATTTTAAAGTAGCTAAGCCGAGACTAGAATTGCCTCTGGTCTATTCTTCTCGCGGTTACGCCGTTATTTCTTTATGCAAATACTTCTTCTTATCTGAGTGAAGTGCGTAAGAAAACAATTTATCTTTGTCTAATAATAATTGCGATTATTTGTAATTACGATTTACGATGGTAATTTGGTAGTAAACTTCACAGGCTATTTAGATCAAAATTCGAAATAGTATTGAAATTGTCCCGATTTTAGGTACGCGATATTTATCGTAGATGCCAATTTTAGTTATTCTTTGCACCAAGAAAATTCTACTTTTTTGACAATTCTATTTTTTTTTTAATTTTATTTAAAGGCAAAATGTTACACGCTTAGTTAAACAAAGCAATGATGGTAGTATCTGTATATAATAACTACAATAATATTTGATAGTTCGATACCAAAATTAAGAAACTTTCATCAGATATAACTGGCCAATACTTGATCTTTGCAATGGCTCAATCTTTCAACGCCAACAAAACAGTTCAATTCGCAATAAAGACTGAGGAAGCCGCGTTCGTTGCTAGGAATCGCAAAACACCGAAATCGAACGAAATTAGCGCGAACCGTTGAACCCGAAGATCCCAGAAACGAAGGAAAACTCGCTCGCGAGAACGATCCGATCTTCCGCTCGGCTGTGCCCACTCGCGAGAGCTTCGCAAACGAAATCTACAACGGGCGAGGATCGCGGAAGCGTGAATTCGGCTGATCAAACGTCGCGACTATCGAAAAATGCCGTCCGCAAAGGGAAAAGAAGTTCCTCCGATAAGGATTGGAACGAGGCTCGACGCGACGAAGGGTAGAAGAAGAGCTATACGGGGGGAAGTAAGGTTGGAGGAGGTCGGGGAATAAAAAGAGAGAAAAAAATAACGGAAGAAGCAGGGAGAAAGAGACACATAGAAAGACAGTAACGCGAAGGGTAATGGGGGTGGTCGAGGGTGGTGGTGAGAGGTAAGCGCAGGAGGGTACCCCGAAAGTCCTTTCTCGCTAAAAAGGAGGACCCCGGTAGGGGGTGGTCGGGGAGAAGAAGGAAAGAGGAGCTGGCTGAGACTCGGTAGAGAAGAGGATGGGAGTCGGTTGGGGGCGGAAGTAAGTATTGATTCAGATTCAGCTAGTTAGCTATGCTCGAAGCAAGCACATCCCCTCCCGGTGGCTTGTTCGGCCACCTTTTTCTCCGGCAGGCACGATCGTCTTTTGCTTCTCTCTCTGTCTGCCGCGGCACGGTTGCGGGGGTGGACGGTTAGCGGCGGCGGCTGAGAAGACGCGGAAGCGCCGCAGAGGGTGGAACACGGGGGTGGAGCGAAGGGAGCCGAAGGATGCAGAAAAGAAGGCGTATGTAGAATGGGAAAGCGTGCAGGATCCGCGCGCGCGGAGGTGTAAGATGTAGGAGGTGACAAGCATCTCCTTCGATCTTTCTTTCCCTTTACTCTCTCTCCTCCCTCTCCCCTGCAGCCCTCCTCCTTCGGCTGTCCTCCTTCGTCTATCTTTTCGACTCAACCCCCTCTGGTCCCTTGTTATCCCGCCGTTTCCTTCGCTCCCTCTCTGTCCTCTTCTAGTTATCTGTCTATCGTTGCAGCTCCCTTTTATATTCCCATGACGACAGCCCAGATGCACTCGGCAGCCATACGAGAGGTGTATGTTAAAACTTCAGTCGATATTTCTGTTGCGCGATGGAACCGGGAATGGGAACGACCGCGTTTCCGCGACGCGTCAACAGGCTGGCTTTCCAGAAAATTTTGAAGCTGTTGAAACCAAGGGTACTCTGTTGCGTTCTTGGGATTCGGTGTACATGTCTGGATGTTGTTACGTTCACTCAGCGACGATGCGTTAGATAATTGATCTCTCGATGATAAATAAGGAAATAAATAAACGGCTTTAACAATTTGCAGGGTCTGTCGGGAATTGGTAACTTCTAAAATATTCGTTATATCGGTATACCTGAACTTGGATAGTACTTTTCAAAAAATCAAGTAAACAAAATTACTATAGAAACAATCGCAATTTATGTATATACTATGAATGGGCGTATGAACCATCCAGAAGATTCATCGATCAGTTTCAAAATTAAAAAGTAAAAGAATCTGATAATGCTATAATCGCTAATTCTTGAAATTTTAGCATTAATCCTTAAAATTTGTCTACGCTATCATTTATACCGTCTTTTTGCAATAAAGAAACTTAGGGGAGTAAGTTATTCGTTTTCCGAGAATTGAACATTAATCGTGTACCTGAGTGAGAAAATTATGAAACTCACAAAACGTAGAAGTTAATCATTACCTTCTGGAAGGCTCATATATCGAGGAATCTGTCAGCTACCGTGAAAGCAAGTCGAAGCTGCAAGAATGTCAAAGAACCGAGTAATCCTTGCTCACACGTGGTTCGCTTATCACATTCTGTAAAATGTAAATTTCCCGAGACATCATTTTAATATACATCACGTACGTATGTACATATACATGCGTACGTTCCTTATACATGTACATAAATACGTTAGAGCGTAAAGAACTACACGAAGTATATGATAAATGAGTTACATCCTCGAGCAAATATAATTTGCGATGTCATGTCTCGCGTTAGATACCATCTCTGATGAATATCCGACGACGAAGACGTTTGAGAATAAAATAGAACAGCGGAAACAGAATCAGGCATATGAATTAGCGCCTTCGTCTTTCCCGATTCGATTCTGTCTTGCGTTTTGTGGCAGCCAGCTTTACGGGCGTCCCCATCTCGCGGATTTTTCTGCAACCAGGGCGTCGCGACGCCTTAGCGGCTAATAAGAGACGCTGTCCGAACCGGGAGGCGTCCACTCGCGTTGCAGCGCTCGTTGCAGACGCGTCCTTCCCGGAGAATTCTCCTCGCTTCGACGAACAAACATCCCGATGCTTTCAGAGAAGCCATAAATTGTTTCTGAAATATTAAAATTTCTAAAGATATTACATAGCGGAAAATATAATAGCAATTCTGTATATAATATCGTTTAGAACTTAATATAGGATGTATGCTCGACAGAATATCGATCCATTTGCCTTGAGAAAATAACTGTTTGATTAAAAACGATATCTTTTTTTAATTAATGATTCGATGCGAGGGATGATCGTTTTATGAAAATGTGACGAAATATACAACTTTTTTTATCAATAAATACCATAGAGATCTGTTATCTTTAACTATATCTATTTTGCTTAATCTTTCAAGCATTGAAACAATTTCGCATCTGTTTGCATTGTGTACGTATTTTCAAAGTTTCTCAGAATTTGATATTGCTTTTTGCAAATTCCAAAACATTGAAATATCTTAGAACGATTTACGTATAGCTATGTGTTAGAGAGATAACATATTACATGTTACAACCAACCCAAGTAGTATACCTAAGTAGTGTACCTAAATAACGGTGCAAACGATCACATATTATTTATCTAACAATTATTGCTCCAATCACAGAAGATACTATCTACAGCGTGTGTCGCTATGATATTTCCTTCGAACTAAATTCTGTCATCTTAATTACTGAATATCCATCTTTTCTTTAGTTGGTCAAAATTAAGAAACATTTCTAAATTAAGAAATTAAAAAATGAAGAAGTTCTTTTAAATTCTTTATAAATCCTTCCCTGTTTCGCGAGTTCCTTGCAAAACGAGGACGTGGAGCGAAATCGCGAGGACTATTTCGTTGGACGCGCGCTTCGAGCGACAAAACGCCCCGTTTCTATGCACAATCGTATTTATATTTCTTAGGCCGAGCTCGACCGCGCAAGATTTATCTCCGGCCAAGAAAAGGACGTTGATTTAAGATCACGGACTGTATTATAAAACGGCGCATGCTTTCTACCTTTACTGGCCCCCTTTTTTTCTCCCCCTTCTATCTCTCTCCCTTCGTTTCGTGCATTAATTGATCCATGGTGATTTATAAACACGACCAGATAATTACGATCGAACGTAGCCGCCGCGGAATTTTATCGTAACCGTCGCGTTGTTTCAAAGGATCTATCTATCGTTTGTCGCCGTGAAGAATCTTTGTTAACGATTTTTCAAACCAACAAGAACTGCTTTCACAACGTCAATCGCTTGCGTGATTTAGGCTGGTGAAGTTGTGCTCGCTCTTTTAAATCTGAACATTCCTTTTACCGTAAACCATCGGTTCGATTAAATTTGATTGTAGTCGATGAAAAGGATCGACAATGATTCTATTTTATCCTGTCAGTTGCGAAAATGAACTGTTCTTGCTCTTAAAGTAATTAAGAGGAATAGTTCAAAAGAATCGTATTCGAAGAATACGAGAAAGAAATATATCGCGTTTTCCAATTTTTGTACGTGAAACAATCTTAAAATTCAACGCGTTGCCAATCAATTCTGTATTATCGATGCTACCCTCGCGTATGAGCTTCATTTTAAAAAATCCCACCTCTTTGCATCAAATTTCCAATTGCCAAGAATTTCCAACTCGGAACAAGATTGAAATATTAATTTGATACAAAAATATTATGAATTCTCGTGCAACATACGATATCCTACAACATCTATAGACTTCGTAATATCCAGATTCTCTTGATATCAACAATTTCATAGATCCGAATGTAAGATCTCTCCATATTTCTACTACGATACCTCCACACAGATGCTAAATCATAAAATTCTCATCTTCTACAACGCACGTTTTCTCGACCGAAGACCTTGGCTCGCAGTAACAGTCACCGCGCGATCTCACCCCCTGATCACTGTCGTGTTGAAGAATTTCGCAAAACTCGACTTGCAAATTCGCTTCGAAGCAGCAGCCAGCGGCGCATCGACCTCGTTCGATCGCGTCAATCTATCAAGACATTAGCCGGCGATTATTTTGTCCGATTACGTAGTCGGTCATTTATTCGCTGTCCACCGCTAATGGAAAACTATTCCGCCCCGCTTATTAACGATCGGAATGTCGTTAACAATAAGAAAAATTATCATCCACGGCAACGTGTTCTCCACGTATATACATGTATATGTAATGTACATAAATGCGTTAGTATATAGGCATTCAGACGCTCGACGGAATTGATATCGGTGCGAAATCATTACTGGCGCGCGCTGCATTGGCTGCAATTTGCGTAACGATAACAATCAGCTTTAAGTGGAACAATAGGCTGCCGTGACGGTAATTAGTGCCGCGTACTGTCTGGCGTGATGACAATTGCGCCAGCAGCGATGGTAAATAGTAACATTAATAACACTGGCCGATAGCGCGCAACCAACACCAGCGCTCACACAGCATCGCGTAGCTGTCGCGCGAACATAATGGACCGTTATTATTCTCTTCCGTTAAATATTTAAATTGAACGGGACGGCCGGTTGGATTCGATCGCGATCGTCAAGTGATTTTCAAAACGATCCCTCGCCGTTGTGTAATCGACGTTACCGTTCGGCGAACCGTGCTTCTCGCGTTTATCATCCCCTTCGACGCGACGTTGAAACGCGATGGCTCATGCCTATCCTGACTGTTGAACGATAAAATAAAAATTCCAAGCGGTTAGATACTTTTTAGTTGATTTTTCGTTGGATAGATTGGTATTGGAAGTAACAATTTGTTTTTGGAGTAAAGTTTCACGGTGTAGAGTCGTATAAGAAATTATTTATAATTTGGAATTACATATTTATCCGACATGGCTAAAAATTATAAAAGTTTATTGTACGTGATACTATGATTATCGATCAGAGATAGAAAGGAACGAAGAGTAACGCAATTGCTATTCTAGAAGTCAAAATGATTGTTCAACTAAGTTATTATAAAAGAAAAAAAAGTGCGGTAGACGTTGGTAGGTATCTGATGTAATGGAAATCTGGCGTAGCTTAATGCAAATACAAAGAAAGTACACTTTAAAATCTTATGGATGTTGGAATCGAATTTAAATCGATGTTGTTTCAGTTTCAGGTCATGCAAGCGAAAACGGCCCACTTCAATACCAAATTTAAAGTTTCTACTTTCCGTTAAACCAGCAACGCTACTGACCAAAGGTATTGTTCCATTTATCTACTTTCATCTAACCATAATTTAAAAACATTTAGTACTACCTATAGTATTAGTAACTTTAATTAGGTTGTGGTTAGTTAATTAGAGAAACTAGTCCCTTGAATTCTACAGCGCGCAATCATGGAAACGAAGAAACCATAAGATCCGTTTATTCTAAAATTGTGAACAAGTAAATGGAAAAGCTTTTAAACAATCTTCCAACGAAGCTATATTATCCCATCGATAAATCAACATTTTTCATTAAGAAACGTGTCTTTGAAAGGGTAGAGAGAATCCGTGACGGAAATCTGAAAAAATTATAAAGAACACAATGCAAATTTGTCTACAAGAATTTCGCCAAAATCACATACTCGACGACTTCCACTTAAAATCTCGTTTCGTATTTCGCGTCACAAGATACAAACAACCTATCGTTTCTATATCACATTGGAAATAGAAAGATTTTCACCTCGAGAAAATTCAGAGCAACACGTCGCGTCGTCTCGACGCGAAACGCCCGCGAGATCGTTCCGGGACGTCGATCGTGGACAAACGAGAAACACCAGAAAGAAAGAAGAACAAAAAGAAAAAGAGAGAAAGAATATCCTGGAAAATTTTTCTCGCGTACCACGCGACGTAAGCCGGCCAGCCCGTGGACGGGCATTGAATATAGGGACAGAGACGAAACGTTCTCAAGGCGGCCCGACGACGCACGGTCGACCTTTATTGGAATATTTATGGCGGCTGGCTGTACGAGACGAATTTTTATCGATCCGTTCTGTTGCCGCACCGTCGATGCTAGGTTCGACTCTCTCGATCTCTCGGCCGACGGAAATCGCGATATTTATTCATAAGCCTCGGTTAGAAGGCGCGCGCGGATCGCGCGCATAATAAAACCCGCGTATTGCTCGGCCGGCTGTCACTGCTTCTACCCATCGCGTTCACGTTGATTTGAAGAACGTCCGACGTCTTGCTCTGGTTCCTCGTCCCTTCTTCGTGTGTACCATCCGTTCTTCCTTATTTTTTCCCCATTTCGTCTGTTACGGTTAACACAACTTAGGCATAGTCGTATGCCTCCAGACTTCATCAAGTATTCTTTAGTTTTCCTTTGTTTCTTTTCGTTTTGTCTTCTTTGGCTGCGATAACTGGAATGGTTTATTACGCATGATAAGATTAGATTATTTTGTGACATTGTATTGAAGGGTTGATGTAATGGCAGCTGTGGAGGCTCGATCGTAATCGGAAGAAACGTTGTGTGAAAGAATGAATATTTCAACGAAAAAACCGATTGAACAGGTGTATTATGGGCTGAAAATATTTCTTCGTGTGACTTGAATGGTTCGTTGCTTTAATATAGATAGGAAATTGAATTTTCGTTTGTCGCGTTTGGACTGCGCTGAACAAGAAAGTACTATACGCACGTGTTGTGCCACGTCAAAGCTATGAAACTTCTGCGTACAATCTTTCAATCGTATTCAACATATAACTCAGAGGTTATTCACATTTTTAATAATACCGACACATAGGTACTCGCAGGACCACTATAATTATATATTATTCCAAATCTCTTTTTTTGATGTGTATCTCGAATGAACAAATAATTGAAAGCCAAATAAATGGAACAGAATGACTCACGCATTCTGAATATTAACAAAAGGGCAAAATGAAAATTGTTACAATTGTCACAAACATTAACGGACATTTGCGTACTTTTTATTACATTTCCTGTTCCCCTTGTCGTTTATCAATTACGACACACACACATGCAATATCTATCTATATTATAAAATCAATATAATATTCTGCGTCGATATTTTCAAGTAAACAATGTCGTTTCATTTCAGTAAAATTTAAATACCGTAAATAATTAAAACACCCACACGTTAGGAATTTTTTTCTAGTATTCTAGTTATCTAGTTATAGTAAATCTAGTATTTAGTAATTTCTTCTCTAATCTAGTAATTTCTATCTCTAATCTAGTAATTTCTTCTTAAAACGACGCGCGGTAATTTGAACCACCTACCACAAAATAGGTTTTCGTTGTACGCTACCAATATGTTTTCCGGTGGCTCTGCCTCTCTCTTTCGCCGCTCCTTCGTTTCTTCCGCTCCTGGTTCGGAACCCACGGAGAACCGCCTACAAACTTATTACTCTGGCTCTCTCCGACGCTAGGTGTTATTAAAAATTAGGGAGTGGATTCTAGACACCGGTTGCAAGTCACCGGGGCTGAGTGACTGAGAGACGCGGCCCTGTAATTAAAAAATTACAGAGACGGCTGAGCCACCGGTTTGTTAGTTTTAACACGGCCCAAGGGAAGATGAGTGTGCGTTCCAGGGTGAAACGTGAGTTCCTTCGTTCATTCATGGCGCCACCAAATTAAGGAGTATTACGATCTTTCGTTTTATCTTTGCCTTACCTGCTTTCCTTTCGTTTGTCGTCCATTAAGAAACAATACTTATTTCCGTTTCTCTCGATAGTGTCTTTTTTTCTATTCTTTTAGCCGCATTTCACATGGCTTTGAAGTTCAGGTATAATAACTTTACGAAAGATTCAGTAGTTTTCTATATTGGTTGAATTTCAAGATTCCCTCGAAGTTCTTCATTCTGTTACGTAATACAGAATTTGTAACATTTGCCAATTCGTTTTCTGAAGATCTACCTTTTTTGATAATAATTATTTTCGTATTCAGAAACGTTGAGTTTAGTAAAAAATTAAAGAACTTAATTCCTTCCTTTATCATGTAGCGGCACTCGACAATAAATACTACCGCTCGACACGAAGTACGGCCTGACGGCAGTAGCGCAGTGGTTAGCACCTTAGGTTCGTAACCTAAGGACCCGGGTTCGAATCCCAGCGACCCCGTAGTTTTCCGATTTTTCTTCTACGATTCTTAAATGAGAAGAAAATACAGCAGTACCCCAGCAGCGACATCTTCTACACCCGCAGCAGTACCACCCATCCCTATCTCAGCCAGCGGAACACCCACCAGCGGAGTTTTTACACACAGCCCAGCAGTAGCGCACTATCACCACAAACTAATCACTTCCACTTCAAACTATCACTTACGCTACCACACTCAATCAGAATTTCATCTAATCGCTAAAGTGCACTCGTTCGATCATTGAAGCGGATTGTTTAGTATATAGTACACAAATTCCGCCAAAACGTTCTCTCCTCACATCTTCCAAATTTATCCAAACGAATGACGAGCCTAATAAAAAGCACTAGTGTTTGTCCACTCGCTTAAATGACTTTTCATCCTGGTGACAAATGATATCATTTCTCCATTTCCGCTGCAAAATATGCTACAATATCTATAATATAACAGCACCGGAAAATAACATCTTCCACGTTCAACCTCCGAGCGAACGATGCATTAAGTAGCAGGATTTTAAGCAGCCGTTTTCATCCTCGTGCGACATCAAACCGTGTTTTCACTAGCCTCGTTGCCAGGCTAAATGCGGCGTTAAATATCCATCAGCTTCTTCTCACTCTTAACACACCAATTTGTCATCAATCAACGCACAGATCCTGTGAACTACTCCACAGAAATGCGACTCGTGTTTCCTATAAAGCCGGATTCACACGTTGATATCGAATCATCGCTTGTAAATGGTATTATTAATTAATTTTAAATATTGATAAAAAATTTATATTTTTATGATCATAGAACTAAAGAAATGAAACTTAGGCAGAAATTTCTTTCATCCACTATACATCGTAGAAGATATTATATTTTGTACGCGTTCTATAATTTTGTATGTTAAATGCACTCGGCGAATATTTGTGCTTTTAAATTTCTTCTAAATTGAAATGATAAAAGTAGACGATAAAAGTATAGATGCACGATCTATCGATCATTATTTCTATGGAATCGATAAAATGTAAATCGAGATTATTTGTAAAATTTGTCGCAAAATATTAAAATTAAATATTTTTACGAATCTAGCCGAACTAAACTTACAATTTTCACCACCTGATTTAATAATTTGTCTTAATAATTTCTTGTCAACTGACGAATATTCGAAACTCCTGAAATGTCGCTCGAATCCGATTGAACAGAAATACGGTTGAAACTAAAGCAAAATAATACGCGAAGCGGAAAAGAAACGCAACGGGTGAGGGAAGAGAAAAGAAATGGGGACGAACAAAAGAGGTGCAGAAAGAAACTCCCACACGCGTAGCGTCCTCGCGGCCGAGAAGAAAGGGAAGAAACTCGCAGGTAGACCTTCTGCCAATCCCTTCGTCTTATCCACGATACTTTAATATCGGATATGGCAATAAATTACGTATCGACGTAAAAGCGGCTTCTCTGGCCCCGTCCTCTGGCAGCACGGCACGAAAACCACCTCCTCTTGTGCCCTCCTGTGTCCCAGTCCTCGAACGTGCTTTCTTCTCCTTCCTCTCTCTCTCTCTCTCTCTCTCTCTCTCTCTTTCTCTCCATTCCATTCTCTCCTGTTCTGTTTTCCACCCCCCTCTCACGTTCTATCTCGTTCTATCTCGATGTACACGTGAACAGACGGGGTAATATAATCACACTTAATGACACTCGATACGAACATGTAACATCGGCATTGCACGAGATACCGGGACGATAAGGGACGTGTTTTTCGGGACACAAGGCGCTCGTAAGTCCCGGCGTTACATAGGGACCGGGACACCGCGCCGGTTCTGTACTGTATTTATGCATTGCGCGGTGGCTAATCTGGCCGGGCTTGAACCGTCGTTTAATTTAAAGTTCGCCCGGCATTCGTAATATTTAGTGCTCGAGGATATCGTTCGACAACCAGACAGACACCACAAATCGTTCTTGACCTGTGGAATTTGCGACTGGCTCTGAGAGAGGCGCTGGAGGCTTTTGAGTGCGTATGGGCGCTACGTTGAGAGTGATTGGTCAGTGGAAAGGGTTGTGAGTTCTAGTTAAATAATTTTATATTATTACCCGGATGTTTAGATGGGATTTAGAAATGATTTTTATGCGAAGACTAGTTATTGGAAATTAATTAGTCTTATTATAAAATTGTACCATTCATTTGTTATCTTCGTCAATAATATTTCATTAGTTTGGAGAATGTTGTATAAAAAGATTTCGTTTGTCTATTAATTTATTCGGAAAAACGATCTCTGTGTAGCTGGCGATCTGTCTTACATCTTTCTCAAAGAACGTCTGTCCTACAACGAATTGTGAACATCGAATGATGAAATTCATCTGGTAAGCTTAAAGCCGACCAAATAACAATATGATCTAATTACTTCGTACTATAAAAACCGAGACATCGATCTACTGTCTCTTACATAAAAATTTCACAAATGTAAACGCTATAGTTTAACAAGGATAGAAAGGAAATTCTGGTCGTACTATAAACGTCATCTTAAAAATGTACAAAAATAAAAAGATACATAATCTGAAATAGATTTGAAATTTAACGCAATACACGCTACGTTTTGGCTGACAAAATTCATCAAATACACTGTATTAACAAAAGTTCACAAATCACTAAAAAACATTCGTCACATAAATCTCAATTCACTCGTTTGATTAATTTCAATTAATCGTTGAAATTTCCTCCTTTCAGATACAAATATAACAATTTTGTCGTAGCTATCGCGATCCACCCATACCGAGCCGCCATCTAAATCAACGTACAAAGACGCGGCATGCGGATAGTTATGTGCAAAGCAGAAATACACACGATTCTCTATATTAGCATTTAGTAATTACCTTATCGAGTTGATCGGCCTGTAGTACAACGTATCGAGCTTGTATCTCCGTTACGTCCTTCGCGCCTTCGTGGCACGCGAGCGATTATCGATGCACCGCTACGTTCATCACGAACGTTTCTGGCTCGGGGAATCACCGTCTACATGCCTCTTCTTCTTCCCTTTACCTCGCGCTCCTTCTTCCATTCGAACGAAATTTCTCCATTATTAGATGGAACGTTCACCTTATCGATCAATCTCTCCTTACTACGTACCGTAAGTTTTCTCTTTTCTTTTCCGTTCTTCCGTTTTGTTTTTCGTCTGGATTTCTTGCACGTCTATGGTTATGTCTAGTTGGACACGTGTATACTTGCCGGATGAAATGTAGCGAGACGCTAGAAGCACGCTTGGATATAAGTGGCGGTACCTTTGACGATATGAACGATAGGATGTGAGGTTTTCGTTACATTTTGCTGGATTAGATTAAATTTTGCCTCGTGCAAATTGGATAAAGTGGTGCTACTTGAGGAATACACGGAAGGATTGAATTCTTCAGTATGCAAGAAATTCGCTGTATTTTTGTTGCAATTCTTCCTTTGATGTAGAGAAACAAGTATAATATGTACATGTTCCATAAAAGTATTATTTGAACAAATTTCATGTTGTTTAGAACCTATGAATTTCGATTATTTTCAATAGTTTCACAGTTATGCTTTCTGTGTGCAGAGATACGTTAGAATTCGATCGGGATTCAAATTTACTCCAAATTTAGTAGACAAATTATTGTCTTAAATACTTCCCGAGTTTGTGCTATACAAATAAGAAGATACATAAATAATTTATTTTTCTAGATAGACTTTTCAAAGCACTATTTTGTAGTTTTGTGGAAAATATATTTTCCTACGTCCAAAATATCTTTTGAAGCTATTGCGCTTATAATATGAATATAACGGGTTCAAATCACTGAGTTATATCGCAACTTATAGTCGTAACTTTTACGAGTAGGTACATATAGTCACGAAGGACGCTTTTTTAAATCACTTTCTCTTTGGTCTCGGTCTGATCGTATTCGAAGCGCCTTCGAGCATTGTCTTTCTTTTTACTACCTCTCTATCCTCTTTGTTCTTATTTTTTCAGCTTCGCCTTTTTTCGTCAGAACCACGAGAGATCCTAGATTAGAAACAAATCCTGTATCGTTAATGATAACATAGAAGCAAAACGTTTCTCTTTTCTGCTTTCCTCTGTATGCATCTTTGCTTTCTCTGAAGTAATTCCATTTTACTGCATCGCTTACCTGCCAGCCAGATATGCACAAACCGTTCCGGAACCACATGATTCCGTCCCAAAGCTAGAGCTCTTCTGGTCAGTTTTGTTCCCTAAACCCCTACATATGTTCTTCTGTTTGCATCAATAGACGTTACAGATTTAAACTTTGAATGAGGCGTTTAAAAGGATCAATTAGTTTGAAACAATTCACATTAATTAGGTAGTTAGTAATACTTAACACTAGGTTCACGGGCGTTTCGTATATACCTATCTCTACGAGCTCTCGTCAAATTGACGGGTAAACGAAAATTTTTTTATGAAAGATCGATTTATTCAAATTAAGTCTGAAAGGACCAATATTAAGCTTCGCGTTTAAATAAATTATTAATAAATAAAAAGTCTTTTTTTTTTAATTATCATTAAAAAAATAACAATAACATTAACACTAGGTTCAAATGATTAATTTACGATGCAAAACGGTTAAAATTGGTGCTGTGATTTTTTAAATTCGTCAAATTGACGGGTCTCGTAAACCTAGTGTTAAGTTTGGGTTTTATGCAGTAGAAGAAAGATAAATGGCATTGTTCGGTTTCAATCGGATAAACATAGAATTAAGTGGTTTGGAGAAGTGATTAGTAGAATGTTCATATTTTTCTATGGTTAACTGGATTCTCGTTGGAAACTTACCTAGTCAATAACTTCCGTGCCTACGATAAATTTTACTATGATTTTAAAATTCATAACATTTTTTTCTCAATTTTTTTCTACGCCTTTCATTGTTTTTCGCTTTTCTTCTCTCTCTTTTTTTTTTGTTTGTACCTAACTACTTGTTTCTATAAAAACCATTCGGTCCATCGCATAAAAATCCATTCTCACGAAAGTTTGAAAAACGAAACGCTCAAAGACCAACGTATCGAAGTTTCAGCTACATATCGTGACACATGGGGACCAGTGACGTCACCGGGCTTTCGTTTTATCACAACTTACGAACGGGGACTTGCGGAAGGTCAGGGCTATTCTCCCGACCCCGAAACGATTTCATCGTGTGTATGTGCCGTGACCACGCATGGCCGTGGCAAGAATCGCTGTCGACTATGTTGGAGATGCGCGTATATACGTAACCACACACAGGCACACATATATACACACAAGTATGCACACACATCGGCCTCGTGCACACGTGAGTAATCGTATCGCGTGTGTGTAAACGTGTACACGGTCGGTATATGTGATGTGCACCTAAGCACATAAGTATAGCCATAACCGGCAACTTCGTGAATGGAGGAGCGACGGACGATCAATGCCCCCTTACGTTTATCTACCGCTTTTATGTGCGTTTCACTGGCCACCGCGTCGTGCAGTCAGCTCCACGTTTCTGAACACGTATCCGTGGCCATTGATGTGACCACCAAATCGCCACGCAAAACCAACGCGTTCCTGATCTAGTTTTCATCACGAGAGATCGATGGTTCACGGCGTTTCTTCTTGTAGAAACAAATTGACGTTGCGTCGCGTGAGTCAAGAGAACGACATCGACGCGTGTTTGAAAAATTAAATTATTAGATGCCAGAGTGGGAATGAAAATCTTCGTCGAGGATTATTGCGACTTTATTAATTATATTTTGAAGACTTCATTTGTGTCGATTGCACTCTAGATTTCATTCTCTCGCGAATATTTAGAAAATTACTATAATTAAATACACCGGAAGATGATAGAGGAGATAAGACTACGCATAAAGTAGTGTCTGGTTTTTATTACTATAATAAAGTGAGTTATGTATTATTTAGTTATTACAATTAAGTATCAAGTTAAGGTAACAATTAAGCAGGCAATCGTGATAATGTATTACTCTAATATGAGAAAATTGAAAACGTACTATCTTTGTACTAATTTTAAATCTTTGGCAAGTATCTCGAATATATCAAACTTGGTATAATGAAAGAAAGGGAAGAAAACGGTTGTCTCTCGTTGCGAGAAACAATTCCCATCCCCTGATCGAAGTCTTCAACCCCTTTCAACCGAAGAAGAGATACAAACCCGTCTTTACCCGTTTGAGTTTCTGTCACGTTCTTCGTTCCCTCTTTTGTCCCGTCACACATGCACGCACGACGGTGGCCACCTCGCGAGCTGGCCGCAGAAATGCAAATAGCGAATTGTTCGCGGACCGCTCGCTTTCAATGTCCGCGCTCGAGGTGTTATTCTTGTCCGTGAATTACCCTCGAACGCCTCGCACGGATACTCCTCGAATTTGCATACCGACCGTGAAACTGGAAATCATTCCACTGCACGCCGGCTCGTATTCCCGATGTCTGTCATTAGCCTCGTAAAGATCACTGAAAAGAATCGACTTTCGTGTTTGAAAAGCAAGATCGGTAACATTAGTTGTTATTCAGGTTCGATACCTGGTTTTAATTTCAACGATTACACCCTTTGTCGACTTTTTAACGTAGAAGAATCAGATTTTTTCCCGCCAACTCGCGCAATTCGGGATTTCAAAGTAATTATAAACCTTGGATGCAAATCTGTTAGAGGAAAAAATTGCACTATTTTGGGAGATACATAAAATCAGGAGATTTTTCAAAATCTTCTTTTTGCGGTCATTAAGATCGTTGAAGTTTCTTAAATGGCATCGTGTATTTTTAATTTCATTGCGTTATAATTAATCTCCTACTGACAAGACAAATTCATTAATCTAATAAATATATTATAAGATCGAAATAAAATATGTTTAACCTTAGAAAATTTCGATGTGGAATTCTTAGTACTTAGGTTCTAAAATAATTGTATTTTACTGTATTCTTTTTTCGGTATATAATTTATGATAAAATGAAACGTATCATAAACAACATATGACTAAGCGTTTTATAGCTCCACAAAATTTTTGAGTGAAAAATAAGCCTAAATACCTAGTATCTTAGAGCAATAAGTGTTTGAAGTTAAATAACGTCCCTAATGACTACCCGTCCCCTTCCTTAAATTACAAACGAACAAAACTCGTTGAGATTAAGCAACAATTAAGAAAACCATATTTCCCAGCAGTAACGATTTGTTGATTTAATTGATCCCACTCAGACATCCGATGGAAGGCAAACTTTCACCTGTCAACGAAGCTCGTACCTTGTTTGGCAAACAATTTTACGAGAGATACGTTTCGACGGTGCGAGTAATAGACACGTCGCCGTTTCTTTTTTATTCGTCGCTTCTCGCACCACAGCCTTATGGAGAATAAAAGAAGGGGTAAAAGTCCGATCAGGTGTACGACGATTTAATGCCGCGACGTGCATCGAGCGTAAGATAATAATGGTTCGAAGGAACGTGTACGTATAGTTAGACTGGCGCTCGGTGTAATCCTGTTTACAGATCGAACACATAAACTATAATAGTGCACGATCAGCCGCGTGTTCAGCTGTGAACGTCCACGGATTTCATAAAGAGGAGATATTAAACGCGGTATAGTAGCTTCCATGACAAGCGAGATCGTAAAATCGACCAAGTGTCGAAATTTGCATGTTTCAGCGTTCGGATGAATCAAAAAAGGCCATGGGCAGAACATAAGAATTTAATATCTGGGCAGTCGGACGAATTTTTATACGTCTTATCCATATTCTTGCTTGTTGGAATTTATTTTTTTAAGTTTATCGTTACACGTCATCCACTCATCGTGCATAAATTTTAGTTTCTTAATTCTTGTTTGATTAAATTGATGCAAGTAACTGAAAAATTATGTGGAACGTTGGAGTGAACGGTATTGAAAAAAAATTTAGCACTTCGTTGGTACATTTTTCATTTTAAATAGAATTATCTGAAATATTTCTTTAACTTGTTATTTCCTTGTTATTTATTTCGAAATTTATAATTATAATTATTAATGAAGTTATAATTATTTCGAAATTTTCCTCTGGTCTCTAATGGTTTAATTTCAAACGTAAAGCGCGGTATGAAACATAAAAGATTCGTCTTGTTCACGAAATACTTTGAATCACTTGCCCACGTTATAGGTACGTCTCAAGCCCCTTCGTTGTACGAATAAATCCAGCATCGATACTACACATATCGATTTTTGATGTTCGATCAAGCCTCAACAAAATCAGAAGTCTCAAGGAACACTTTTCAGTATTAAAACAAAAGCGTGTACACGATCAACTAGAATTGTCGTTGCAATCCAACACTTCCTCGACAACACTGCCGTTGTTTCCTCGTTCAAACTTTTACAAAAAATATCCAAAATCTTACATTACCTGCATCTGATCCCTACCGTCAATAACCTTGAAAAAATTCGAAAAAAACGGGCCAAATAGTTCGTGATCTGGTCTATAGTTTCTCGGAAACGAGCCATACCGACCAACTTGCACTTCGGCGAGCCGTTGAAATATGTTAGCACGTGTTCCATCTGGAGATGCCAAGGTCGGAGCTAATCCGTGCGGGACTAATCTACGTTAATTGTAGATGAGATACTATTAACAAAGATAATAAATAGCCTGGAGGACACGTAGTGACCATGAAGCGCATGACAGGAACTCTTGTACCTAAGTCTGCCGTGAGGATCTCAAAGGAATTAGGATTACACGCCTGCAAATAACGACACTGTATGAGGCATCTCTCTGCATACGATTGCATACCATTCGTAGACTATTCGTGATGGGACAATGGTCAACCGGTGGCGGGTGGTTCATTGTTACTACAGTTTTACCGACAATATTCGAGCATTTACGGTCATCCATGACGAAGCAGGTGCTACGCGTTCTTCTAACATCCTATTGGGGGTCGTCCAATAACGAAGGGCCCTCGTTTTTCTACGCTTTCTGCTTGGTCGTTGCATCCTTCTTTCCGCTTTCCTAGTCCCGGTACGATCGTCGAGCTGACCAATGTCATTCGACGATGAGCCTCACGGTTAACAGGTTGCTGGAACCTGTCTACGTGACCTTGATCCACGAATTTCTCTCTTGGCACCGCGATTCGAAAACACGATTGTTCGTTGATATCGTATCGACTCGAGATAGAGGGTTGTTTAGCGAGAAAGGGAAGTTGGTATTAGCATCGAATACAGAACGGTCAAGTGGTAGGTGTCTTTGTGGATTTATATTTAGGATTTATTTCTTTCATAATGTCTCTGTTAATTTTTGTAATCGACGCTTCTTATGATCTTCAATGAGAGTCGCGTTACATAATACGATACAGATGTGGCCATTTTTATCGAGTTAAAGGAACAAGAGTACAAGTAATTTCAAAGATAAGGAAATATCAAAATAATACCTCTTCTTCATAAAATGCCTACTAATCGTATCGACTAGAACATTTTTCTAACTTATGATTAATTCGTACAGAGAATGTTATCGCTTAAATGGAATTACTCGCTTAACATTTTATCAACATGCGTGAAAACAAGAGTAAAATAATCGCTTCTGCTTCTCCAACGTAATATCACGTATCGGAGAATATATGAAACGTATTTTGATTTTATAGAAAAATGCATCGCATCATATCCGATCGATGATCCTTACGATGCAAGAACGATCTCATCAAATCCTCCAACTTGACGATCCAATCATCCATAGTCCTGTTGTTTCTATCCGTTAGCGTGATCTTCGCTGGGAGAGTAACGCTCTCTACGTCCTCTCTCCCCTTTCTTCTTGTTCCCTTCCGCCGGCATGGTAATCGCGGGTCGAACAGTTCCCGGTTCCCATAGTTTCGTGCTTAGATAGTTTTTCGGACGATGCGGTTAGTCATTAAGTCTTGACGTAAACGCACCATTCGAGGACGTCCCGGCACTCCGATCGTCTGACGGCGTCCTTTTTCTCCTTCTCCGATTGCTGAGCAGAGGAAAGAGGGACACGCCGAGCACTCTCTAATTGCGACTAATTTCGTTAATTACCGTAGAAGCAGCGCGCGGCAAAGGCCACTAATTCGGGGGTCCTACATTGTGTCTAGACTTTAAACTACATTCGCGTATCCTGCCGGCTGCTCGACGCCGATCCCCCCATTCTTTTCATCCTCCTTTCCGTTTCTATCTCCCTCAATTATCCTCCGCTACTTCTCAACGTCCCCTTCCATATTTGTCTCACGGTTTTTCTTCGTTCTATTAGGATATAATAAAATAGGATTATTCGAGTTACCAAAGCTTCCGCATCTTGCAATTCGATCTTGAACTTTGTACACGATAATAAGACTTGTTGCGTATTATGAAACATCATTAGCGTGTAATGTACCTAATCGCGTGTACTTCTCCAATACGTATTAACCAAAGAATAAGAAAATGTCGTGAGGTTTAGATCAAGCAAGAAAAAATATCAAATATGAGAAAATGATTGGAATGTCCTTATGGTAAGATTATTTGACTCAGCGAGAAGGTATTACGTTAATAAGTAACGAATATACACAGGTTACTGAATTATGAGAGTCACAATTAAGAACGTTAATGTTTATTAGTAATTAATGGTTATTAAGAATATTAACTATCCTTCTAGGAAGTTATATCTTCGCAGAAAACTATAGTTGTAGAATTTAGTAGTTTTACAATTCTCTACCATGGTACGTTTACACAATTTGACTATGTACGATGAATTTTTTATAACGCGGAACGCTATCTTATGAAAAATAACAGTGAACTATCTTATAACATTATGATTCTCAGCCGTTTGGAAATGCGTATAATTTTTCAAAGGATTTAACTTCCGATGTTTCCCAAGGAGGAAAGTTGTTTGCAATAGTTATTTTTATAGTTGGGTATGTGGATGAGGAGGCTGTGAGAGGAGAGGAAAGAGAAAGCGCGAACAACGAGTTATGGCATCCTGGAAATGAACTTGTCGGACCGCTCTGATTCTTATTGGAATTCTACTCCCCGCGTGGCTATTATTTCCTTCGAATTGACTTTTGCCCGATGATGGAGGAAACGGAAAACGGAAATTGGTAAATGTGTTTTGCGAGCGATGCTAATTGAAGTTGGATAAACATACAATGGATTTGTTAATCTGGAATGCTTCTAACGATATTTCAATACATTCGATGAATTTCAAATCAATTTTATCTTATTAAGCATTTAATTGAGCAGTCGATTTTAAAGCAACGAATTCAAACTAAAAACACCGATCGCGATAACGCACAAGAAATATTAATTACAATTAATCAATTGGCATGTATCTAATGTAAAATACATCACCTAACTTTGTTTATATAGAAAACACCATAAAAATAGACGAAGCCCAAACTTCAAACAATACCATAATCATCATATTTAAACTAACCATTATACAAATCTTCACAACCCTATATTACCTTCATCATTGCTCGCTATTGTTCTATTAAAAAGATACGAATCGTAAGACAAATAATCTTACGAAATCTTCACCTCGATTACTTATCTCGTGATGGTTTTTCATGTAGCAGCACCAGCAACAACACGGTCGAACGATCAGGTAGATGGAAAAGAAGGAGGATTGTCGTAAGAGGAATGAAAGGCTTACGGAGAAAAGAGAGGAGGAATGGATGTCCTGCGAACGAAAAAATACTCTGGCTGGTCCTAGACAAAGAGATGAAATCTTTCCATGTTCTCAGCTCTCAGCTGCGAGGATGTAAGAAAAATATTTTGCTTTGAATACCGATGGCTAACACCTGCTGGTATCGCCAGGTCCATTCTATCACCAGGTCCAGCGGCTACCTGACACGCACAATTAAGGCGACTCTTCTGCCGAATTTCTCTTCTCTTTTTTCTTCTTGTTTCCTTGTTTCCTCTCGTAGGTCGTAGACCGTTGTCTCTTGAAACATCAGGATCATCTTCATAACCGTGAACACATAGATTCCGAGAAACAACGGAGACAATAGAATGAATCATGCTGCGCGATTCTCTACCGTTACTCGATTGTTGTCCAGATTTAACACAGATTTAGTGGGGGAAACAGTTTCTCGAACTTGAGCGACTTGACAAGATAGCATCTCTCGACGGCAAAGCTAATTTTGATACTAATTTATCTGTCATCGCGTGTTATTTTAATATCTTTCGTGATATTTAGGAATTTGATAAAGAGAAATCAGTACGTGACGTATCTTATTGACGTTTATATCGATCTTTTCTCGTGGCGCAAATTAGTGCTCTTTTACTCCGTTATATTAACCGTAGAATATTGTATTCTGTCTTGATAGAAAATTCTTTCAAAGAAATTGTGATTTTTGTATCAACGAAGAAGATACTTCGAAAATTGCAATTATCGCCCTTACGTAATGTGCTAGCTATCGCGACCATAGAACCATAAACATTCAAATGATACAAAAGCTATCCCACGATACTATGATCGTAAATAGCTTCTTTTCTAAACATTCTATTCGCTCTGGGCCTAAGTAACCCCGAAGCGAAAACCACACTAATCCGCCTGAACAATCAAGAATTCTTAGGTCACGAACAACCTCGAACAGCCTCGAAACCTTCGAAACAACCTATTCGCGAAAGAGTCTCGCGAATTCTTCGCGTTCGTATCCCCACAAGCCCGTTAAATTCTCACGTAATTCGTCACCCGTGTAACCAGCTCCATTATTTAACGAAACCGCGCACGAATCGGTGGCATTCGAACTTGGAACGGTTTCACCGGGACAAAACCTGACCTCACCCTCGCTCGGTGAATGCGAACTCGTCAGAAAATTACGTGGTCTCACGCGCGTGCACACGATTCGGAGGGTCGTCCCTGGTTGCGTGTGCATCGAGCACGTACAGGAGGGGTGGAGACAGCAACCCTCTCGAGGAAGGACGTTCTCTCGTCGACTCGTGAGACGCACGCAACGTGGCCTGTCGCCAGGTGAACGGTTCCTCGGGGCGAATCCTAGACGCAAAAGGGGTGAAGAATAGGATGAATATAGAGAGAAGAACGAGAGAGAAAAGAAAAATGTCGTTAGTGAGATGAAGAGCGCACGCTGGCCAGTGGGCTGCTCAACTTTTCGAGCGGAAGGAAACCGGACTGACCAGACTGCCGGGCGCCGTGAGTTTCACCCTCCTTTTGGTCGACGAACGCGAGCCACCGACCTTCTTACCGATTCGTACACGTTAGCCAGCTTAACCGACGAATAAGGATCGCCATCGTGTATTATGTTTGAAATCATAAATCTCGTCAAACTGGTCGATTCCGCGACCGTTTTCCTAACCGCGCAAGGGGTCGGTAAATAAAGAAGGGGTTCGAGTTGCGTCGGACTTTTGACTCAAATTAGTTGGTTGGTCTGATTGGTTGATCGGACGTTTGTTCTCTTTGCGTCGTCTGTTGAGTTTGGTGTTTGATTTGAAGTTGTTTTAAACAAATGGTAATTGTAGAAGTCGAATAAACGCGAAGAATGTTGTAATAGATGTTGGATTTGTAACATGTCGATATTGGTGATATTCCGATAATCTTCTTCAGATTTTCGGCAATTTTTCGTTGATGTCGTTCTCATTGACGAGTTTGGACGTCGTGATTTCTCGATTTTCTTTCTTCTCGTGGATATAATCCTCATATACCTGCGTATTTGGATCTATATTTGCGTCCACGCTTAACTTTTTCTTTATCGTTAGAGAGCTATCAGGTACACGTTTATTCTTTCTTTATATCGATAGGCAAGAAGACGAAAAAAGACTCGTAGGTATCCGAACCAAACTAACAGAAATCCACACAAAGACCATCATTCACGCATGCCACCGTAAAACACGCGACTCTGGAAAAGTCAAGTTCACGAGCAAGGAAAATTGCCAGGAACCGAGGCGAGCACAACGTCGAATCGAAATCAAAGCCGGACTAGCGCGTTCTCTTCGTTCGTTGCTAGCTTTTACTGCCCGCAGAAATTTCCATAGGATTTAACCGGTGGCCGCGCGAACAGTTTCGCGTCGAGAGATTCTCTTTCGAATCGTTCGGATAGTTGTCGAGTAAAACGATAGTAATTCGATTTTACGGCCAGAACGGAGCGGAATCGTTTCGGGTTCCCAAGCGGCCGCGGCGTTTTTTTCGTGCGGAGCGTTTCCCACCGGCAGAAAGCGGATCGTCGGCTACCGTGTCGCTGTTTTAACTCTTTGTAATATTTCTCATAGTTCGGGCCACGGTCAGCGGCTCACGGTGAGCGCCTCAGCGACGACGTGGAATGCGTGGAGCTGGCCGCATACCGAAGTATCGCGGTACGTTTTGACGACCCCATAAAACCGCGCGGACGGACGAACCACCGCTCGACGCACGCTCCGATCCTTTGTATTTTTTGAGCGTCCTGATTTCGCTCTTTCCTCTGTCCTCCGTTTGTTGTCTCAGAGATGACGGATCGAAGGAAAGTGTTACGCTTCATATGGAATCTCTGATGCGAGGGTAGCAGGTATGACTAACCTTCACGTAGGTAACCAAAATTCTATGGTTGCAGGTGTATAAGGAAATTCGAAGCTTTAACATGTAGAACTTTCGTATAAATTTCGACGTAAAGATATTTAAAAAATGAAGATCCTGCAGAAGCAATTTTGTGATATTTCTATTGGAAATTGAAAAATTCGTAAAAGCAACTATAAAATTGCAGAAAACACAGAATTAGGAAGGGATCATCGCGGTACATGTAGATATGTTATCCGCACCTCGGCGTTTACACACCACGTGTCGTACGAAAACTACTGGATCCAGAGTCGACGCATCCAATTATGATAAATTTTTATAATACGATAAACGAAATGTAATCGTTATATATGGATCTAGTATTGCGATATAAAGAAATTACATCTATTCATAGATGAATTGTGTTCGAGGAATTTCGGTCACTCTTGACGAGTGAGAAGAGAATTAGATTTAATTACTTGGTGTTGGAAGTGATTTTAGAAAGGTGTAAAGAGCAAACGATCTGTGGCGAAGTCCGAGTGAAACGTTGGAGAGATCGTGTGGGATGATAGCAGAGATTGGAATACTTGGAGGCTTTAAAGGTGGTTTATTATATCGTATATTTTATCGAGCTGGAATACAGAAGGAGGTTGGCTCTCTTTATGCGGGAAATGTGCCGGAAATTAAACTTTGAAGGGAAGAAAGTGTTTAGAATATGGAAAAAGAAGAAAGCTACGAGGAGAATCTCGGATTTGGATGAATTTTTCATAATGATAGGCCGGGAAAACTAAAATAAAACAACGTTATTCTTCCAAATCTAACATTTTCTCCTGTTTTATTATGAATTTCGTTATCACGAGATGAGACGAAACTGTACAAAATTGGCAAAAAGTTAAAAGAACTCCAAAATTAATTTTCCCTTAAAGTGTCTCCTAATTCTCTTTATTCGAATGAAAAACAGACCGACTAAATTAATCGTTCATTTTCGTTCATCGTTACGAACTCCTTCACAAGCAAACCTTCCCTTCTTCCGGACAACTTTTACATCTCGTCTTAAATCACAACGCGAACATGAACTCCTCAACCCCACAATTTTTATCGCGGCTCTTTATTTTGCCACTTTCAAGAGAATCCATCCAGGATTCATAGAGAACAACGGATTTCCGAGCGTCACTAACGGGCGTGTTCTGTTCCAAAAACGAAAAAAAACAATAAGAAAAGATGAAAAAAAAAAAAAAAGAAACGAGAAGAGGCACACAGGTGATTCACCGGAACGAAGGAACGAAAGAAGGAATTGGTTTAAAGTCACTTTACGAGTTTCCCTTTGCTAGAGACGGGACACCTGGACGTCCAGGCATCGGAATCCTGAAAGTGCAGTAAAACTGGCCCCTTTTTAAACGAACACTCTTCCTCTGGGTCCATCCATTCACAGATATCCTCACCTATCCCCTGCTCTCTACGTTTTGCCCCTTAAACGGCCGGTTCAACCCTCTTCGAAGGCAACCGCTTACTTTCCACCGGTCAGTCCGTAGACCAGAGTCTTCCAACGTAAACGTTTACATAAAATTATCAGTAGCAGATTCTTTCCAATTGTGTAGTGCATTCTTGAGACGCTTTCCAAAATGCAATTAATTTCTATGTATAATATTCTAATAAGGAGTAAAACTGCTTTTCCTATTTTGAAAGGATATTTTCGACAAACTTGCTTCTTACCTCTTCGTTCTTTTCGTTACTACAAGGTTGCTTCTCCCACATAGACGCTAGAATTTGATGGAATTCGAAGAAATCTAAATAGAAATTTGAGTAGATTTTATAGCACGATAATGGACATTTTTCTAATTTATATAATAATGTATTTTAATATATTTTTCCTACCTTATACGATACTTACAAAACGATACCTGTTTAATGTGCGTAAAGCAGTTACGGTACGTCGTTTAATTGGTAAAAAAAGAGGACTGTTTGCTCTTTTAATCAGGACTCGATCTGAAACAAGACGTTGCAATTAGCTTTGGTTCTAATAAACCGATTAGCGGACGGTCTTGAAACAAGATGGTCATGGAAACTTCTATAAGGCCTAGTTCGTTTATCTTCGTCTCGTTCTATAACAAAAAACGAACAAATCGAGTTAATTAGAGGCTAAAGAGAGCCGTGAGGTTCTAAGAGGCATCGACAGTCGTCCCTGACGGAAAACGAATTTACGCGCAAATTAACGGGCAAACGTTTCGAAAGCATGAAATCTCCTAAGCTAGTGATCAGTCACAAGTAACACCAACTCCTACCCACTTTCGTAGTGCCTGTGTTAATAAGTGTTAATACGCGGTATCATTATAAATAGGTGAAGCACGGCGTACCAGCGAGGAAAACATTGACATTTTTCATGATCGTCTCTCATGAAGCGCTTAAGTCGAAGAAACGATGAGTCTTCCACTATGCTATAAAAGGACAGCTTCTTGTAGCTGGCTAAATGTCCCACAGAAACTCGTCATTCTCATTCAGAAACCCGATGGAAATCGCATTCTTGCGTTTTCTAGTTATCTTTCTCAGGAATAATCGCTGGTAGTCGACACAGCGAGGACGCCAGTACCAAGCACAATGGCGGTTGTCGTCGTTTTGCGCGAGAGGAAATACCGGTACCTACCTCGCTGTGCTTCGTACTAACCTTTTCAATTTATTCCGCGAAGAGGAACATTTTATAACATTTAGACGTAGACGACGAATAAATCGCACATTTATACGAATTTTGTCAATTTTCCATTGGAGGGCGTAAACATGGTGGAAATGTAATTTCCACCGGATTGGACGATTCTCAAATATCCATCGTTACGCCGAACGGACGATAAAGAGATGCGTGGTGAAACGGAGACGGACCCTCGTTCCCGTTAACGAGACGCGACGAGTCACCGAAAACGCACTTGCTTCCCCGTTCAACACTCGTCCAAATTGATCCGGGCTGGACGGTCGGCGACGCGAGTCACAATTTAACAGGTTCTCCTGAAAAGGAGGAAATCATGCACAGACACACCGATAAACTCTCACATAGGGACCGGGCGGGCTGGTCGAAAAAAGGAAAGAGAACGAAAGTACACAACGAAGACGTCTACCGGCGTCTCCTGCCGTCGGAAATCCTGGATCTTCGATCGAGTCGGGCAGACGATACGTCCGGACGAG